>NC_137928.1:25574458-25859458 GCF_963457725.1 Sprattus sprattus | reverse complement strand
AGAACCCCCAGCACACAGCCTCACTGTAACTCATGCAGCTTGTTTAGCACAAGTGACAGTTTGTTTTTCCAAAAGTAGACATAAAATATCCCCCTGACAAATGACTCACACTCAAGATGGTTACTCTCTGTTCCTTCATGCCGGTGTAACCTTTTTGTGTGTTTGGAATAGGACCTATACCCCTCTCTTCATCTGCAATCACTTTTGACAGTCATAGCCATTATGGCCCTGCACAGTACATCCATCCATATGCAGATGGAACTCAGGGGAGGTCATGTCTCTTCCG
The DNA here is from genome assembly GCF_963457725.1 of Sprattus sprattus. Classification (NCBI taxonomy): domain Eukaryota; kingdom Metazoa; phylum Chordata; class Actinopteri; order Clupeiformes; family Clupeidae; genus Sprattus; species Sprattus sprattus. Next base: position 25,859,172 of record NC_137928.1, on the reverse strand, counting down.
TGTCACTGATGATGGGGTCATTACTGTGTCTCCACTCTGTCACAGTCTCAGCCACAAACTGGAGTCGGATAGGATTTCTTGTCTCCAGCTGTTGTAGGATTGGTGATATAAGGGGCCGTGTGTAATCCTACTGGTAGGTCCTCATTGGTTGTCATGTTTTCATTTTTTAAGTCATCTATGGGGGACGGGGCTACGTTAAAAAGCAAGTCAGGAATGCTTTTGGGATGAAAAGCACTATCAGAAGTTTTCCATATGTGGACAAGCATGATGAGGTGATGAGCTTGTGCTGAAGCATAGGGGCTTGAGGCCCCAAAGGGTTTCTATGTGTGTGTGTGTGTGTGTGCACAGCCATGTGTATATATGAGCGCGTGTGTATGAGTATGTGTGTGTTTGCTCGGGTGTGTGTTTTGCATTTGCACATATGGCTATGCAGTGGCCGTTCTAGCTTGCTTGCCCTGGACCTGCCCCCCCAACCCCCCCTGCCCTTCTGCCTGTGTGTCTCTATTTCCTCCTGCCTGCCTGGCTCACAAACTAGAATCAGGGCGCCCACTTCCACAAGGTTAGGTGACCCATATGGTGGCATGATAGCATTGACGTGACATGCAAATGGACTATGGAAACCTTGGAATCGCACAGCTGTCACCCTTTTTTTGTGTTTGCGCCCCTGGCATGTCACCCATACCTAGATCCGCCACTGTGTGCATGAGTGTGTGTGTTTCTCTGACTTGGGTCCCTCCCTGAGGCTTGACAGGGCCTGCTGAGAGGGCTGAGTGCTGGCAGAGGGATCGTATCTTAGCCTGAAGGGATGTGAGGAAGTTTTCACTCTAACTCACAACACACACACACACACACACACACACTTCTCCCTCCTACTTACAGTAAACACTCTCCCATTCACTCTCCCATACACACACACACACACACACACACACAGACACACACACAGACACACACACACACCACACACACAAACACACACACACACAAACACAAACACACACGCACAAACACACACACACACACACAAACAAACACACACAAACACAAACTGAGAGACCTTGTTACTGCTGGAATGCCACATGCTGTTAGCTACATTCACGTTCAGCACTGCGATTGTCCCCCTGGAGTCAATGGACAGGTATCTGCTTGACTTGATTTAAGATAAGTCTTTAGTTTAAGATCTCGACAGCCCTATTCATGGTTTCATAGTTCGGCTATGGTATGTTGGAAGTGATTCAGGCAGACCCTCTACCTTACTCATCACCTCTTCAAATATGCACATAATTTATTTAGAACGTTTTTTTTTTTTTTCTGTGGTGATATTACGTAAGTGACACAATATACCAGTTTGTCTTGAAAGGAGTTAAACATAAAAGCATGATAATTAATTAGTGGGTTATTACATGTTTTGCATAGGACATCCCTTAACAAGACTTTTCAATAAGAAGTCTTATTTGTGTTAATCATTGCTCTTAATAAATGCTTCTCTGCTTGAGGTTCAGTGACAGAAAGCATACAAATAGCTCATGAAAAAACTACTTTGCTTTGTTAAAGACTGCCATTAAGTCCTGAGAAATTGCCTGTGTTTGCCGGAGTTCCAGACATAGATGTGTTGCACTTGGACCTCATCAAACTGTTACATTAAATTAAATTAGATATTTAATATCTGTCACAAATTACCTGTACCTCCACACATTTCCGCAATCTCTCCGCTCAGTAATTTTTTGAACCTGGACCTCAGCAGACTTATCAGCTTGGGACACTTTCAAACTAAATAATATTTTAAAAATCACATTTTTCACATAGTATTTCTCCTCTCATACTTCTATCATCTCTTCCACTCAGACTTTTAAAGAAAATGTGAAAATGATGTATCTGTCCCATGCTCAGTCCTCTTTTGTGTCTTGAAATGTTGAAGAAAAATATAGTCTATTGTCAAAAAAAAACTTTGATACCCTGAAAGTGATCTGTGAAATAGGTAGCTGTGTACTTCAGGCAATTGAATTTGCTGTTCCATATTCTTCTTGAATCTTAAAAAAAGGCATTTCTGTTTCACAGACAGTATACAGTACATTGATACTTGTTAACCAAATCCAACCCTGTAATTAGACTTCTTGGCCATCCTTGGAAGAGAATGTAAAGAACTGTGAGCCCTGTACATGCACAATGTGTGTCTACTGTTATGTTTCCATGGAGACGCTAACGTTCAGAGAGTCCATGCCAAAGACAGAGGTTGTTAAGAATTGATGACTGTGCAGCAGTTGAGGTCAGCTTTGGGCAAGGGAATAACCCCATTACCAACCCGGCATAGAATTTCACATATGGAAAGCTTGCTGGGGAGACCAGTTTTACATGCAAAAAAACTTACAAGGGGCCACCAACTAAGAAGATGGACACACAATGTTGTAAAGTATGTGCATTAAATGACTAAAATGACTCACGCAAGGGTCACTTTAAGTTTAAAATAATCAGAGAAAATATTGTTTTGTTAGGCTGTTCTGTTATCTGCATTAAGCATCAAAATACTTCTTGTACTAGTCTATAATGGCCAAGTTGTTTGTCCATTTTAAATGGTTGTAAAATTAACTTGAAACACACACAACAGGAATGTATATCATACTTCTTTTTTGTGTTTGTCAATGACCGAATGCTAACAGAATTATGTCATTGGATTTCTGTTTTTTTAAAAAATGTTTTTGTTGAATTACATGACAATTACAGACTTACAGGGTAAATGCTTCCATCTAGTGGTCATGAAGGAATCTACAACAAGATTACTGCAAGGAAGCTTAAACTATTATATACAAAATAATGAATAAAAATCGCCCCCAAAAAATAAGCGAAACAAACAAAGCCAAGATAAATACTGTGGATCTGAGCCAGATCTTTACACTAATTTACTCTGGTTTACATATTGAAACTTTGTCATTTGTCAAAAACTCCAATAAAAATCAATTGTTTCAATAAAACTGAAGTGATTACATGATTGATTTTATTATTTATCATTTATTGTGCTGGTGAGTTGGGCCTAGAAGGAGAACAAATAGTGAAGTTTAGAACAGCAGATACTTTTTTCTTTCAGACTGGAATAGACACAGTGCCCCACAAGAGTATACCACCCATCACCATTTTCTGTGTCACAAAAGATACTCACACAGTTTCCCAATCAGTGTTTTTTTTTCTTCAACTGTAGCCTACTGTAGCGCATTTCCGATGGCCAAATAAACACTTGAAATGTTACTACTAATGTTTAAATGTTGGTATCTCACCCCTATGCCCTTGGAACTTATGAATGTACACAGATGACAAATGATTTACCATATTTGATCATAATTGGACGTGGTGAGTTATTACATATCAGCACTGAAGGTGCAGTTCTAAAGAGAAATTTCCAAACATGAATTACGAAGAATTTTGAACAAAATTACACCGTCAATTTAATTTCCATGGGAAACATATAGGAATTTGCACAAAATGTATTATTTAAAATCATCAGAAAGAGAGAGATGCTATTGAGCCTTGTATGCCATTACTAACAATGTCCTTACATTTCTGTTTAGGGGAGGAAACCGGTAGGTTTGCCAGAGTCCCAATGGGAAAGGTCTGCTGTAGCAGTCTGTTTAGTTTCCTGAAATAATACAAACCACAAATGTCCAGGCGAAAAGGACATTCAACAAGTGACACGTAATGAAACAACCCATTGTATGTATCATTGAATAAGAAGCACTTCAAACAGTATGCATATGCAAATCACCATCCGACATATCTCGTACAAGCAAACCATTGAAACCAATGATTTTTTTTAACACAATAAATATCATTGTCCATAATAACACTTTAACCATAATAAACCAATTACAATAATGTAATTGTTAATGTCATGGTTTTGTTACCCATAAGAGCAGATCAAATAAAAACTCCAGCAAAGAGCTGTTAGTCATTTTTTGTAGAATGGGTAGTCTGTTTTACATACAGCCTAGACCTATTTAAAGCAACACTATGCAACAATTACCACTTTATTTTTTTATTAGCAACTACTTCTAATTTTATCATCAAATACATTTTGATATAAGGTCAATGCACCTGTCATTAATACATTCAATGGAACCCTGCAGTTAGCAAGTTTTTATCAGTGCCAACTGGGCTGTAGTTGGTATTTGCAAGTTTTTTTTAATTTTTTTTAGTTTCAGATCAAAACTCAATACTGCTGCTTCAAAAGCCTATTTTGGGCTATCTAGGCTTTTAATGGCTAGGCCTAATCACTGGACAGCCATTACGGTCCCAAACGCTGAGAACACAACCCTTATTATGTAAATAAATTATTATATTGATAAATGCTTGACGTACAGTACCATATGGATATATATGACACATAATATTACACAATTTTAAATGCCTAACAGTGATCGGGGCCCTTGGACGATGACATGGTGCTGCTATCTAAATTAGCCTGATAAACTAATGATATCTCGACGCCAGAATAGCCTGGTTGTTAACCATATAAATCTACCATTAGTTAAATTAGCACGCTTGATTGAAAGTCTTCTTTCCTTCTTCTTTATCTTCTGTAGTGTTTACTGGCAGTTTACAAACAATGTGCACTGCCGCCATCTACTGGACTTGATCGACCTGGCTGTGCGATCAATTGGATTTCAAAATAATAACTAGAATGCGTTTCGTGAACGAACTGCGAGAGTGTGCTTGCTCTGTTGCGGCCACGACCGAGAAAACAAGTGCCTTGGAATTGGGGCAGGTGTCAGCTCTCCAGCTCTCCCTGCTGGATGAGCATGCACAAATGAGTATGCATGAGTGAGTATGAATGAGTGAGTAAACATGAGTGAGTATGCATGAGTGAGTATGCATGAGTGAGTATGCACAAGTGAGTATGCATGAGTGAGGAAACATGAGTGAGTATGCATGAGTGAGTAAACATGAGTGAGTATGCATGAGTGAGTATGCATGAGTGAGTATGCATGAGTGAGTAAACATGAGTGAGTATGCATGAGTGAGTATGCATGAGTGAGTAAACATGAGTGAGTATGCATGAGTGAGTATGCACGAGTGAGTAAACATGAGTGAGTATGCATGAGTGAGTATGCATGAGTGAGTAAACATGAGTGAGTATGCATGAGTGAGTAGACATGAGTGAGTATGCATGAGTGAGTAAACATGTGTGAGTATGCATGAGTGAGTAAACATGAGTGAGTATGCATGAGTGAGTAAACATGAGTGAGTATGCATGAGTGAGTAAACATGAGTGAGTAAACATGAGTGAGTATGCATGAGTAAGTATGCATGAGTGAGTATGCACGAGTGAGTATGCATGAGTGAGTATGCACGAGTGAGTAAACATGAGTGAGTATGCATGAGTGAGTAGAGCCCTGGTATGGAAGGTGTCTCTTAATATTCCTAGTTATACAGTTGAATGGAGAGGGACAGAGAGAGAAAAGGAGCCGTGCGCAGGTGTCAGTGAGAGTTGTCAGTGAAGCACAGGTGCAAGCCAGTTTAATGACCCTATTATGATGTTATAATGGCACAGAGTTCTGCCATGCAAGTCTATGGAGAAAAAAGGTGATGGAAAAAGAGGAATAAAAAAGGAGTGACAAGGAGTACCGCCACGAAAAGTCATAGCAGGTTGCACCGGATCGGGCCGGACGTTTCGGTGTTTGAACGGCGTCTTTATCTCAATCGGGCGAGGCGTAGTTAGCGGCTAGAAAAACGGGGAGAATAAAGAAAAACGAAGAACAATAGTGTGCTTCCCTTCGGGCAAGCACACTAATAAAGGAAAAACAACAGAAAACAACAACCTTAATGCCTATTTGCTAATTTGCTTCTTTAATGAATGTTGGCTGTCAATTGTCGAGAATGTAGATACAAAATAAAATGATATATATAGTAACAACAGAAAACAACAAACTTAAATCCTATCGGCTAATTTTGTTTCTTTATTGAAAATAATCAAGGCACTCGTTACGTTTTCTGACCTAGCCTGACCTAATAAGGTGTCTAATGAAAAAACCTTCTTGACTTTCTCCACTTCCCTCTTTACTTTTTCTCTTTGTCTGGAACATTTTAAACACCATAAAAGAACATGTTCAACATCTTCTGTTACTGCACAAATCTCACATTTTCCAGATGGGTGTTTACTTATTGTATGCAAGTTGCTATTTAAACCAGTATGGCATATTCTCATCCTTGTGAACCAAACCTCCTCCTGTCTGTTCGAGTAGCTGGATTTGCTATTTAAAATATCTTTTTGAATTTTGTACAGGTGTCTACCCTTTACCTTCTTATCCCATTCTGTTTGCCATATGATTTTAATTTTGTGTTGAATGAGTACCTTGAGTTCTGACTTACTGAGTGGAATATTTAACTGAATAACCTCTTCTTTTGTTGCCTCTTTTGCCAGCTTATCGGCTTTCTCGTTTCCATCTATTCCTTTATGGGCAGGGACCCACGCAATTGATATTCCCTGTTCATTGGTTTTAAAAATGATGTTGTTAATTTCATTTAATAAGTCCTATCTGCATGATGATTCTCCACTTTGAATGGATGTAAGAGATGATAGAGAGTCAGAACAAACAACTGCCTTAGGGGGCCTTGTTAGCAGGAGCACTACTAACACACAGCAGGAGTCCAACAGTGCAACAACAGAAAAGTAGACGAGACGAGTTTTACTCTTCAGCCTCAAGGCGTATTTATTTTATAGTGGATAACTAAACTGCTCTTCCAGCCTTCATGTTGGGAGTGGGCCAAGAGAATGATCAAGTCCAGAACATTTTTATAGGGGGCATGACATCACAATCAAATCACATCTCTAATCAAACTGATAACACCCCCTTGTGGTGTGGAACAGATATTATACAGAATACATCACAGTCAATCATACATACTTATGTCAACAGGCCTGATGTCCTCTAGCCACTGTAATGCAATTATAATTGCCATCATTTCAACTGCAAATATGGACAAGTGATCGTCTTCTTTCCTGCCTTCCATGTTATCTCTTTAGGACGTCGTGTGAACCATAGACATCCTATTACGTAATATGATGTCTATGGTGTGAACGTCTCTGGCGCCACTCTTTTGAAAGAGCCTTTCCCATAATTCATTGAATGAAACACTCGCATTTTGATTGGAGGACGAGACCAGAAAAAAAGTTGTAAGCGTTGTTGCTCAGTTGCGCGCTGTGTTTGTAATGAACTGTCATTTGTACACGAAGCCATAAGTAAACAGTCAAAGGGATGTGATATTCGTACGCAAGTTGGGCACATTTGCAAGGAATGAAGAATAAAAAAATTAAATCTACAAAGGCTGGAGTCAACAGAAAGAGAGGTAACGTTTGCACCAGTTTGCCATTGTCGACATCTGCAGCTAACGTTAGCTATTGAACAGTTGAGATTGAGCTGTTGTCATTCGGTAAAGTAGCTAAATTGCTAAGCTAAGTGAAAGCAAGCTAGTCAATCAACATACTATAAATAGAGGTAAGATAAGCTTCGAGAAGCTTTTCAAAGGTAGTTTAATCTCATTTGAAAGCGTACCTTGTAAGGAGACCGTAGGCAAGGGTTACTATACTTGCCCTAAGGCTGACAAAGTTTGTCAAAAGTTAACGTTAATACAGCGTTGAAGCTGGTTTAGTTTTTAGCTAGCTAGCTAGCATATGATATCTACCTAGCGAGGCAGTTAAATGCTCATCTTTGTGTAAGTGTTTGTAAAAGCAGAAGAGGCCACATGTCACTGTGAACTTTGCTGCAGATTAACTGGAGGAATGAATTGGCCCGACCGCTGCCTTTACCATTACCGATAATATTGTCATTGTCGTAACTTAACAACCATCTTTTGACAGTACCCAGTGATGTGTCAACCTCAACAAGCCTCCCACCGCTTGTGGAGGGCCATTTGCGGTGTTTTCTCCGGGTGACCGTGAGCAGGGTCCTGTGGACCATTACCAAACCCCCGCAGAATCCTCAGATCAGGATAAGATGGTGGGGAGAGTCTTGCTCTGGAACCCTGTTCCGTCCGAGGGATGGGTCATTATTGGCACAGAAGGGTATTCAGTCCACTGCCCGCTTTCCTGTCCGCTGCGGGCCAAAGCAGTTCACATCCTATTTGACAGGTAATACTGAAATCACACTTGCGTTCTGTCCTTATCTTATTGTGGTGAATTCAGAAGTACAAAAACCTAAATGTTAAATGCAGAAAACTCTCCCTGTTGACTAAACAAATGTCCTTACTCACTAGATATGGGCACACTAGTTCTGGACGTTGTGACCAAACCTGACCATCTGCCTGTGGCACGAGCTCAGATCACTGGGCTGTCACGTCTCTCTCTGGCCAACTCCATCAGTGGCTTCTTCACGGTGGTGTCTCCTACGTCGGAAAAAATGGGAGAGTTACAGGTGTGTAAAGAGGGATGAGACTTTTTCACCTCAGAAATCATAATTTAGGTATAAGTTGCTTTGTGCGTCTCAGTGGCTTTTTGTGCACAGTGCATTGAACGTTGCTTTATTCTTACCTTTGTGATGTTGTACAAAATAGTTCCTGCATTCAGTCAGAAAATACTTATGCCCTGTTGTACAGTACATATTATCTGGGTTCTACATCTAGTATACAAATGCATCAAATTTTTCTCTCATTGCATGTTGTAATGCAATGTTACTTGAATCCTCATAATATAGGTCACGCTTGCGTTGGAGCCTCTTACTGAATCCTATGACAGCAGCAGCTCAGTTCCCACCCCTGACATGAGCATTGATGCCGCTCCTAAAACCTTGTCTGACCATAATGTCCTGGTTGTGCCATCCAGACCTCGATCTCTCTCCGACAAGGAGTCATTGGCTAGCAGCACTGCTCATACACCACGGTACGTAGTTAGAGGGGCAATACAGGCTCAGCATGACAGAGAAAAGTGTTTATGAACCGTGTTAACAAACAAGAGCTTGTTAAGTGTTTTAATAGTCTAAATCAGTGTTAAAATGGTAAAAATGTAATACTATACAATACGTAGTAATACGTACACTACATGTAATACGTAGTGTCTCCTTAAGGTTTAAAAAAAAATATGTTTTCTAAACAAAACCAATGTTGTGTTATTTCTTGCATTATCGATGTTCATTTTGTTATTATTAATCTACCTTGCAGAGGAGTAGATCACCTGTACTTCCAGGAGAAGCAGAGTGGTGTTCATTTCAGACTGGAGGGAGAGAAGCCTACAGGAGCCCCAGATGGTCCCCTTTCCTCTGCTCAGGGCCCACAATCAAATGACCTCCTATCAGGTTAGACTGAAAGAAAACCATTTGTGTAAAAGTGGTGCTTTATCTCAATCACAAGGCACATGTGTTTCATGGATGCATGTAATACTTGCATGGACAGATGTACAGTTTGCAGGACACATTGACTTCCACAGAGGGATGTAATACTTGAAAGAAAGGCTTGCTGGCTCAGATTACAGGGGAAGCAGCAGCAGCAATGGCACAGTGGAGTGTGAGCCTTAACATACAATAATTTAGCTGATTTCACAAAGTGCTTGCACTTCATGCTACAATGAAGAAATGCAATGTACTGTATCATGTGGATTATCTTGAGTTTTAACATGTTAAAGTATTTTTTCAGCAGGTGTTAATAGTAGTGGCCATGTCACTCAAGGGTGCAGGCTATCTATGCTACCCAAGTGGTGTAGCTCTACATTCTGAAATGGCCTTTTCCTTCTCCAGCTTTGCTTGAGCGTGGCAGCAAACTGCGAGAAGCCATGGTCATGTCGACACTGAGGACTGAGCTGGACTGTGACCTAGCTCTGAAGGACACACCACTACCCCTGCAGAAAGAAAACATCAGATCTACCTCTTTTCTGTGAGTAAGATGGCAGTACACAGCCCGCAAATCCGGTTTTATTCAGGCCTCTCTCCAAGATCAAATGTATCATAATGAAAAATGTGATGCCCGTATTCCACATTTGTAACTATAACTGTTTTGGATTTAGATTTTCAGGGGATTACCTTGCATGATTCTTACAGTTCAGTAAATGTAGGTTTTGGTATTAAACTGATGTTTTGGTATATCTTGTGGTTTTGTCCTGCTCAGGCCACTTCTGCCTTCATCTGGGAGGTTGTTTCATGAGCTCCTGAACCTTGACCTCAGCCCGCCACAGCGCCCACTCAGTCCCACCGCACCTGACGTACCAGAATGCACTGCAGATGATGAGAACAGAGCTGTGGAGCTGCTGCTGGGCAGGTAAGACTGTACGGATGGCACTGCGTAAGAAACATTTAAAGTACTTAAAGGACAATTCTAGGACTTTTTTTTAACCGGGCTGTTTAATATAGTGGAAATGGATTCCATAGAGTATAGATGCTTATACCCATTATCAATCAAGTGGTGAGATTGATGAACAACTCCCTGTGTCCTGCCCCATCCTTGGTTATCTCTACAGTATAAATGGCTCGCTGCTGGAGGCTTGGGATGGAGAGGGCTCCCCTCCTGCCTCTCTGTCCGCTTACAGCAGTGTGTGTTTGGACAGCGAGCTCAACGACCCGCAGTATGATCAGAGCCTGCTGGAGAACCTGTTCTACAAAGCTCCGGTCAGTAAACGCCTGTGATGTAGATGAGGGATCAGCCAGAACAATTCCTCCCGCTTAATATTCGGTCTCCAAGCATGATATGACAAAGCATATGCCTGGCTATTTCACCATATAGGCTTTTGCTGTGGCCGCTCTTTTTTAGATGTGTGACTCGAGTGACCATGATGGAGAACTGGAGGACATTGGGAAGTCCCCTCGTAACCTGGGAGACAAGAAAGAGCGCACCAAACACGGCAGGTCAGTTACATGTTCACAGTGACCTGTAATGCAGTTATCTAAGGAAGATAGTAGCGATATTAAAAACAGCCATGGGTTTCCTAAAGAGGATCTGTTGGGTGATAAAGAGTTGGTCAAATCCACACATTTAATGTGATCATATTATGTGATCTCTACACAGAACCCCAGAAGACCAGCGGGTTCCAGAGGGCAGGGATATGCTGGCGGGGCTGAGCCTGGATCGGATCACCACCCTGGGGGGAGTCCGTCTAGCGAGGGTCACCGTTCACTCCCTGGCCGTCCCGGAAGACAGCCCTGCCACCATCACTCAGAAGATAACGGGCAGAGGGAGGCCACCCAGACCACTCTCCACCAAGAGATGGTACTGCGCTTTTATTCCCTTTCAGTCACTTGTGGACATGAAGTGGACTAGTGGGCTCAGATCTTATCAATTATCTTATCAATCTGTTTTATCTGTCTATATAATCTATAATCTATTTTATCAATAATTATCTTGTGTACTGATTGTTAAAAACTACATGTTATATGTTATATATTACGTATATGTTTTATATGTCCGTGTTAAGTCTTGACCCTGATGTGTTACTGTATCTCTCATCCGGACTCAGCTCCTACTCTGTGGAGTACGTGTTCCCCGTGTCGCCCAGCAGTCAGACTTCCTCGTCAGAGCTCTCTCGAGTGGTCTCCAGCAAAGTCACTGGGGGAGGTGAGAGACTTCTCATTGAGTACAGTTTCCATGCTAAATAAGTTTGCCTAAATTAGTACCGATAACTGATCTGTGATTGGTTGCAGTGGATAGTGGAGACATTTGCTTGCTACTTAGTATAACATTTTAGTTTTTTGTCCCAGTGTTAAAGTTTCTGCAGGGCATTGTATTTCCGGTCCACTTCAATGGAGCTGCTTTAGAGCAGTGGTGGCAGACAGACCTCACCTTCAACATTTACTCCAGGAAGAGTACTCAGAAGAAGGTATGTTTGGTGAACAGCATAGCCCCTTCATCATGGCATTTTTTGAAACATTCAACGTGGTCCTGATGAGCGCTTTCATGAGTGATTTTCCCTTTCTCTATGTCCTCAGCCTGTCCTCATAGGCACGGCTGCCTTCCCACTGCGCTCTGTGCTGGAGAGCCAGGACCTCGGCCATACTATTTCACTGCCTGTTCACAGCACTCAGGGATCTGCTGCCACAGTTGGCCCCATGAAGGTAACTCCAGGCACTCACTGACAGCTTACCTCCGTATTACACATTAAAATGGCTTTAGTAGAGCATTTAAAGCCCTCTTGATTTTATGTACTCTCTTAATACTAAGGCTCTTATTCTAAGGCCTGTGAAGTGGCATCAGCCTGCTGCCAAACGGTCCTTAAATTAAAGCAGAGCATTGGCTCAGTAGCATGCTTGCATGAACTTGGATTTATAACTTGGACACATGTATTGAAATGAGTACATGCAAGCTTGTTAGCAGCTCACACACACTTCAGGAATACTTAAAATACTTAAAATGTGTTACACATTGTTGCATCTGTCATATTTTGCTGTAATTTGGGCTGTTACCCTCTTTGGCCTTTTGCCCCAGGTGTCAGTCCTGCTGGCTGAGGACAGTCAGGATTTCACAACTAATAAGAAGCCCTCAGCAGGTTCCAAACGCACTCTCAGCTCAGATGGCGTCTCGCGTAAACCCCTCAGTCCCCACCGGCCTGACCCATCCTCCAGACCCCAGTCCACCGCCCGAGGCTCTGAGCGGGACCCCCCAGAGGTGCAGGGCAGGCCGTCGCAAAGGGATACCAGCCCAGCGCCGACTGTCTCCTTCAGCCAGAGCGTTCGGCCAAACAATCCAGCGAGCAGCCCACCTCGCACGGGCGTAAGGAGTTCCTCACGAGGGCCTGCGGAGGTGGTGGAGCTGGCAGAGGAGGACGAGGAGGTGCTGCTTCACGCCTTACTCATGGTGCCTGATGGGAAGGACCTGAGCTGCGGGCCCTCCGTGCATCCGCCCAATGTTTACCTCAACTGCAAGCTGTTCGGCTCGGACGAGACTGCGAGATCGGTGGTCAGCTGGGGCCAAACCAACCCCACTTTCAGCTTTGTACAGGTGAGGTATTTACATGATTTACACTTATTATGAGTGACACATCACTGGTGTTCTGTATTATGTTATTATAAAAGGGTCTGCTGGCTACTGTCTCCTCTGCTGCTGACACTAGGCAGCGTGCGGTGGAGGATTATGATTCATATTATCCCTGGAGGTCGGTCTCCTGCCAGGAAAGTTCCGCTTAACAAGAGACGCAGTGCCAATGAAAATGATTTAAGATGTTTTTCTTAGATGGATGCATGCATCTGCATGTGTTTCTGCTTGTGTATTTGTGTGTATCTGTGATTACATGTCTGTGTGTGTGGTACAGGTGGCTCCCGTGGCCTTAACCCAGCGCCTGCTGGAGCGGATGAAGAATAACATGATGGTGATTGAGGTGTGGCAGAAGGTTGGCAGCCAGAGTCAGGACCAGCTGCTGGGGCTGGTCAAACTCCCCCTGCACCAGTTCTACATGTCCTTCAGGTCAGGACCCAACCATCCTCTTCTCCTACCAGTCATCAGCTCTACATTTAATACACTTCATAGTGTCGCTGTTTTTCTCAGTCGCTTTGGTACATTTCTCAAATCATCCTGAACATTTTCAAAACAGTAAGTGCATTTCTCAAAGGAGCTTGCATAAACAGCACCACACAGTGCAAAAGCCTGTAACGAGCTCAAAATGCTATGAAGTGTTAATAAAAACAGTTTCTGTCTTTTGTAACAGGTTATTAGCACAATGCAGTACTGATCTGTTTACTCATCTCATTTGTCTGCAGGGATAACAAAATCACGCACCTTCTCCTTCAAGCCCAGTATCCTGTGATGGTGGTTGACAGCTACATGCCCATCGTAGACGTGTTTTCAGGCAGTGTGCGGGGCAGCCTCAGGGTCCTTCTGGCCATGGGCTTGGCACAGCAGATTGTGTCAGTGCAGAGGATCAGGGAGGAAGAAATGTCCCCGGTTGCCCAGGTCCCACGACCCAGCCATTTATTGGACCACTTGCCTCAAAGAGACACAAAGGTCCCACCTCTAGTAAAAACCTTCTTGCTGTTGCTGTTCTTCTTTAATATACTCACTGCTATACTAACTAAGGTCACATGCAACATTTCAAATTACATTTACTGTTCATTACTAAGATAATCGATCTGGTGATTAATCGCATTTTTGTTTTGTTTTTTTTGTTTAAAATAAATGTGTCTAATCGGTTTGTTTACATGTAGATGCAAACAATATATGTTGTTTCTTTTTAATTTATCTTTCACACCAGGGCAGGTAGATGTAACTCTTATGCTTACCCTTAAGATTGACATATTATAATAATTTTGTGGTTTGTCACTATGAGAGAAAATTGCAATCAATCCCAGAATCGCAATTAATTGAAGAATGGCGTTTGAATCGTATCGTTACCCAAGAATCATGATTGAATCATGTGTCCTCCATCTTTCTGGGCTGCAGTCTGAACTCTTAACCTGTGTCTGTGCAGCTGAGGGTGGGTGTGGCTGAGGCGCTGACGGAGCACGTGTTCGTGGTGCGGGTGGAGAAGGTGAGAGGCCTGGCCCCCCTGCAGTCCACCGTGTGGGGAGAGGCAGACTGCTACGTCCAGTACTCCTTCCCCACCCAGGAGGACGAGTCCAAGCAGCAAGCTGATCCAGACATCATAGAGAGCAGTAAGCCCTTGGTCATGTCTAATGTATACATCATAGAAAGCAGTAAGCCCTTGGTCCTGTCTAATGTATACATCATATATAGAGCAGTAAGCCCTTGGTCCTGTCTAATGTATTCATTTTGAATGTGCAAGTTGTGCTATGAACATCGGGAGTGGAGAATTGAGTTACAGTTTTCACAAAACAATGTTCATTGCTAGTGCTGTGGAGAACATGGCCTTCTGTTGGGTTTGGTGGAGGGTCAGAGGTCGTGCAGATGTACTCACCCTCGCCCCCTTCAACTGTCCTCTCCCATCAGGTGTGACCCTAAAGCCGTTCCGCTCGGCCACCACGCTATGTGTGCCTGACCCCATATTTGGCCACAGTGAGACTCACGTGTTGCTGGCGCCACCTGGGATGCCCGTCCAGAAACTCCTCCTCAGCTCCCTCTCCAGCCAGGGCCTCCGCAGTGGAGGGGCAATCCAGTTTGACGTGTGGTGCAGGCGAGTAGTTTTTCTCTCTCTCTCTCTCTCTCTCTCTCTCTCTCTCTCTCTCTCTCTCTCTCTGGTTGTGTCTGTAAAAGTCCTGGTCATGGTCCACATGTAGTACTGAGACCATGCTCTAGAGGGCACCATCTGTTCTCGGGCATGAATATCCACATGTGACTGTTTAAGTAACAAGCAGAACCAGTGGAAAACTTGCAGAATCTGTGAAATACCTCTTCGCCAACTGCAAGATATCAGTGAAATTCGTCAATATGGTCTGGTAATCGATATGATCTCTCATTGATTGGTTCCCTCCTTGCTCCCGTGTGCAGGTACTACTACCCAAACGTGCGTGACCAGCACGTGGCCAAGGGACTGCTGCTGCTGTCTAAGCTGTGTGGGATGGTCACCATGCAGAGGCAGCAGCAGCAGACAGACGGCCAGATGTTCTCTCTGCCACTCATACCCAGGACAGAGGGCAACACCACTCATCAGCCTCCACCCTCAGGTATGCACACAGACACTCACACACAAACACACACAAACCATTATCAGATACTTGTAATTGACTTGAACAGACTTACATACATAAAGTATAGCTAGGTACTTACCCACACAACCAATTATTCCAACCACCTGACTCCTATACACGGTTTGTGTATTGTATTGTGTATATGCGGGGCGTTGTGTTTTAGTCGTGTTGCCTCTCCTGTGCTTAGGGTTCCTGGACGTGAGCATTCAGTACAAGCATCGACCATTCAGAAGTGCAGGGTCGAGAGGCGGGACGGGGGCCGGGCGGTCCGTCACTATGCTGGTGCAGATACACAGAGCTGCAGGATTGAAAGCTGCAGCACGGTAAGACCTGCTTTACATTACACACATATACACACACACACACACACATGCACACACTGATAGGCAGATACACACAAACTTGCACACTGAGACAATGACACAATTATGCATACTCATATACCCAGTATATCTGTTTTGCACGTTGCTAGATTATTCTGTTCCTCTTTTTGGAGTCAGACGTATAGTTAGGATGAGATTCTATATTTCATTCATCTTCTATCACGGAAACTGTAAACAAGGGATACAACGACCAAGTACCAATATGAGTACTTGGAATTTTGTCTAAGCCATTATTCTATCATTTTCTTCCACCCAACTGTTTCAGGAAGGCAAGCTTGCAGCAAAAAACAACAGAACAGCCTGACTGCAGCCTTGAGTTTATCATAATGTTGCCATGAAGTCATATTGGAGAATTATGAGTATATGAGCACAGTGCTGCCCCGATAGCTGATACTGGCATCGGTGCATCGCTACGGTTTACAGTTTTAGTTTTTTCTGTACAGCTCATCTTACTCTTCAACTCCTCTCTCTCTCTCTCTCTCTCTCTCTCTCTCTCTCTCTCTCTCTCTCTCTCTCTCTCTCTCTCTCTCTCTCTCTTTCTTTCTTTCTTTCTTTCTTTCTTTCTTTCTTTCTTTCTCTCTCCCTCCCCCCTTTTCACCCTGCAGTGCTGTGGCCTCTGTTGACCCTTCGCTGCGTTACTTTGCCGACGCCGGTGTGAACGCGTACGCGAGCCTCCAGCTGTCCTTCCTGCCTGAGAGCGAGCGCGTGTGCACCCGTGTGGTGGCGGCCACCTTCTGCCCTGAGTTCAGCCACCAGGTGGAGGTGCCCTGCAGCCTGCTGGTACAGAGGGAGGGGGCCGTCACGCACAGCCTGGCCGAGCTGCTGCAGGATGCCGAGGCCGTCCTCATCGTTCACAACCGGGACCACCGCAAAGGTGAGTGGGACAGGGACGGCTTTGCTACATATTAAAATAACATCCCACTGAATGATTTATCTAATGTGGGTTTTTTCCGGTGTCATTTCTCATGTGGTTTTTGCTGCTGTAGGAGCTTGCGCCTCGAGGACTAAAGAGGCAGTGTTAGGAACTATAAGGATCCCCCTGGCAGATCTCATTCACAAACGGACTGGTATGGGCTTTGTTTTATAAAGTATCCCGCTCAGAAATCTGTTGGCCATTTTGACTTGTGGTATCTAATCTAAATGTATGCATTTTTTTCCCCCTCTATATACAGGGATATCTGGCTGGTTTGGTCTGTCGCTGCCCCAGGGCATAAGCCCTACTCAGGCTCCCCAGTGCTCTTTGGGAGGCCTGGAGCTCTCCCTCAGCTTCGCACACCACTCTGACCGCGAGCGCGTGGTCAAGGCCGCCCGTGGCATCGGCTGGGATCTGGACGACGACGAAGACGATGGTGAAGATGCTGATGATGACCACACCAGGGCGAGGAGTGTGTCCGTGTCGGTGTCCATGCCCCGCGCTTGGCTTCCCCTGCATTGCCTCGTTCTCCCTGGCGACTCCTCGCTCCTGCGCTCCACCTACTGCTACTACAGGTACAAGCTCTATGACCGCGACTCCTGCTACTCCGACCTCCGACACCCCACCCTGGACAAGAGACCAGGAGCCAGGGAGGAAGATGACGAGGACTATGACGAGGAGCAAGATGAAGGGGTAGCCATGACGACGGTGGCGTTCGAGGGCTGCTTCACGGTGGGGTTAAGGAGGAGTCAGCCACTTCGATGGTACCTGCGGGAGGAGAGGCTGGAGGTTCAGATGTGGGCGGCCTATGGGAAGGGAAAGGGCACCCGGCCCTGCGACACAGACTGCCTGGTGGGATCAGCCTTCATAGACCTCTCAGCGCTGGCCAGGCCCTCCACACAGAAGCAGACCATCAGTGGTAAGTCTCCACTTTTCGCTTCTGGTTTACTGATTACAGCATAATGGTTGTCTGTTGGGTTTCTTTACCGTAGCTCTGAATTTGTCATCACCATTGGGCCATAAAACTTTTCTTGGCATCAGTATTCAACTAGTGTGTGTGTGTGCTCACCTCATTAAACTCTGTATATTATGTTATATTGTGTTATTAACAAAACTTTTTTTTAGGATTCTTCAGCATATAGATTGTTAAATATATTCAGTTGCATCGTTTAAGTCTCATCGTAAGCCTGGCTGCTGTATTTGCCACTGATGATGCTATCCTTGTGCCACTCTCCCTGCTGTATTTGCCACTGATGATGCTATCCTTGTGCCACTCTCCCTGCTGTATTTGCCACTGATGATGCTATCCTTGTGCCACTCTCCCTGCTGTATTTGCCACTGATGATGCTATCCTTGTGCCACTCTCCCTGCTGTATTTGCCACTGATGATGCTATCCTTGTGCCACTCTCCCTGCTGGACCCCCTCAGGTGTGTATCCCCTGTACAGACGCTCTGCAGCCGACCTCAGTGGTGCCGCCATCAGGGTCCACATCACCATGACACCTGGTCCCGCGGTGGCAGAGTACGACAGCGATCCTCAGGGGGTGCTGTCCCCCGCTGAGGATGAGGAGGGGGAGGAAGAGTGGGAGGCTCTGGCGACGGTGGGCACTTCGCGGCAGTCGCACACATACAGCCTTGCTGGCACAAAGACGGCCATGAGCAGGGAGCCCCCGACGTCACCCGGACCAGAGGCCAAAGAGGAGGACACCTTCAAAGTCACCATCACAGTGGACCGCGCTATGCACCTCAGCCTGAAGGGTGAGCCACAGGGGCTTAGATGGGCTGGATAAATACATATACAGTCATGGACGAAATTGTTTGCACCCTTGCACTTTTGTCAGATAATGCACCACTACTCCCAGAAAAGTGTTGCAATTACAAATGTTTTTGCATTTACATGTTTATTTACTTAGTTTGCATTGGAAAAACACAAAAAATCTGAGAAATAATGCCCAATCTGACTTTATTCCACATAAAACTCAAAAAAGGGCCGGACAAAATTATTGGCACCCTCAACTTTATAATGGGGAGAACACCCTTAAAAATAAAGAAATACAAATATCTGAAATCAATTGCTTCCTGTAACCATTAATGAGGTGTCTTACACCTCTCTACTGGAATTTCGGACCACTCTTCTTTTGCCAACTGCTCCAGGTCTCTCACATTTGAAGGGTGCCTTCTGCCAACTACTGATTTGAGATCATGCCCCAGTTGTGCTAGGGGATTAAGATCTGGAGTCATCTTGGACACTTCAGAACTCTCCAGTGCTTTGTCTTAACCATTTCTGGGTACTTTTTGAATTGTGCTATGGGTCATTGTCCTGCTGGAAGACCCATGTCCTCTGATGGAGACCCAACTTTCTGACACTGGGCCCTACATTGCGCCCAAAAATGATTTGGTAGTCCTCAGATTTCCTGATGCTATGCACATAGTCAAGGCATCAGGTTCCAGAAGCAGCAAAGCAACTCCAAAACATCGGTCCAGCTCCACCATATTAGCCTGTAGGGGCCGTGTTCTTTTCTTTGAAGGCCTCATTTCGTTGTCTGTAAACTACTTAACCAAAAAGTTCTACTTTGGTCTCATCTATCTACAGGACGTTCTCCCAGAATGATTTTGGCTTCCCCAAGAAAGTTTTGTCAAACTCAAGTCTGGCTTTTTTAGGTCTCTGTGTCAGCAGTGGGGTCCTATTGGTCTCCTACCATAGCATCCCATTTCATTCAAATGGCGACGGATAGTGCAAGCTGACACCGTTGTACCCTTTGTCTGCAGGGTAGCTTGAATTTATTTGGAAGTTGTTCTAGGTTATTTATCCACCATTCAAACAATCTTTTGTTGCATTCGGTCATCAATTTTTCTCTTCCTTCCACATCCAGGGAGGTTAGTGACAATGCCATGGGCTGTAAACTTGTTGATGACACTGCGCACAGTGGACACAGGAACATTAAGATCTCTGGAGATGGACTTGTAGCCTTGAGATTGTCCATGCTTTTCTACAATTTTGGTTCTCAAATCCTCAGACAATTTTTTGCTCTTCTTTCTTTTCCCCATGCTCAGCGCGGTATACACAGACACACAACACAAAGGTTGAGTCAACTTTGCTCCATTTTAACTGGTTGCAAATGTGATTTCTGTATTACCAGCATCTGTGGCTCGCCACAGGTGAGTTTAAATAGAGATTAAAGGAGAATTACATGCCTAAAATACAATTATTTCTTAAGGGTGCCAACAATTTTGTCCGGCCCTTTTTTGAGTTTTATGCGGAATAAAGTCAGATTTGGCATTATTTGTCAGATTTTTTGTGTTTTACCAATGCAAACTAAGTAAATAAACATGTGAATACAAAAGCATTTGTAATTGCAACTCTTTTCTGGGAGTAGTGGTGCATTATCTGACAGAATTAGTTTCGCCCTTTCCACTTCTGACCTTTACTGTACTGTTGTGTGTCTGTCCTCAGGATGCCCGCTCCCTGAGCGCAGCGGAGGGGTGCCAGGCTACTGCGTGTCCTACGCCACGGCCGGCCCTGCGGGCAACGTCTCCACTAACCTGGTGCAGAACAGCAGCTGCCCAGTGTGGGATCACCAGCAAGAGTCTCTGTGAGTCACACTCCCGCCACTGAAGGTCATCACCATCATCTGTTTTTACAATTGTTCCAATCAGAATTGTCATTGGGAACACGTATGCTGTTTTATATTGGAAAAGGGCTTAATAAGTTATTTGTCTACTAAAATTTTAATTAAATCATTTAAAAAACAAATCCCTTCTCATTAATACTTGGTAGAAAACCCCTTTGCTGCAATCACAGCCTTAAGGGATAGTGCCAGCTTTGCACATTGTTAGTAGGATTTTGATCTGGACTTTGACTGAGCCATTCTAGAATGTCACTTTACTGATTTTGAGCCACTCCAGTGTTGCTTTTGCCTCCAGTGTTGCTTTTGCCTTGGCCTTCAGTTATTGTCCTACTGGTAGGTAATCCCTCTCCCAAGAGTCAGTCAACGAATACAACATGTTTTCTTGTGATATTGTGTAGAGTACTTCATATCCGCTTTTCAATTCTAAAAAGTTTTCCAGTTTCTGCAGTGGAGAAATATGCTCATGAGGTTCAAAATTGGGATGGTGTTTCTTTGCGCATTGGCAGTGTGGGACTTGCACCAAATATAGCCCTTTGATGATTGGCCAAAAAGCTCTATTTTGGTCTCATGACCATAAAAACCTTTTCCCATATCTTAGGCAACCTCCAAACATGCTTTAATCTTTAACCACCCTTCAGTTGTGTCAGGTTTTATGTATAGTTGTTAAAATTGTGGACTCCTACATCTGCACCACAATTCCAGTCACTGAACTTTGTACATTTTGGGGGGATGATGTGTGGACAGTGGTGGCCTCAGTTACCAGTCAAAAAGACCACTAGAGGGACACAGTGAGCCCAGAGGGGATTCTGTTGCATTTTATTGAGAAACGTAAAAATAATCACATGTGATGGGACAGGAAAATGAATCGCCTATTACCATGCGGCAGATGTCTCTGGACCTATAACCTATGTTGGGTCTTTGAGAATGGAGAAATATTCAATTGATGCAAAAGTTCCACAGATGGGCACTACAAATGATTCTGATTCAGAACAAGCAATAAAACCCACTACATCAATCAAAATCAGAAAATACCTAGATGTGTACCTTGACTTAGGATCCCTTGAACTTCCCAGGAGCAAAATCACTCCACTCCACATGGATAAATAGGTAGTTTAGATGCATGTAACAAGAGTCTTGGCTGTACTAAGAATGCTGCACTCTAAGTTTGCCTGTGTTTTAGACACAGTGCAGATGATAGGGCTTGCTGTAGGCACAGAACAATACATAACTCTCTCCTCTGTGGTTTCACAGGCTTTCCAAACAGCTGCTGCTGGATCCTCAGCAATATCTGGTGTTTAAAGTCTGGCATAAAGGAGGTAATTTCACAGAGAGTCTGCTTTTACACACACTGCTGCAGTGTCGTATTGTTGGCTTTTGCAAGGACAACACTAACCTTTGCTTGCTTTCTAAGAAACACATATTTCTCTGTTTTAAAAAGTATTCAGTTTGTTAAAGGTGCAGATCTTGATTGTAATCCATTTCACTTTTTGATAAATTCAGTGAAATTGTTCTCATGTACCTCTAGCTGTCCTTCCAGTGGGTGCGCTCAATAAAAGTCTGGTGTTCGTGCACAACACTGTGGCTCGGACCGAGCGCTGCACGATTCCGACCAATCAACACATTGCCTCCGGAGGGTTGGGAGGGAGGGAGGGGTGTCATTTGATTGGCTGTTGAGCTCAGATGTCTATAACCATTCACTAGAGTTGAGGACTACACCTTTAATTCCTACTCCTCCTGTGAAGACCGTAACATTGCCCCAATTCAACAGGCACTAATATGCTTCTGCTGTGTTCTTCCATGTGTTCGTCTCGGTAGACGTGGAGCGTGTGATCGGCTTTGCCACGGTGGACCTGTCTCCCCTGCTGTCGGGGTTCCAGGCGGTTTGCGGCTGGTATAACATCACAGACTTCAGCGGGCAGTGCCAGGGCCAGCTCAAGGTGGTCATCGCCCCGCTGAGGGGCGTGCACGAGCTCCGGGGGCAGAGGCAGGCCCCGTCAGCAGAGGCCACCAAAGACTCCAGCGTAAGAAGGGTGGCTTGTCTACTTATGGTAGTCTCACAGTTTAGTTTGCTGCATTTGTACTGCTATTTGTCAAACATTGAGAAACATTTAATTACTTGCTAAATAATTAAAAGTAAAAAGACTTGGGGATAGCCTCAGGTATGTCTGAACAAAAATCTTACTTAAGAAACAGGTCTTACCTTTAGCCCCACAAACCATTACTATCTTTATCTTGTCTTGAATAAGTATCATTTAAACATGAGGATGAGGAAAGCTATTTTCTTTATGCGATAAAGTCAGTGCTTGTATTACGGCAGCTGTGTCGTGGCACCACTTTTTCCCAGGCCCCCTATGATATACTGAGATCTCTAATGTCTGCTGGTTCTTTTGTGGTAGGCTGTGTTGAGCGGTCTCCCGCTGTGCTACCAGACGTCAGGCCTCTACAGCTCCTTCCCCAGCCACATCAGCCGCTACACAGAGCAGCGCATCAACGCCTCCCCTGAGCGCACGGAGCGCCTCCGGCCTGAGAGGTAAGGCTTCACCCGCACAGCGGCAGAGTAGCTGAGGCAGCTGAGCGTTTGTGTTTGTGTTTACTTGAGAATGGGAGTTTCCTTATGTTGAAGGGCATTATTCTTTAGGGACTGTATACAGATTGTTTTGTTATCTGTTACAGGTTTTCATCCAGTGTTCATTTTTACGACATATTTCTCATATCTTTTTCTAAACATAACTGATTCTTGAGAGCACTATTTGCTATTGTAACTAGACTAACTTAACACATCAATAAGGATATAGTAAAATAACCTATATTGATGGTATTTAAACACAGAAATCAAAATATGGCTCTAAGAGTAAATTGGCTCCTGTCAATTATTTCAATGTTCAATGAAAGGGATTCAGTTCAGTTCCTGTGTGGTGTGGTGTTCTCAAAAAAAGGGATTGTTGAATAGAAAAAAAAAAGAAGGCCTTTTAAATCACTACCCGGACAGTGTGGATTAAAGTTTGAGATCTCATATAGGCTAAATCTTATCTGTAGCTGTTCAGTCCCCCGGTTTGGTAGGTTGATGGCCACTGGTTACTGTTACAGTCTGGAATCACTGGATCGCTGAATCGCCGTAGAATGTCTCTCTCGCTCAACAATGGTAGAATATGCACAAGAAAAATACCAATCGGAGATTCTTAAACAATATCCAAAGGAGGTGGAAAAAAAATATATAAATGGTAGTTTACTATAACTAAAGCTTCTTGGTACTTTTACTAACTAATATCAGTTGGAAATTATGTGTCGCGTGTGCTCAATCTCTATCTAATTGCATTAATTTTGCTCGGCTCTTCGTTTAACAAACAGGCTTGACGTGAGGGAAAAAGAAAAGAGGTCGTTTATCTTCTCAACTAGGCTACTACTAGGCTGGCTCAACCAACAAATCGGAACAGTGCCATCTAGGGGAAAGGAGAATTATGGCGGTTACAATACTTTGGCCTTAGTGCATTTTAGGTGGGCTACACTATCAAGGTTCTTGATTAAAATATGAATCATGGCATGAGCGGATGCTCCTCCATACCTCATAACTATGTGTCTGACCACACTGTTAACCTTGCGATGGGGCGTTGGTGAGACTGATGCCAAAGGCTCAATAAGCTCTTTTCCATCCTTCGGCATCACAGCAGATCCAGCCAACAGCACGAGGAGCACGTGGACAATGTGCGTCTGTTCCACCAGAGCCTGCAGGAGGGGCAGCAGCAGCGAGCGCCACAGCCTGGCAGCGCCGCCGGAGACTCCGACCCCAGCCGCTCCGTCCTTTTCTCAGCACTCAGGTACTGAACCAAGGGCCTCTACTATACACAACACCACATCATCTACATGAACTACATCAGGAGAGATTTAATGCAGCAAAGATATGATGAAAATGGTACACCACATGAGGTGAACGTGAGTGCCGAGGATGGAAAACAATGTATTGGAGTTTGCAGAATGGCAGATCTACTTAGTAATGCGACTCTTGAGGAATTCTTTTTTGCCAGGGGCATATAATTATAAGAAATGTTTTAAAAGTTTTATCTCCTTGGTTTCACTATGTATAACGTGTATGGTATATGGTGTGTGTGATGCCTTTGTGTAGGAGGAACCTGAGCGAGCTGGACGACATTCAGCGCTACTTCAGCAGTAAGCTCTCCACACCCACCTTCCCCACACTGAGCCAGCGGGAGGGGGGGAGCAGCGCCCCCCAGCAGCACCAGGGGGAGCACTCGGACTCGGACGCAGACGCCCAGCAGCTCCTGCTCAAGTCCAGCCGCCTGGTGGGGGAGGTCAACAGCATCATCAGCGGTGAGTGGCCCTCGCAGCAGAAGCACACTGCAATAAGCACTCTAGGTAAGTCCCTACAACTAGAGGTGTTTCTGCAAGATGTCCAACCAGGAGCAGGTTGGGTGTTTCTAAAGCTTCATGTGGAAGCCAGGTGGAGGGTGCATATTTTGACCTCTACAGTACTCTACACTGGGTGCATCTGTCAGGTATTCAATGTCTTCCTCCAATTTCCCCTTTTTCCCCTCCATGAATCCTTCCATTTGTGCTTCCTTCCTTTACCTCAGGTCTGAGTGAATCTCACACGCATTTGTCAAACCTCTCTGGCCTGCCCCCACGCCCTGAGCGAGAAGCCCGTCCATCTGTAGACCAGCAGGCTGGATCCAGGGTGGGGCCTCCATCTTCTGAAGCCCCAGACTCTCCCCCGTTCTCCCCCAGAGACTGTAGAACACCTGAGGGTGATGACCCCTCGCTGACGTCGTACGACCCCACTGTGACGGGCAAACTTCTTGTACAAGCCGAGGAGCCTCAGAATGACAAGAGAAATTCTCCCTCTCTTGAGGATCTCCAAGTGTGCTTCTCTGAAGAAGAGATAGAGGAGCAAAACAATCCTGAGGATGAAAAGGGAGAGGAAGATGATGATGAAGAGGAGGAGGACGACGACGAGGAGTTTGAGGAGACCTTGTTAGAGCCCCGTACCCTGAATGATGTCACTTCCTTGACGGACCGAACCAGCCCCTGGACGAGTCAGATGTCCGACCCAGATATTGAAGGGCTGGGGGAGCTGGAAGAGCGGCCATCGATGAGCCAAAGGAGGTCAAGTCTGGAGGAGGAAGAGGAGAGGGGCCACATAAGAGAGTCCTCACAGATGGAGAGCCTCCTGGCGGACACGTCCATTAAACCACACGGGCTTCAGGACTCCGACTCCGAAGCCTCAGATGCAGGGGGTTCTGATGCAGACGACACATTGACTGAGACTGGAAGAACACCAGAGAGACTAGAGGAGGAGGAATGCATGTCTCCAACTCAGCATGAAGAGAGGACTACTCCCAGGGATCCTGGCTGCCAAGACGCGGATGGGGAGACCTCAGTGATGTCAGCCAGCAGTGAATGCAGCACGAGCCCAAAACAACATTCTGCTGCTGACGTCGACCAACAGAAAGAAAAACTGTATCCTTTTCTTCAGATTGCATCTTACTAATATGTTTTGGACTTTAAGTTCTTGTACTCTCCTCTTAAAAAGTGTACTATGATGATGTGAAGAAGACGTTATGTCTTATGTATAATAATACTATCGTAGCCCGACCTATTATCCCGCACGACCTATTATCCCGCAAGCGCTGGTACACGTTACTTAATATTGATTTTGGTGTCATCCAGGATCGCGGATTTCGGAAAACTTAAGTCCCTGCCCAAAAAGGGTATTTAAATTAGCTTTTTAGCAAAAATGGCACATATACAGCATATTGAAGTGTATAAGATAGTGTTGTAATACTGCGTGTACAAACCAGCCTGATACAAATAGTAGAATTTTGATTTCGCGACGTTCGGTGTAAATTCTTTTTCTTGTTGAGCTATATTTCCAACGGCATTTTAAATCAATGCGGGATAATAGGTCGTCGCCAACTTTGTTGCCATTTCGCGACTGTACAAAACAAATTGGAAAATACGGTAAGAAATGATCCTGCTGAGAGTCAAACAAGACTTTGTGCATTGTCTACACACCTGTCACTTCTGAAATATGTAAGGTTGATTCATTAAACCATATTTATAGTGATAAAAACATGTTTGTTAAGCGGATTTTTTGGTGGCCCGCGGGATAATAGGTCGCGTTACGATACAGAGCATAGTTTGGGATCAGTGTCTGGGGTGGTGTGGATGGGTCTGTATGGTGGTGTTGGTCAACAGTTGGGAACGTTTTTGGATCTTTTCCAAGTTGGACCAACCCATTCCTGTTAGGTACGAGTCGACCCACAGTCGTATAATATTTCCTAGTACTATGCATATTATGTAAGGTTTGCCAAAGATCCTATCTGCTTCAAGCATCATTATCTTCCTTAACCTGTTCCATAGCTGTGATGTGATGGACATTCCAAACTTCTTCCTTCCCACTCAGCATCTAGAGGCTTCCATGAGAGCCCTTCGCCTGGCCCCCATCTTCCCTCGGGCCACCTCAGAACCAGTAAGTACACACTTAGTCAGTTTGTTTGTTTTCATATCTATTCATGAAGACATCCTCCGGTTCACCCAATCTGATGGTATAAGTTATCTATAGTATAACCCATTCTTATGGGTTTAAATATCTCTAGTGTAACACAGTCCTAAGAGTTAAAATTTCTCTAGAGTAGTGCCCAGTCATATGGGTTTAAATATCTCTAGAGTAACACAGTGTCCACTGTCCAGTGCCACCCAAATGGTTTCCTAATAATACTGGATCTCTCTAGAAAGGGACCTGGTGCTGTCTAACGCCTTATGTATTCTACGAGTGGTGATTTGGTTTGAAGTTTGTAGGCTAAAGTAGTAGCATAGGAGTTACACAGGGTTCCACTGGCCTCAGGTGGTTGACATCGTGACAACTTAAATTTTTTGTTCGATTTATGTTTAAAAATCTTATTCATCCACTGAACTCTGAGAGACTGTACACCATTCCCATGCAATCTCACTAGATAATAGTGCAATATGAATATATTGTTTTCCCCCACATAGACCAGGTCATAGTGACACTGACTTTAGCCCTGCTGACTCAGCTTACACCTGTCCTACTATTCCTGTCATTGCTATTAAACAACATACTTTAATAGTAGGTCACCCTGTTCCGGTAGGTCTGCCAAGACTTCAAGCACCCCGGAAGGTGCAGCCAACCCCAATACATATGCACACACACACACACACACAGCCAAACATAGTAGACGTCAGAGGAGAGTGTGACGTGTGGAGTTGTAGGAATATTTCAGGGGTTCCTGCTGGCCATTTTGCATGATTCCATGCATTTGCCTGAAGTATATCCATGGGCAAACACGTCATGTCATGTCATGTCATGACAGGGTTGGGTCCCCAAAGGTTCACAAATTTGGCTGTTGCTATTTTGCGGTCATGTTGTCCCTTGCGAAGCTCATAGCAGAGAAGTCATGTATGCATGCTTATGACCAGCCTTTGAACTGTGCCACTTTGGTATTGTGTAAGGAGAAATCGGAGGTATCTCCCAAGCCTTTAGAATTCCTTCCATTGACCCCAGCATGCAACACAAGCCGTTGCCACACACTTCACACACGTCACCCTATGACATTTAGCTGCACAGAGTATCTTGACCCCCCCCCTGTATGACCATGGCATGAAGGAATATAAACCTATGGTCATACTGTATCTTGAATAATTCAGAACATTTCGTTTTGTCTGTGTAACTAATCGATTAATTGATGGTGCATTCCATGTTAATTTAGAAGTAGCGTGCGTACGATATCAGATGTCCTTAATTATAAAACAATTGGGTTCTAGCGCGTAATTTAGCTGTTTCTGATTGGACGAGAGACGTTCCATGCTATAGGTTATTTTTCAACATACCTACAGTTAAGGGACTTTTCACAGCTAAAAATAAATCACTCCGCGATGAAACATTCGCATTGATGATAACCGTTAATTCAAAGTTTTTAAAATTCCAAACCAAGACGTAGACAATGGAACTATTTTTTGTTGCGGAGAAACAATGGCGAAATAAACCATTTTTAATCAATAACTTCGTGTTGAAATGTTAATTTGTTGACTGTAGAATTGTTTTATAAAAGCAATATAGCACTCGTGGGAGTGGGGTAGGTAAGGGATAATCCCACGGGTGGTGTTCGGCCGTAGCCACCGAGGCCGCCACTCCCACGAGTGCTATATTGCTTTTATAAAACACTCCCACTCGTGCTATATTGCTTAAGTATACAAGTGTCTCTCCCTTTCATGGTTTTGCATTGACCCCAGTTCCACGAAGCCCTGCTAATGAGGTAACAAGTTGTTATGCCATATATAACTCTTCAGTAGAGGAGTTGGGCTGGCACGTCTGGTTTCGGGTTCAGGACAGGCATGGTGTGGTGGGAGCTGGCCTGTCACACACACACACACACACACACAACAGGCAACATGGGTGCAGATACCAGTTCTACCTGGTTAAGAGCTGGGTCATAAAGAAGAGTGTGGTAGTTGTCTAGTATAATTCAGTCATCTTGACAGTATAACTAATAGATCAGTTCTTGATACTTGATTAGAAATGTTTCAATGAAATTTGCTGCCACCTGTTGTTTGTTATATGTGCACCATGTATGTTCATGTGAGTTATTCCTTCAGAGCCCCCTGCAACTGTTTGTTTGTGTGTTTGTTATAATCAGCACTGATTGGGTGTTGTTTATTCTCTTGAAGGAGACATCTCCGACTACTGGAGTTCCACATCGGACTCGTCCGAAACCAAAGTTCACGCCCTCAGCAGCCAACAGAGAGGAGACCAAGAGAATAGCAAAGATATTTGCATGTCGTTTCAAGGATGATCATTAGCACTTTTACGTCATTTTAATGTGTGTGTGTGTTTTTGTGTTTTTGTGTCTCTGTGTGTATCTGTGTGTATAATGTGTTTTTGCCAAGAATTTTATAGCATTTCGTCAGAACTGTTCATATTTTGTGTGTGTGTGTGTGTGTGTGTGTGTGTGTGTGTGTGTGTGTAATTTATTTCTGTTTGTGGTTTTCTATACGTTTTGGACTGTGAATGGTGTTAGGGTGCAGTATATGTACAGTAATTTTGTATTATGAAGAAAGTAAAGCCGGTATGTGCTTTTATAAAAAAATAAAGCTTTTTGAAGATACAATTGTTTGACCTTTTATGTTGCTGATCTTTCTTGTTCTTGAAGATGTGGCCAGATGAATTACCCAACCAGCAGGACTTTGATCATGTCAGTGAAATGTACATCCATGTGTTGTGTAGATGTAAAGGACTCTTACACAGTTAAGAGTGAGCCGTCGCTAGCCGTCTGTTAATGGCATCTAGTCTCTGATGAGTGAGACTTATGCCCCCGTTCTAAAATTACGACTGCGGCACACACATTTTTGGCAGTCGTGGCCGTGAACATGCTGGTACGCACTTCAGAGCTCAGGGGTGTCTGGGTATTTAACCCCCAACACCGCCCACCACGCATATGAACAGAGTCCGTGTCTGCCTTGACACACACTGCAGAAACTGCCCTGAAGATTGGGTACGGATAAACCTTTTCAAGGATTACACTTTTGGGTAGACTGCACTTTATCTGAGCTCAGGTAACTGTTTGGGAGGCCTACCACGATAGAGGACTCCTAAAAAAATCTGTCTGGGTAAGGCTTAATGTTGCTCTCTCAAACTCAATGATTTAAGAAGTAAAATAAACCATTTCAGTTATTTAACTAATGTATTGCCTTTGTCAGTCTTAGGTTAAGACTGAAACTAGGACTAAACTCAAACTGGGATCTCTGTCATGGTTGGTAAGATGCCCACAGAAGCTGTGCCTACAGCAGCAGTGAAGTTTTTTGGGGCTGGAACTGCAGCCTGCATCGCTGACCTGATCACCTTCCCTTTGGACACCGCCAAAGTGCGGCTTCAGGTGAGAAGACGCACTGTGTGCCTCAAATCTTTCAGAAATCATAGCAAATGAAAATAATTTCCCATTTAAGTATCTCACAACCAAAGACCTCTGCTTCATTTAAAGAACATTTTACAAGGATTTGTGTGCAAGCAAGCAAGCAAAACATACATTCGTATGTGTTCAGATCCAGGGAGAGTCCAAACCCAGCGATGGGAGGAAGAAGCAGAAGTACAGGGGTGTGTTCGGCACCATCAGCACCATGGTGAGGACGGAGGGGCCAAGGAGCCTGTACAGTGGCCTGGTGGCAGGGCTGCAGAGGCAGATGAGCTTCGCTTCCGTGCGCATTGGACTCTATGACTCCATGAAGCAGTTCTACACCCGCAGGTCTGACAGTAAGTTCTCTTAAGTCTCAGACTTACCCATTCCCAGGGCATGTGGGTTATATATCTACTGTTAGTTGTGCTGTCCACATATGAGGTTATCATGGGACAAGCTGCAAAGATGAAGGCTGTCCCACAGGTTACTGTTTAACCTGAATTAACATGTCGGACTGCGAAGGATAACTTTGCACAAGTGCTGGGATGCAAGTGAAATTTGGTTCTGTATGTTTAGTTAAAAATAAATAATTTATAAAATGTTCTTAAATATATACAGATACAGATAAGCATACATACAATATAATAGTTTAGTCTAATCTGTTCCTGCATAATTTATATCTGGTTTATGTACACTACCGTTCAAAAGGGGTCACAAATTACGTGTTTTCCATGAAAACTCACACTTTTATTTATCAAATGAGTTGCAAAATGAATAGAAAATATAGTCAAGACATTGACAAAGTTAGAATAAATGATTTTTATTTTAAATATTAATTTTGTTCTTCAAACTTTGCTTTCGTCAAAGAATCCACCATTTGCAGCAATTACAGCATTGCAGACCTTTGGCATTCTAGCTGTTAATTTGTTATGGTAATCTGTAGAAATGTCACCCCACGCTTCCTAAAGCACCTCCCATAAGTTGGATTGGCTTGATGGGCACTCCTTGCGTACCATATGAGCTGCTCACAAGCTCAATGGGGTTGAGATCTGGTGACTGTGCTGGCCACTCCATTACAGACAGCATACCAGCTGCCAGCTTCTTCCCTAAATAGTTCTTGCATAATTTGGAGGTGTGCTTTGGGTCATTGTCCTGTTGTCTGAGGAAATTGGCTCCAATCAAACGCTGTCCACAGGTTCTGGCATGGCGTTGCAAAATGGAGTGATAGCCTTCCTTATTTAAAATCCTATTTACCTTGTACAAATCTCCCACTTTATCAGCAACAAAGCAGCCCCAGACCATCACATTACCTCCACCATGCTTGACAGATGCAACAGGCATTCTTCCAGAATCTTTTCATCTGTTCTGCGTCTCACAAATGTTCATCTGTGTGATCCAAACACCTCAAACTTTGTTTCGTCTGTCCATAACACTTTTGTCCATAACACCTCTGTCCAATGTCTGTGTTCGTTTGCCCATATCAATCTTTTCTTTTTATTGGCCAGTCTCAGATATGGCTTTTTCTTTGCCACTCTGCCTAGAAGGCCAGCATCCTGGAGTTGCCTCTTCATTGTAGATCTTGACACAGTCGTTTTGCAGCTACCATTTAAAGAAGCTGCCAGTTGAGGACCTGTGAGGCGTCTATTTTTCAAACTAGAGACTCTTATATAATTGTCTTCTTGCTGTGTTATGCACCGGGGCCTCCAACTTCTCTTTCTACTCTGGTTAGTGCTGTTCTCATCAGGGAGTAGTACACACTGTTGTAGGAAATGTTCAGTTTCTTTGCAATTTCTCGCATGGAATAGCCTTAATTTCCACAAACAAGAATAGAATGGCGCGTTTCACATGAAAGTTGTCTTTTTCTGGCCATTTTGAGAGTATAATCGATCCCACAAATGTGATGCTCCAGATACTGGAAATGAAGGCCAGTTTTATAGATTCTCTCACCAGCAGGATAGTTTTCAGCTGTGCTAACATAATTGCTGAAGGGTTTTCAAGGGTGTTCTAGTCATCCATTAGTCTTCTAAGGGGATTAGCAAACACAATGTACCATTAGAACACTGGAGTGATAGTTGCTTGAAATGGGTCTCTATACACTATGTAGACATTTATGTAAAAACCAGATGTTTCCACCTAGAATAGTTTTTCTTTGAAAAATAAGGACATTTCTAAGTGACCCCAAACTTTTGAACAGTAGTGTATATGAACCATAGCTTCTCTTTCTGATTGTCTCCTCCACCAGAGACTGGCATCTCTATCCAGCTCATGGCCGGATGCACGACTGGTGCCATGGCTGTGGCCATTGCTCAACCCACAGACGTGGTCAAAGTGAGATTTCAGGCTCAAGTGAAAGATGCCGGTGGCTTAAAGAGGTACAGCGGCACCATTGATGCCTACAAGACCATAGCAAGAGATGAGGGAGTCAAAGGCCTCTGGAGAGGTACCAGACATGTCTACAGTTTTACCCTTATTTTATCTATCTTCAAATCTACAAGGGTACTCAATTAATTAGGCACTTTAGGCAGAGTTATGCACCCTATTGGTAACATCTGACCAACAAACAGTTTGCCTTCATTTTGCTGTATTTTTATTCTATCTGTATGCACTAGTTTACTGGTTTACAGAAAGATGGCATTTGCTCACAATTATGTTTTGATTTAATTTCCCTCCAGGCTGCTTTCCAAATATCGCACGCAACTCTATAGTGAACTGTACAGAGTTAGTGACCTATGACATAATCAAGGAACTCATTCTGAAGCATCACCTGCTGTCTGGTAAGCTTTTTCTAATGCTAACATACTCTTCTAGACTGTGATCTTGATAGATATAAGTGAAATGTAATTTAAAGGTGCTCTTTATAATGCAAAATAGCTTCTTGACACTACTTGCATTACCTGATTAGCTCACTGAAGAGAACAAGTTGGGATGGTTTTTTACAACATACAGTAGAGCCATGAGGTCTGTTAAGCACAGTAGGTCTGTTAAGCACAGTAGTACTTAAAACTATTTTCAAATGACTGAAGCCTGAAGGAATGATTACCGTGTCAAACAAAGACAAGTTGGCTGGCTTTATCATATTGAATGTGCTTTAGATGCTACATGTAATCGTTGTCATGGAACTACATAGTTCTAATCCTCCGCGCCCATAGAGGGGTGTATAATAGATTAATACAATGTTGTCCTGTTTATGTCCTGCAGATGACTTCCCCTGCCACTTTACGGCTGCCTTCGCTGCTGGGTTTTGCACCACTGTGGTGGCCTCCCCTGTGGACGTGGTGAAGACCAGGTTCATGAACTCCTCCAGCGGCAAGTACAGCGGGGCTGTGAACTGTGCCATCGCCATGCTGAAGAAGGAAGGACCCACCGCCTTCTATAAGGGGTGAGAAAGGGGGTGATGAAGTCACATACAGCCTGCTACTAGACATGATGCTGGGAATTGGTAACATAAACATAGCATGCACAAAATATTCCACTAATGTCTACAGGAACGTTCTCCAAAAAGGCCTGATTCATTTATAGTTAGGCTTTTTCAACGACCGATTGTTACTGTGTTAATTGTGTTGAGTCTCAAGAAAAGAGAGGCTCAAATTCAATTCTTAAACTATGCGCATCCATGACAATGCTGATCTTGGTCCTCTCTTCCCCTTCAGGTTCATGCCTTCTTTTCTGCGTCTTGGTTCATGGAATATTGTGATGTTCGTCTCTTATGAACAAATCAAGAGGACTGTGACCAGGGCCCAGCAGTCTTGGGAGTCCCCATTCTGACCTCACACACACCTGGGTGTGTTCTGTCCTTTCCAAATCATATATGACAAGATATATGACATGGTCCTCTGTGTGCTGCCATGGCAACCTAAACAGTGATCACTGACTGCCTGGTGTTTGGGAGTCCAGTGTCAAGCCTTTCTCTCTTTGGAGAGTGTCATATGGATCCGATCCTCTGGGATCATACCTCAAAGTCTTAATGATATGGTCTGTTTAGAAGAAAGACTAAAACTATCACATTCCCTGCAATTGCACTGTAAAAGATAATATTTATGTGATTATTTGTGACAAGTTGTAGCTGTGATTTTGCACAATGCTTTGACAATTCCTAGTAAAGTTCCATTATATGGTAATTGATGCAACAGTGTTTATTATGGATCATATATGTCCATATGACATTAAAGACTGATTCATGTCTATCCTTCGTTAGTGAAGTCAACATTTTGTAATAGAGGTCTTTGTTGGGTTGCAACAGACATTACTTATTGAGAAAATGACGACACGTTGGAAAACACTATTGTGGTGCGTGTTGCATGTTCTCTATAGTAGGTCAGGTTAAGCCGACCCACACTGACTCTCATAATGACACCCATACATCCTGTGCCCTTTAGGGGGGTGATATAGATACTCTTTAAGTCACTGTAAGAAGCTAATATAAACATGATCTCAAAAGCCAAGCCCTGTCTTCAGAAATGGACCATTTTTAAGTTACTATCTATCCATTACGATTCGTATTGTTTCTTCCCATCAACGGGAGTAAAACATACTCTAAGCTTTGTGTGTCAACCGATTTCTGTAAACTAACAAAGTCATTTTTGTAAATTGTCCTTGGAATTCTTAATGCCCAACAACCCTGCCTGTTTGCAGAGCCAACCCAAAGGTAGTCCTCTTCCCCTCCTACACACAGCAGCACAGGGCTCACAGTGCTAATGAGAGCACACAAGCTCTAAGCCACAGACTGACAGATGGGAAAATTGCCTAATCTGAGATGCTCCAGGACAAAGGCTCGTGCTGACACAGGTGTAATAGAAGTCTTGGAGGCAGTGACAAACAACCCAGCGACCACACAAAGGACACCGTATTCACCCCGCTAACGGCAAGGCTGTGGTCTCCTCCCTGGCCTCTAATTAGGAGGGCGAGCTTGATTGAGTCGCATAAACCTTTGGCTGACCCTAACAGGACCACATGAGCTGGGAGGAATCCTGTCCGACTCTGACCTAGCTGATACCACTGTAGCAAAGCAATATCAGATGGAAAAACAAGACACTTTAAAGCTTTCGAGTTATTTGCGAGTTTTTTTTGTTTGTGTTAGAATATTAAGATCAGAAGATGCATATTTGATAACTGTGGCATAGTTTTGTGTCTCTTTCACATACTTGCAGCATGTTTTATCTGAAAAGGTGGCAGTGAAATGTCCAAATTGTGACCTGACAGCCAAACTGGGATGAGATAAATATCATGTCCAACCAAGTGAGTCAAACAGATTTAAATGTTCAATCAAAACACCTAAGCACAGTCGTCCAACAAAAAAAATGCTGACAAGAAATATTTCAGAGGGATATAAATAAAAAGGGAAGTTAAAATATATATCTTTTTAAGTACCCTCGACAATTCAGTTACCAAGATAATTCTAAGCGTAGCACTGAACAATAATATAAGGAAAACTGGTTAACAAGATCGTGCAGTATGGATATATAGATAGATGGATACTTGATTTATCCCGAGGGAAATGCAGGACGTTATGACTGGTCGATTCCCGTCCAATAATTAAAACGAATAATGATTTAGCATTTAGGGTCCCTCTGGTTATTTTTAGGCTGCTGATGCAGTCTCTGTAACCTTCTTGGTCTCGCTGGCCACCTAGAGGGCTGCCCACAAACCCTCGGCCCCTCTGGATGCCTCGCGTCTAGAGGAGTACCAGTAGGCTTCCACAGGTAATTATGGCAAAGATGGTAGTCCAGGGGAGGAAGGTACGGTGTCTTGACGACGTATGTGGCGAGGGGATAGTGGACATGAGGTAAGGTCATGGCTGAGCCAACGCAGCTGCAAAGGTCGTGCACCTCAGATTGAGGCCAGAGACAGCAGCAATGCGGAGGAGGCTTCACTTCTGTGTTCTGCCTGTGGTTAGATAAGTCTTTCATTTTTTCTAGCTTAACCAGTCGGACATGGTAGAGCTTGCG
This sequence comes from Sprattus sprattus, assembly GCF_963457725.1. Taxonomy (NCBI): domain Eukaryota; kingdom Metazoa; phylum Chordata; class Actinopteri; order Clupeiformes; family Clupeidae; genus Sprattus; species Sprattus sprattus. The sequence goes on along the minus strand of NC_137928.1, from coordinate 25,822,840 downwards.
GATGATTTGATAGGAGTCCACAAATTGCTCTGCTGATAACCTCTGGTCCAAGAATCTCTGCAGAAGTTTCTACATCATTCGGGGAGACAAATGTGTTTTTTTAGCATACCTGTATATTTGATACTCTTTATATTTTAACCATCTGAAATGTTGCAATGCAATGTTGTTGTGTTGTGGCAAGCTTACCTCTGATTGGTCCATGGCTTGGCCAACTTTTTTTCTGAGGAATGCCTGTATTGCCTGAGGCTTCCAGTTCAGCTGATGTGCTTCTGTGGGAGATCAATTCAAACATACCATGGTAAAGACTGATTTTCATCAATCTCTACACCCATAATTAGCATAACGACTCACCAAATAGGTTTTGCTGGCGTCCAATTTCCCCCCTCATCCTGTTCAGTTCCAGATACCTCTCGACTAATCCTAGTTTCCCATGACTAAGATAAGGCTGGAGGGATAGATTGACCTCTGCAAGTCTGTGGTTGGATGCCAACACCATCTGTTTGTGCTGCTGAAGTGCCTGAAACTAATCATTCACAATCATGCCTCTGAATCATTGTTTTTTAGTAAGATGAATAAATGCCATTACCATATACCATAGTTAAGTGTTGTTGGTTAATTTAATTAATCACTCAAACTGTAAAGTAATTTACCTTTTTTCCTTTCCTCTCTGGTCCAATCAGTAAGTCACAGAGTTTTTTACTCAAATCATTCAACTCTTTTAGTTAGATAGCGGACAAATGAAACCACGTGGTTTCAGTGTTGAGACTCACCTTAGCAGTGGCACTGACGATTTGATTAATTCGATCTTCATCTTGAAGAAGATCCCGCAGCTCTGCAGTACTGAGAAGCTTGAGTTTATCCAAGTTCGAATTCAAATCCCAAGTGCGAGTCATTTTCACAGCTTGACTTACGATTGTTTCACCTCATAAACTGTGCAGACATGCATACACGAAAAGAAGACAGGCATAGTCTACATGTTCTTATTACAAAATCTCAAAAAGGTTTCTGGTCATGACACTGCTCTGCAAGTCCGTCATGCTCCGTTTCATCATCTGTGTGCGAATGTGATCATGAATATTACTTTCAGGAGGAGCTTCGACGAGTCATTAACACATCTGTCATCAGGCAATGCCAATGACAATTCGTCTACTGTAGCCCGTTACACATAGGACAAAACAACAGTTCTATTTCCCTTCGAGAATCTTATCTATGATATTTTCTTCTTTTCAGATGTAATTATTTGGAGAAAGAAGCCAGTGAGCAAACAGCAGATTGGGGAAATTGCACTTTCATTGCTGTCTTTAGTTACCTTGAACGGCGGAATGTGTAGACGAAGTCATAATTGGAATTGGGTATGACTTTCGAAGACTTCAATTTTAAATGGTTCATGGCAGACAGCAGGGCTCGTGGTCTTAAACACAGTCACAGTTTATAGTGCAAGGGGTGGTACAGACGCTAATACATGAGAACACTCAAGGCAGCATAAATATCACAGAGACTACTAATGGCTAGCAGAGTATACACGCTGGCTTTAACATAAGAGGGGAACACAAATACACTTTTAATTCGAACATCACACAGAGAATTACACATTATACCCAACAGCTACTATGGATGAACTCACCACAGACTAGACAGTAACACAGACTCAGGAGCGCTCAGCCCTTTAACGCTACACAGTATGTATTTTGAAGGCTATCTTCACATCACCAGAGCTCTCTGACGTTTTGCAGTTAATCTACCAGATAGGAGTTTGTCTGGTCCGAAAGAGATACTTAGTTATTCCATTGAAAAACATACCTTGGGTTAGGTTACGTTGCTAATATCATCCATTTAAATACTATTTTGCTTTTAGGAGTTGCACTTTGTTTGTGTTTATCCTGTATGTCATACATTGAGTCTCATGGGTTGGGTTCTTCAAGGGCTACAAAGATGCAGTTTTTGTGACATAGGTTGCCTACAGTAGCCTACAATTACTTGTTTTCATCTCACTGACAAATAATAAAAAACATTAACCTGAGTTTTGAATTTAATTAATTGAATGCAATTTAAGTACATTTTGAATTCCAATTTTGTTTACTTTTACAGTTTGTTTTAACTTTTTTTAATATAATCATGTCTTTATGCCATCAACATTAAACCTTAATGGGTTGCTTGCTACGCAAAGTTCTATTAGCCTGAAGAACTATTTTTTCTTAGCGGAAATCACGAAAACGGCAACAAAATCATTAAAAACAGGTATTTTGGAGGAATGTCTTTTTTTTCTATCGGTTTGGCAAGTAAGCATATAATTAGCGGCATAATGTATTGTCCGGCGGTCATTATGTAAGGGATAATGTATAGAACGCAGGTCATTGTCGGGAAAATAAGCCCCGACAGGGCGAACAGCACCCCGACGCTAATGACCGGCGTTCTATACATTATCCCGCTTATTATACGGCTACTTGCCAAAACAAAAAAATAGCTTAACACAGTGTGTCTTTTTACAATGTATTTGTTACTATACGTAGTGTTAAAAAGCAGAGAAATAGTTCGCCAAAGACGTTGAACTTCAAAGACGTTGAACATTCTTTAGAACACAGCTGCTCAACCGTCCGCTGAAACTCCATTGATAAGTTGCCGGACTACTTGCGGAGTGCTACGAAAGACGTGAATCAGAGGCAAAAAGGCCACTTTCCTTGACAGCGGTCATTATTGCATAGCAACGGTCAGCTATCGGTTAATAACTGACCGCAGAACGTTGGGAAGCCCCATTCAAGTGAAGAGAGCCTTGTAATAACAAAAGATAAATCCCGGCGGGACGAACAGGACCCAGGCGCGCAGCGGAGGTAACTGGGCTAAAAAAAAGCTATCTAGCTAATGGTAGCGAATTAAGGTTAGAAAAGTGTCAGCTTTACTTAGACCTTTCAAAATGACGCATGGTTGACTAGCTACCATTTTTTAATTGTTGTAAGGCTTTTTACATGTTCTTGATCAAAATGAACCAACGCAACTCAGTGGAAGGTTTTTCAATAATTTGCCATAAATCATTTTGTTTTCGGTATTAGCTATCCGAACTTAGTGCAATGGGCAGGGCTGCAAATTATCACCTGCCAAATGTATGTAAAAGTAAATGCAAAGGTAGATTGGTATCCTAACTGGCGAATGAAAAATGTATAGCTCCAAAACACTGACCTATGGATAGCTATAAATTAGAGAATTATTTTGAGCACCAAATAAGATAGCTAGGCAAGACTGTCTAAAAAAAAAAATCAGACCACTCCCACCATGGATGACCACGTTCTACAACTTACTGTAGACAGTGTGAGAAAGATGCCCTCCAGATTAAAAGATGGCTTTGGAGATCAGTGTAGTATCTACCTATCAATGTATCTATCCATCCACCTATATCTACACAAAGTTCTACAAACGCAGTTTATGTATGGTAGAGTATGTATGTATGTATGAAGGTTTGTACATACATTGATAAGATCACTTATAAAAATTCCAATACTAAACTGTAGCCAAAGTAAAGTAGACAAAATAAAGTAATGTTATGTAATGATTCTATCAAACAGAGAATGGGATTGATTAAATATGCAGGTTGTAAAAAGAAGTGTGTATAACACAAGTGAATTGTCTGCTATCTAGTTATGGTGAAGATGTTAATTATGAAGACCACGTCTTATGGCAGGGTGAGATGTGCTTGAAACATGTGTTTCCAACATCCTTGATGAAAAAAGTAGGTTTTATTGTTCCTGTTGTGTGTAGAATATATTGGATTTTGGATCGATTCATCACATTCCACATAATGTATACCGAGCGGGCTATTTGACAGTAAACTAACTTAAATGTGTCAAGAGGAGCCATTCACTTGACCAGCTTGCACATCTCAGATGATGACTGTGCCAGTGGATTGCGACCGCAAGCAGTATCGTTTTTAAAAAGAAAACTTCCATCGATATTCCCCCACTTTTGATTCTGAGTTACCCTGCATTAAATGCTTTTTGAAAAACATGAATTCAATTGTGCCAGGTCATGTTCTTTTCATCTAGTTCTGATGACATTGCTTTGTAAAGATGAAGATGTGGCATCCTTTGTGGATTACATCCTACCCAGAACTCAGCATGTAAGCTTGTGACTGCTCTTTTTTTTATCTTACTGCACATGTTACCTGCTATGTAGTATCCATAAGGGACTGTAAGTTGCTGTGTTCCGCCACTAGGTGCTTTCATGAGCACTTACAGGTTTTTACGATCGGATACACACTAAAATCAAAAGTATTACACAATTATCAAAACCTTCACTCAAGGAGGAAAACAACAGCTCAGATTTGCACAACTATAAGCACATTTAAACATCACACTTTTTGCGAAAACCATACACACAAGTGATTTGCAAAGCACTAAACATACTTTTTTGCTTTAGACACAGACGTATCAAGGGGTCACTTCCTTGCAATTCCAAAACACTGACTGCCAAATTACCACACCTATGAGCCTGTCAAATAAACACAGCCATCAAGTGCCCAAACACATGATTGCTTACAGTTTTTTACGATCGGATACACACTAAAATCAAAAGTATTACACATTTATCAAAACCTTCACTCAAGGAGCAAAACAACGGCTCAGATCTGCACAACTATAAGCACATTTAAACATCACACTTTTTGCGAATCCATTCACACAAGTGATTTGCAAAGCACTAAACACACTTTTATGCTTTAGACACAGACGTATCAAGGGGTCACTTCCTTGCAATTCTAAAACACTCTGTCAAGTTACCACACCTATGAGCCGGTCAAATAAACACAGCCATCAAGTGCCCAAACACATGATTGCTTAATTTTAGACACAACAAACAGGTTTAAGCACTATAGAAATGCAGCAGATGAGTAACTGTAATATGTCTTCAACCAAAATGGAAGGAGTCAGAAGAAGAAGAGTGAGGATGAGAGGGGGAATCCACAGAGGAGGAAAAGGAGGAAGAGGCCGAGGCCATGCCATGAGGCTGAGGTCAAGGTGGAAGTAGAGGAAGAGGAAGACCTGAAGCAGGAGGAAAATGTGCTCAAAGAAGAAGACCAAATGTATCAAATAAACTTGAAAGGAGGACAGGCCCATATTCACGCAAGAACAAGATAGAGAGATCATAAACATGCTTTTGGCAAATACGTAATGCTATCAGGCTCAGAGAAATTCAAGGGAACATTATCGGTGACCATGCCATTTTCAATACAGTAATGTCCATCAGGTCTCTCAGTCAACACTGGCGACACTGACAAATACTAAAAAGACATCAGGGTAAAATGCAACTTTATTTGTACTGTATTTTCATTTTTTTCTGATCTTTTTTTTTTTTTTACTGTAAATGGAATTGTAACCTGTACTGGAAACATGTTTTCACCTTTGTCTGATATTTGCCGAGCTTACAGTGTTATGCACACTACTGAAGTACCATGAAAACTGGGACATGTTTTGTTGTGATTCTCCATGTTGACATGTTGACTGATTTGGGTATATGGAGAGAATTACGTTAGTAATATTTTTTATCAGCATTGGTCTTGGGTAGTGTTTTTACTGTATTGTGTATTTTCACTTTCTCTGTGTACTTCACTTACACTACTCTAATTACTGAGAAGTAGTATTGCTAAAAGTGTTTTAGCTTTATAACAGAAGTGTGTAAGTGGTACAAACATAATTCAGTACATGCAATGTGTGTGTTTCATATGGTAATGATGGATTGTAACAATTAAGTAAGTAAGTAAGAAGAAATATAAACAATTAATTTAATTAGTTCAAGGGGTTTTAGTCACACACACACAGCAAACGATGGAGTTAGAGTAGACAAGGTCATTAATTGGGTGAGGAGTTCAACCACTCATTAGGAAGGAGGGAGTGTCTGTTCATGTTTTTAAATATGAGCCCGCGGACTCAGCTCTGCAGGAAATACTACCGGTCTTGTCTTTCTCTAATTGTGGTGTAATTTCCTCAATTAAACCGCATTGAAACCAGCATCTGTAAATCAAGCTTCTGTTCATTTGGTACCGCGTGTGTGTTTGTTAGGACACAAAAGTAACAATATGGTTTTGTTAAATGAGTGTATAGATTTTACAAGAGTGTTTCATTTTGCAATGGATCTGAGGTGTTTTGCTCATTGGGTGTGTGGTTGTGCTAATTGTGTGAGGAGATTGAAAAACAAAACCAAGCAGTCAAAATTGTGTATATCCGATCGTAAAAAAACTGTAATTGTAGACACAACAAACAGGTTTACCTAAGCACTATAGAAATGCAGAAGAGAACATTATCGGTGACCATGCCATTTTCAATACAGTAATGTTTTTTTTAACTAAAAATGGAATTGTAACCTGTACTGGAAACATCTTTTCACATTTGTCTGATATTTGCTGAGCTTACAGTGTTATGCACACTACTGACGTAGCATGGAAACTGGGACATGTTTTGTTGTGATTCTCCTTGTTGACATGTTGACTGATTTGGGTATATGGAGAGAATTACGTTAGTAATATTTTCATCAGCATTGGTCTTGTGTAGTGTTTTTACTATATTGTGTATTTTCACTTTCTCTCTGTACTTCACTTACACTACTGTAATCACTGAGAAGTAGAATTGCTAAAAGTGTTTTAGGTTTATAACAGCAGTGTGTAAGTGGTACAAACAGAATTTAGTCATATGCAATGTGTGTGTTTCATATGGTAACAAAATATGGTTTTGTTAAATGAGTGTATAGATTTAACAAGAGTGTTTCATTTTGCAAAGGATCTGAGGAGTGTTGCTCATTGGGTGTGTGGTTGTGCTTATTGTGTGAGGTGCGTGTGAAACAAAACCAAGCAGTCAAAATTGTGTGTATCCGATCGTAAAAAACTGTAACATGTACAGGTAATTATTTTGCTTTTAAGGGACTGAATCATATAACTGCTGTTCTTTTTCTCCCTTTTCCTGTTTTGTTCTTCTTGTTCTTCACTTTGTTTTTCTAACTATGTCGTGTCTGAACATGGCCAGTTCTGTTCCCCCTAATGTTTAGCCCCTTTATTTTGGTTGTCCACCAACCAGGGGCGGAGATCCCATTTCATTGCAGGGGGGGACAATACATGGGAACATTTTAGAGATATCTACTCACAGACAAATAATGTTGAAAGTTCAAACGCAAACCAAGGCTCTTCAAGGAGGAATTCAGCTGCATGCAAATTAACGTCTTCTCTAGTGCCCTGCGCAGACGTGTGGAGTCCATGAGCCGTCCATTGAGTTAAAACTAATAAAATCAGGTCAAGTTCCCGTGATAATCTGCAAGAAGCCCATTGGTTAGAAACGAGGTGGACCAACCAATATATATAGCACTTGTTGTCTCACAACATCTCACTTATGGCGTGTGATGTTACTGATTTTGGCTTAGCCTCCTACATGATCTAATTCTTTTTATTCAGACTTTACATAACTTTCATGACCAAAAATAATAGATATCTTAGATAAAGGCTAGATGGATTATGGCGGACTCTTGAATGTCCGCACAGGAGGCCATTTTGAGGACAGTATAGCTTCCGGTAGGGATCAGTGGCAGCCTACGTCAGGTAACGTCAGTGATCTTCACAATCATTTACACTCTTATCTCGCGGAAATTTTTACGGATTTACAAATGACTTGATTTACAATCGTCATTACCTTGGTAATAATTCTGAATGCTTGAACATGTTGAAATGTGCAGATTAATTGTGTATCACGGCTATTGTGTATCAGTCATTTTACATCAATTGGCGAGTAATTGTTCTTTCTTTTCAATATAACTGAAGTTGCACGTAATAAAACTGAAGTTGCACATGATTTCCAATCGGGTTGGTTTGTTAAACATCTTACATTATGATTTCGACAGGAAATTGCTGACTTTATTGCCAATGAAGATGCCAGAATTTTGTGCAATCTGCTCTATTGAACACTCCCTTGAAACGAGACCTGTCAGAGACCTGTCAATGTTATTTTCATATGAAAACCCATGTTTATAATTCTTCATAAGTATGTAGTGCCATAAGGAATATCTTACGTTTATAACAAACCAACCCGTTTGAAAATCGGTTGAAAATTCAGCAAGTTCTGGTTATTAAAAGTACCACTACCAACACAATGTTAAGGGGGAGTGAGCTATACTCAAAATGGCCGAAATGTGCGGACATTCGTCGGCCAGAAACGCAGGCAGGATATCTAGCCTTTATTATATATATCTATGGTAAAAACGACCAAAATGTTCCATCCCCTCTCGCATGAAGCTGAACAGAGCAAACCAATGGAAATTTGGCTGTTGTTTTCCTCTCAAAGAAAAGAAAATATCACTCAACTTATAGTCCCCCCCGTCCCCCCCGGGATCTCCGCCCATGCCACCAACTAATTAGTGTGCTTGCCCGTAGGGACAGCACACTATTGTTCTTCTTAAGTTTTCTTTATTAGTGTGCTTGCCCGTAGGACAAGCACAACTATTGTTCTTCTTAAGTTTTCTTTTTCTCCTTTCTGCCGTGTTTTTCTTGCGACGAATCAGGCCTCGCCCGATTGAGATAGAGACGCCGTTCAAACACCGAAACGTCCAGCCCGAACCGGTGCAACCTGCTATATCTTTTTGTGGCGGTGGTCCTTGCCACTCTTTTTTTATTCCTCCTTTTCATCACCTTTTTTCCCCATAGACTTGCATGGCAGAACTCTGTGGCTTTGTGACATCATAATGGTGTCTTTGAACTGGCTTTCAGCGGTGCTTCACTGACACCTGCCCCAATTGACCTATCGCTAAGCCCCGCCCCCCATTGTGACAGCTGCTAAATCAGACACTTTATCAGAGCTGACTAGAGTTTACAATGGCAGCTATCAATGACAAAACTATATCCCAAGAGGCTCTAGACAACTTTTGGAGACAAAAGGACCTGATTTCGCCTAGAAGCCTTCAAAAGGGACTTAAATATGCAATGGAGGGATATGTATACAATTTAAAACTCGATATGGTGGATAACAAGCTTAAATTTGAGGCGAGAATTTACAGAGCTCAATGCAAGAGGGAGAAGCCTCAACTCACGGTCATCGCGATTGCAGATAAATACATCCAATACCAGCACTGTTCATGCACCGCATGGGAAAGATACAATGAATTCACAGTCAGTTAATTTAACTAATCTGGAAGGCACCGAGATGTACACCTACGTTTATTAACTAGCAGGAACCTGCCCCTGACATGACAGTGTCCTAACCATAGGCTATGGTCCTAACTGTCTAGCTAGCTTGTTAATGTAACCTTTTTAATTACCGGCATGCGTGTGTTTCGTTCACGTTGTCATGTTAATCCATTATTAAACCTATCGTTTGTTTAATAAACTGTCCCATAACTGACAAAGTTACGCTAGCGCAGCTATTGAATCATTAACGTTAGCTAATTTGAACCAGAGATAACTTGCCTAAGCCTAGCATAACATCAGTGGTGAAAGTAAGCAGGTACTGTGAATAATGAGTAGGCCTATGCCTTTTATCATGTAGGCTTAGTTGATTGCTTTAGCAAAGGGAAATTCTAACAAAAGTATGGCAGAAAGCTAATGAACGTATAGTTCACTGTGTGGTCTGTCACACAGCTTAATCCACCGGAGATATTTTGGACCGGTCTTGTTTTCGTTTAGGAAATGAGATACAATGTACCCCATCGCCTATCTTCTCACGATAACTCGTATCAATGTTTTATCTACCCCATGCACATCGTTTGGCCATTTATGTTGAAACTACATTACCACAATTGCACACTTGTTTTTGTCCCGTTGTGGCTTGGGGAAAGGGATGAAATATACCCCATTCTGCAGCCTATCGGGATACCTACTGTCGGTGTTACATGTACTCCAAGCACATCGTTTGACCATGTTTTTTTTTTTTCATAAGCAACATCAATCGATCATTAAATTATTGTAACATGTCTCCTCCCTGTTGTTTTCAATGGAGTTATCGGAGCCGATGTCCGAGTCCAGTTCAGGCTGGAATGTCATTGGTTCATCTGCGTTCTAAGGGCGGCGCTTAGCGACAGGTCAATTCCAAGGCACTTGTTCTCTCAAATGCAAATTCTCTCAAATGCTTCAAATTTGGTTACATTACTCAGACTGTTAATACTTTTCTTCCCATGTCTGATCCTTTGTGTGATGTTATGGCTGCAACGTCAAAGGTCATGGCCGCAACAGAGCAAGCACACTCTCGCAGTTCGTTCACGAAACGCATTCTAGTTGCATATGCTACCTCCTGGTGTAACTTCCAGAGTTCATAGGAAGTCATATCTGAAGTTTGAAAGTACATTTGTTTTACAATAATAATAAAATGTTAAATGGTGTTTAAAGAAATATAGTTGGAATTTGTAGTTCACTGAAACTTAGATTTTGTATTCCTGTAAAGGTTACAAACTGAGTGGAGACGATGGCCTTTTTTCCAATCAATGCCTACAGTATAGTGACTCGACTTTATGAATGCATCAGATGGCAATATGGCAAAATTGGCTGACTAATTAACCACAACCGTGAACAAATAGGATTATAATTGTATATAAAGTTATGATTATTTCCTTTCAATTTCATATCTATGATAGACCCATAGCGTGCCATTAAATATCAGGTCTCTTTAATGCTCTATATATCCACCTACATCCAGCCGTAGTGTTTACACTTTTCTTTTACTGCAATCTCTCAAGTGTTTTTTACTAACAAAATAAATCAGATTTTCTCTTTAGATTTTACGTTGAAGATAAGTTCTTCTCTTGATCATTCACAACCTTCTCAACCACATCAGGTAAGTCCATCCATTATTTTTTAAATGAGTATGCCACACTATTGGACAATACAGCATTTATGTTTCACTTTGCCCAGTGGTGTTTACCAGTACTTGTACGCAATGTGCAGGTGGAGGATGATGTCCCTGTGGAACACTAAGGTCAAGGCCCCCCCACCATCCTAGTGTGCCCACACACCCTAAAGGCTGTGGAGCTGAAGTGCCCTAAATGTGTGGGGAAGGAGCCTTGAAAAACAATGCAGGTTAGTGTCAGACAAACAGATGTTTACCACATGCTTGTAATATTATCAGATCAATATACATCTGAAGTATGTCATACGTAGGTCTATCTGTGTTTGATATCTGATTATCTTTGTCCTCAGATCTGTGTGTCAGAAGAAGATATTGTCAAGGAAGAGATGGCACAAATGAAAAGTACTGAGTATCTCAGAGCGATTAAAATGGCCACCCAACACAATTAGGATGAGCTGAAACGTGTGGAAATGGAGGAGGTGATGTTCTTGAAGGTTGACAAAGAGAACCTGGAGAGACGGAAGGCTAATTTTAAGGGAGAGGAAGAAAAAAACATGACGAGGGAGCACATGGAGTTCATCAGAGCATAATATATATAATATTATAATATATATAATTATCCTAATCAATATCACGTCGTCCCAAACACTGAATATACAAGGTTTGGTTTCATTTCAGGTGCTATTAAATGTGTTTATGGGGTTATAAATGGGGTTATAAAATACATCGAACTTTCAGGGGAAAACATTTGGCTCAATATTGATGTTTACCGGCTAGCCTATATGCAGGATAGCCTACAGTTGCCCCACACAAAACATTTACAACACAGGGACTGAAACCACGTAGGACAGCCTACATGCTGTTTGTGTATGAGGGGAGGATTATACAAGTTGGCGTTTTGTCAATTGGTGAATCAGTGATATACAAATCTATGATATACACATTCATGATGTCACAAAAAAGTAAATAAAGTAAACCAACATTTAGTCTATTGTTTGTTCTTCGTTATTTTCCCTCTACATTTAGTCATTAATTCCTCAACGATTCTTGAACAAAGATGCCAAAATCGTTTCAAGGGGTGTCACACGAGTATGTTACATAGGCTACACAAACCTGTAATTCATAATTCGGTCCAGCATGGCAACAAAGCACAATACTCTTAACCTCACAGCCATGTCCCTTTATAACCATAGGGAGATACCAAAGGCTTTAACGCAGGTGTTACCACTGAAAACGGTGATAGAGTTCTATCTTTTCATCTCTCATTCTTCATGGAAGGATTTAAGAATGCACCAGAGGTCATGGTCATATACGCTTATTTTAATGATCTAGGCTATATAGCAAGTGCCAAAGGGACAACTTTCGGTCATACGGTTCAAAAGTTGTGTGTGTTAACACAAGTCCAACTTTGACCTGTTGGTGGCGCTAGAGTGGTCTAATGAGAGACATAAAACTTGGTGTGAATAAAGAAGAGACTGTCCTTAATGAGTGTGCCAAATTTCACAGCCTTCTAGCACAGTATTGCATTTGAAATTTAAAGAAGCAATACGGAGTTCTGTTCCAAAACTAGTAACCTAACTGGCTAAAAGGCATGCAAAAACCTTGCAAACACCACCAACAGCCCAGTTGACACTGATAGAAGCTTGCCAACACACTAGCTGGCGTCTTTTGGCTGTATAGCTGCAAATTTCATGCGTGTGAAAGCTTTTCTTCCATTTTTGCAGGGGGTTCCAGCCCGTTACACAGAACTACATAAGGCATATCTTGCCACAGAGGGTTAGCTGTTCAGGAGAGAGACAGCAAGAGGGAAGAAACTGTTCTTGTTTCTGGAGGTCTTGGCGAACAGAGATCTGTAGCGCCTACCAGAGGGGAGGAGTTGAAACATGTTGTGTCCAGGGTGGGAGGGATCTGCAGTTATTTTTCCTGCCCGCTTCTTGACTCTGGATGTGAACAGGTCTTGGATGGTGGGCAGGTTGGCACCAATGATCCTTTCTGCAGTCCTGACAGTCCGTTGAAGTCTGTTCTTGTACAGTTTGGTTGCGGATCCAAACCAGACAGTGATGGATGTGCAAAGAACAGACTCAATGACTGCTGTGTAGAATAGGATCAGCAGCTCCTGAGGCAGGTTGTACTTCCTAAGCTGGCGCAGGAAGTACATCCTCTGCTGGGACTTCTTGATGATGGTGTTTATGTTGATTTCCCACTTCAGGTCTCGGGAGATTGTGGATCCCAGGAACTTGAAGGATTCCACAGCCAACACAGTACTGTTAAGTATGGTAAGGGGGGGCGGTGCTGGGGGGCTCCTCCTGAAGTCCACTGTCATCTCTACAGTTTTGAGCGTGTTAAGCTCCAGGTTTTTGCGACCGCACCACAGGGCCAGCTGTTGAACCTCCTGTCTATATGCAGACTTATCATCATCACGGATGAGGCCGATGACTGATGTGTCGTCTAAAGGAGTTTAACAGACGGGTCACCTGAGGTGCAGTCGTTGGTGTAGAGGGAGAAGAGCAGTGGGGAGAGTACGCATCCCTGAGGTGCACCAGTGCTGACTGACCGGGTGCTGGATGTTGTTTCACCCAGCTTCACTTGCTGCTTCCTGTCTATCAGGTAGTTTGTGATCCACTGACAGGTGGAGGCGGGCACAGTGAGCTGGGTGAGTTTGGTGAGGAGGACTTCTGGGATGATGGTGTCGTACGCTGAGCTGAAGTCCACAAACAGCATTCTTGAGTAGGTCCCTGGGGAGTCGAGGTGTTGAAGGATGTAGTGCAGCCCCATGTTGACTGCATCATCCACTGATCTGTTCGCACGGTAGGCAAACTGAAGAGGGTCCAGCAGGGGGCCTGTGATGCCCTTCAGATGGGTTAACACCAGTCTTTCAAAGGACTTCATGACCACAGACATCAGGGCGACGGGCCTGTTGTCATTCAGACCAGTGAAATGCCAAAGTGATGAAAACGTACAAATATTTATTTAAACTAAATATTCACACAAGTTGAAAATCATCATTTAAAATAATGAAACTGTTGAGTTCAAGTAATGCTTATATTGAGACATAAAAGCTTTACGCAGACATCAGTAAAACATTTGGAAAGAAATTATGAGATTCGTTTATCCTTGAACAACCATCCAAGTGGTCCATCATCAGGGTGACCGGAGCCAAAAAGTCAATCATTTTATCCGGATCATGGCACCATTGTAACAAGTCCTGCGTTGCGTTCTGTGTGAGTCTGTTTGCTGGGCAAGAAATGGCCATGCACTGAAGTTCTGATGCCTTGTTCCAACGAAGTGGATCTCCGTACACTGAACACATTAGCATACAATGTAAAAATGACTAAACTGTGTGAGTAATGAACTGTATAGGTTCTGATGCAGATATGGTGGTGTCACCCTGGTGTGTCTGTAAGAACACCTCTGGAGTCGGAATGCAGTCTTAAGGGGGTTTATGTAGCTATTGTAGGCAGCACAGCAATACACAGGACTCAGGCATATTCAGTGAACTCAATGAGCTTTGTGTTTGTGTTTGTGGTCTATCAAAAGGAAATAAAGTACAAATTATACATTAGGATGCATAAATATAACATAAAGGCTTAATATCCACATATCTCAGACACACAGCAAATAGGTAATAACAGTAACTAGTGTTGATTACTATGTCATTATACTGCCATCTACTGGTCATTTAAATCGGTTTTATTAACCTAGAAGTACAACTATAATGCCATTAACGTGCATCCTTACGGCAGGAATAAAATACTCACTTATGCTACAAATAATAATACAAGAAAGCTTATACATATTACACAGGTCTAACATACTCACTTACATAAATAACAGTTCAACTAAACTTCGTTTAGAGTAGCCAGACATACAGCTAACATCTCCACATATTAACTAACATTAACATATTAGCTGCTTACTAAATTATCGTCTTAACAGTACAGAATTCTCACGTACATTTATATAACAGGAAAAAACTGACGGTTCGTCAGTGACGCACAAACATTTCTCAAAGGAATATGAAACTTCAATCAGTTAAGGTCTCTGGCCTTTCTAACATACAACGAGACAGTCTGTAACATGCAGTCGTCAAACACAATGGATATTAGCCTGTTAGTTGAGGGAAAACGTATGCTAGACCTCATGGCATATGACAAACAAGATACATGCATTAAATATCACATCGTATGTATTACATGTTACAGTTCACAATCTTTGAGTATATACACCGCTATGTCATCATTATACCATATCTTTGTGGGTTTATCACTTATAAATACGTTTAGTATAGCATACCTACCTCTTTTAAGATCAGCAGCAATTTCAAACTGAAGTCTTAAAGGAGATGCCAGTTTAACCACGTTGCTTAAAGGGGCAATACAAGCTCAGCGTGTTTAAATAACAAGATTAAGTACGAGAAATTGCATTGCCCCTTTAAGTAACGTGGTTAAATTCGCATCTCCTTTAAGACTTTAGTTTGAAATTGCTGCTGATCTGAAAAGAGGTACGTATGCTATACTAAAAATTCATGCTGCAGACTTACCAATGGGATATTAAAGTAACACTATGCAACAATTGGACACTTTTTAAGGTATGGTTTTATAGGCAACTGGTTTTGCTACCATCCTCAAATTCACCTCCCCCCTGACTCCCCCCCTGCACTGACGTCTGTGAAGAGGAGGTGTGCCAGCTCTTTCAGAAGCAGAAGACAAGGAAGGCCGCAGGCCCAGACGGTGTGACACCCTCGTGTCTGAAAGCCTGCGCTGATCAGCTGGCCCCCATCTGAATTGAAGTGTTGTTAAGTGCTTGTTAAAGATGCAGTAACATTAACTATCCGTTGGCATATTTCTGAAGACATGTCCTAATAGAATAATACATGTTTGTGTCCAGTATATGTTTGCAACTCATTTATAAATGCTTTGTAAAGCATAGCAAGTCCTCGCTTTAGATGGGCTCACACCATGTAGTCAACTAATCAGAAGTAACTCATGAGTTAATCATGAATTGAAGTGTTGTTAACGGCTTGTTAAAGATGCAGTAGCACAAACTATCTGTAGGCATATTTCTGAAGGCATGTCCAAATAGAATAATACATGTTTGTGTCCAGTTTATGTTTGCAACTCATTTATACATGCTTTGTAAAGCATAGCAAGTCCTCGCTTTAGATGGGCTCACACCATGTAGTCAACTAATCAGAAGTAACTCATGAGTTAATCATGAATTGAAGTGTTGTTAACGGCTTGTTAAAGATGCAGTAGCACAAACTATCTGTAGGCATATTTCTGAAGGCATGTCCAAATAGAATAATACATGTTTGTGTCCAGTTTATGTTTGCAACTCATTTATACATGCTTTGTAAAGCATAGCAAGTCCTCGCTTTAGATGGGCTCACACCATGTAGTAAACTAATCAGAAGTAACTCATGAGTTAATCATGAATTGAAGTGTTGTTAACAGCTTGTTAAAGATGCAGTAACACTAACTATCCGTCGGCATATTTCTGAAGGCATGTCCAAATAGAATAATACATGTTTGTGTCCAGGTGATGTTTGCAACTAATTTCTAAATGCTTTGTAAAGCATAGCAATTCCTCACTTTAGATGGGCTCACACCATGTAGTCAACTAATCAGTAGTAACTCGTGAGTTAATCATGAATTGAAGTGTTGTTAACTGCTTGTTAAAGATGCAGTAGCACTAACTATCCGCAGGCATATTTCTGAAGGCATGTCCAAATAGAATAATACATGTTTGTGTCCAGGTGATGTTTGCAACTCATTTATAAATGCTTCGTAAAGCATATAAAGTGCTCAGTTTAGGCTCACATAATATACTTTACTGACCAGCAGTAACTCCTGAATTAATCTTGGATAACCTAATTGGTAAGTATTTCTAACATATCTATTAACACCCCAGCTATTAGTTGAGGCCTCTTTCTAAATCATAACATTTTATTTAAGGCATGAACAAATGTAGGTCTAGATAGTCCATTAATCATCAACTTCCAGGTTTTAACCGGCCTTATACATTCATAAGTGCCTAGATAATAATGGTAAAATTACGTACCGTAATTTTGGACAGCATTACTTACTATGAACAAGCCATTAATGAGTGTGTGTACAAATGCTTTATTAATGAGAATTAACATAGGAGCTATAATTTACAAATGATGAATAAAGCATTTAGTAATAGTTTGCTACTGGTTTATAATCCGAACATGATTTAATTTATAAATGGTTGTTTTGGTATTAATTAAGTATAATTTATGTATTTACAAGCATTGTTTTTTAGAAGGCTTATTTACTATGAACAAACCATTTATAACTGTGTGAAGAAATGCTATACTAATGATACGTTATGTATGAACAATGAATAACTAATTGTGAACAAACCATTATCTAATAGTTTTTTAGAAGGCTTATTTCACTGCATGAAATGTGGGATTTACGACAGTCTTCGACCCTGTGTATTGCCGTAGAAGCCCACATTGGTATTGAAAGACAGCTAACTCACTGCCTCGTCAAATAAGACAGATCAACTATATATATATATCTGGAAACCACTTACAGATTCCGATCAGCTAAATTTGCGTCTGGATGGAAAGGTGTTATCTTTCCCCATCCCACCCATGCTAAGCCATTTCTAGCATAACCTGCAATCTACCGTGGAAAACAGAAGGCAGGCGATTTTTTTATCAGTTCTCACCACACAAAGACGTCTCATCTTTGCTCCTTGAATGTCAATATGTAATGGTATGGTGTTATTGAAACTTACTACGTGTAAAAAAGACTAGAAATTGAACGTTTATTATTCGAGTCTAAACTTTCTAATGTTGCCTCGGGCGCCTTTAAGTGAACATAGTCTAAATAAAACTTCACATAAGCCCACTAAACAATTCCCACGCTCCAGTAACATAAGAGAAATACCCCAGAGGAGGGAGGGATGATAAACCATCCTGTAAGCAAAATGACGTCCCCTCGTCCTGTAATGGTCTCTCTGAACGTTCTAAAAACGTAAATGTGTATGGTTCCCTTGACAACTCAAGGACGTTTTGCACGACGTTCCAAGACCGTCCCGAGGACGTTGCGGTGACAACTGGGAAACGTTTTATATAGGTCCTGGGGACGTTATGCAGGATGTTGCAAGCACGTTCCGAGGGCATTGCGGTGACGTCTGGAAAACGAGTTTCTATAGGTCCTGGGGACGTTCTGCAGGAAGTTGCAAGAACGTCCTGCGGGCATTGTGGTGACTTTTGGAAAACGTGTTTAAGACGTCCTGGGGACATTATTCAAGGACGCACCGCGGACGTAGCAGGCACGACCGTTTTTGCTGAGCTAAATGAAGAAAATAAAATAATAATATAGATCGCGGAAGCGTCATTTTGCTTACAGGGCGCACACACACACAAGTTCAAGTTCATTTATATTACACATTTCATATGATATACATAGACACACACACAGACCCGCTTACAAACTTGATTGCGAGGTATGGGATTTGAACCGTTAACCTTCCTAATACTATACCACTTCGCTACCCACTGTACTAACACTGTCTGATTACTATTTTGTCACTTTAACACTTTAATCACAGTATGAGACAGCCAACAAACTTAGTCATTTTTTCCGAGGGTTTGAGGAAAAGCATATTGTAGCGATCTCAGTCACTACCCATTGAGGGTTTTCAGTAATGATTCCTTTTTTAATTAACATCCATGGCACGTCACGGACGTGCAGGGCAGGGAGGCAGAATAACTAGCCAAACTAAGAATGATGAAATAAAATAAATATGAATGCTTCTCTACTGATCTGTGCTATAAATGTAATGTCTGCATGATTCCAATACAATGCATACATAGGAAGGTCTATCAAGTCTCTAGCTTTAACATTGAGCTTTCCACAGGCCTTCAAAGATGCTGCAACAGAATGCTCACCGGTCAAATTGTCTGATTGGAATTTCTTAAAAATCCCGTCTCGCAAACACAATGTCTATGCCCGTGCGTGGGCGCGCCGACGTTGCCTAGCCGACGTTGCCTAGCCGACGTTGCCTAGCCTATATATGAGCCGAGAGCGGTATTGCAGACAGAGATTTTGAAAAATTATAGCTCGCACTCGCAGCATATTGAAAATTGGAGCTGTGAACTTAGTTCAAAATTTTGAATTCTTTCCAAACACTGAATACCTGAAGCCCTAGATGTTTGAACAGCATCACCAGAGAAAAAGCCGAAATGTCGGGCGTTTATGTAGCCTAGTTATGGAGTGACAAGTTCTCTTGGCTAAGGTGCGAGGTAGGCTAATTGATAGTCACAGTAAAATGATCTGTTAGCACTGCGAAAAGGCGACGCAAAGCATTCACAAGAGGGTCACATAATTTAAGAATCTCTGCTCTTATTGAACAGAGCAATGACCATGTTGCGGCGCTCATTTTAACACCACAGCAGGTTGCGATTAAAGGCCACTTATGGACGCGCATCAGACATTAATGCTTTTGTTTCCCATTGTAAACTTAGGATAATAAACATGTTGCATTCTAAACTACCTGATTAAGTTATTATTTAAGCTACGCAGGCCGTCAGTTTTCTTCAATAGGGTAATTTAGAAGCAGAAATAGATATTTGGCTGGCTTATCATTAAAATGTCGGGCAAATGAAAAACATTTTTCTCTAGCGGAACCTCTGGTTCAGAGAGGACCATCAGAGGACGTCAAGGGGACGTTTTGGAAGGACCGAATGCGAACGTCCCGCAGAGGACCACAGGTAAAGGTTACGGGGACGTTTTTAAAGGACGTCCTGGGGATGTATGCTGAGAGACCAAATAAGAACGTTCCCTAAAAGTCAGTTTTAAGGCTCATGCGAACGTCCCGCAGTGGACCACAGGTAAAGGTAATGGGGACGTTTTTGAAGGACGTCCTGGGGACGTATGCTGAGAGACCAAATAAGAACGTTCCTAAAAGTCTGTTTTAAGGCTCATGCGAACGTCACGCAGAGGACCTGCAGGCAGTGGTGTAGTGGTCCCTAGAGAAGTGGGCCTACTCTTAATTTCTTAAGCAGCCCATACTGCACAGGATAAACGCCCTGTATTGAGGAGTGGGTATACTCAATGCTGACTGAAAAATAAGTGGGTATACTCCGTATACCTGCGTATACCCTGGACTACACCACTGCCTGCAGGTAAAGGTTATGGGGACGTTTTTAAAGGATGTCCTGGGGACGTGTGCTAACAGACCAAATTATAAGGTTCCTAATAGTCCGCTTTAAGGCTCATGCGAACGTCACGCAGAGGACCTGCAGGTAAAGGTTACAGGGACGTTTTAAAGGACGTCCTGGGGACGTGTGCTGACAGACCAAATTATAAGACTCCCTAAAAGTCCGATTTAAGGCTCATGCGAACGTCACGCAGAGGACCTGCAGGTAAAGGTTACGGGGACGTTTTAAAAGGATGTCCTGGGGACATGTGCTGAGTGACCAAATTATAACGTTCCCTAATAGTCCGTTTTAAGGCTCATGCGAACGTCACGCAGAGGACTTGCAGGTAAAGGTTACGGGGACGTTTTTAAAGGACGTAATGGGGACGTGTGCTGACAGACCAAATTAAAAGGTTCCCTAAAAGTCCGTTTTAAGGCTCATGCGAACGTCACGCATGAGGACCACAGGTAAAGGTAACGGGGACGTTTTTGAAGGACGTCCTGGGGACGTGTGCTGAGAGACCAAATTATAATGTTCCCTAAAAGTCTGATTTAAGACTCATGCGAACGTCACAGAAGGACCAAAGGTAGACTTGCTATGAACGTCAAAAACGTTCTGGTAACGTCCTCTAGCGAACGTTGTGGCGGGGACCAATTGGGGACGATTGGGGACCTTGCGAATGTCCTGTTAACGTCCTGGGGACGTTCCCTGTTTGCGGGGCAGTGACTTGGTCGCACCGACAAGCTAAATCCTTACCAGCAACGTGGCTAAGCGGTTAGACACAGCACCATTAGGTACACAGTACCATTAACCTGAAGAGCGCAGGTTTGAAGCTCGCGAGCTTGCGTAAGATTTCAAAATCTACCTGAAAAGACACAGGTTAGATATTCACGAGTAGCAAACATGTCCCAAGTTGCGAAATTACTATCTCAATATCAGTGTAAGCCCGACTCTGTATAATTACATGCCAAAAGTGAATCTCAAGAACATTACAGAGAGGAAGCTCCGGAAAATTAGTGGAATAGCCTCGAAAGTACATTGCAACCCTCGAACTCTGAAAATGAAAGGCAAAGCAAGAATCGTGATAACCCCAAAATCAAAACCCTAAAGACAGAACTCTGAAAACGGAAGGCAAATCAAGAAATGTAATAACCCCGGAGCAAAACCATAAAGACAGAATATTAATTAAGGCGAGACATGGCAGGTGAATAGGGTAAAAATTTTAAATACAAGGGATCACCATGAAACTTTACCAGTTGATTACATACATCATTATAAGAAAAAAATGTATTACAAGTTTTTGAATTTTGCATATTTAATTATGCTAATTAGGCTGGATCTCATTAAATATGCACGTTTTTGCACATATTTCCGGTACATGAATCTTAAACTGTGATAAAGCCAGGACCAAAATTCTTTTTTTATTTTGTTTATATATCAATTGACAAAAAATCCTCAGATGGATTTTAGGATATCTGCTTTTATGACCTGGGAAATCAAAATATACTATCCATGGCCTTAAAAACCCTATTTTCGCCATGATTTCCAGGTAAAATGACCCATAAATCTGGCCAGGAACAATTTATAAATAAATCCGTCTGTAGATGTCTTCATAACAATGCTATGTGTGAAACT
This sequence comes from Sprattus sprattus, assembly GCF_963457725.1. NCBI lineage: Eukaryota > Metazoa > Chordata > Actinopteri > Clupeiformes > Clupeidae > Sprattus > Sprattus sprattus. The sequence continues at coordinate 25,801,231 of NC_137928.1, read as the reverse complement.
GGGAAGTGTGGTGTACCTAGGTTCTACATAGGCTGAGAAATGTGTACCTAAAAATGAAAAAACACTCATTTTGAGAAAACCGCATTTAAAGACAACACGTGACGCACTGAGCGAATCACGTTAGCAGGAAAGCGCCGTCAGCCAATGAATCCCTTCAGAAAGTCAGGATTGGTTGCTGAAAAGAAAGGAAATGCCCATATTTGGATTACACAGCCTTCTTATCGAGGCTCAGAGCTTTAAAATCATTGCTGACATGACAGATGTCGTGTAAAAAGACGAAACGCTGAACGCGGTTCAAGGGAGAATTCTTGGTTAATTTAGGAGAAAATGGATGCCGCGGCTGAACTAAATGCAGTGAAACAGAAACATAAATGTGTAATTTTGACGTTTTCTTTATGGTAGTATGAAAGATAACAAGTTAAAGAGGCAAACTAGCCCAAAATCTCAAATTTGACCAGGGCATGAAAAAAATCGATATTTCACCTGCCGTGTCTCGCCTTAAATTATTATCGAGTAAATTTTAATTTTGTTTTTATGGGGCAATAGCTGTAAATGGGAGGTGATACGTTTTGTCAGTTGAAAGCTGACCAATAGACAGAATCTCATTCCGTCTCATCATAAGACGTTTTAATTCAATTCCTTGTTGTTTTCAACCAATGGCTGCAGCAGGGTGTGTGTGGCTAGACTGCTGACAGTCAATATGCTAATAAGAGCATTTCACACCTCTGTCAGCGGAGGTGAGAATGCTAAACACATCGCCCCCCCTCCCCTCGCCGTTCTGTTTCCGGGAATTTCCGTACGTATGCGGCAGACGGATATTTCGGGGGAATGTCCGCGATCAACCAGGAATGGTGAGCATTCGCGGCTGTATCACAGCGTGTACGGGCCCGATAATCTTGGCTTTCGTGCAGTGTTTACTATGAACAAACCATTTATAACACTACATGAAATGTGGGATTTACGACAGTTTTCGACCCTGTGTATTGCCGTAGAAGCCCACATTGGTGTGAAAGGCCCCCCCCTTCCCCTTGGCCAGGCCTAGGTTTTGTTATGTTAATTCAATTGACCTGGATTGAAACTCCCAGAGTGCGGAGTGCAGAGTGGCATAGTGGCATGACAACAGTAACCTTTTCCCTTGTCTTGCTTAACTGCACAGTGGATGTGTGTACAACACATCTCCCAGCAATGCGTTCTATAGGGAGGAACGATGCTGGGTGGGTGGTGTCTGCTCCCTGCAAACTCCAAACTTCTACTGGCTTTCCATAAAAATGTCTGTCAGGATGGGGATTAAGCCTAGAAACTTTAGCTAGAACATGTTTGCATGTAGTACTTTTTGTTATGACATTAACAACTAAGAACTGCTTTATAACAGCTGGTCTTGGTTCAGATAGAGGGTCAATGATGGGCACTTCAAAACTGTTAGTGTTGGCACACCACTTATTATACGCTGATCTCTTTGCTCTAGATCCTTCTATGGAGTAATTTACATTGAGATATGATACCCTTTTGCATGTCATGCTTACAGTTGTTAGGGTACATCTGGTGATACATTGTTCGTAAAGCACATCTGTCATGCTCATCCAAGATAATCTTATGGAATGGAGAGATTGGCAGAACGTTACAGTTTTCTAAGACACGTTACAGTTTTCGGAACACAATATTAGTTTGTTTAATCAAAAGCTACATTGAATTGAGTAAATCTTTACATTTTCAATCTAGTGCAATTAACTTTTACCCAGCACCACTTTTTACAGTGTAATTGAGTGTTGGCACTTTAGAAAAGGATGACACACAAGTGATTATGTACTGTATAAATACCAATGTCTGTTTTAAAGATAGCTGCACTAATATACTCAAAATCATACATTGTATATTCTTCATGCAGCTTTGTCCACAGCAATTTAGACCTCCATAAAAAGATTATAATTCCATATTTTTCCCAAGCTTATGTGTCAGGTACTTTAGATTTATTTGTTGACTAATAGCCATCGTCCAAACACCCGCGTCGTGGGCGCACGAACGGTCTCGCGAGACAAATGAGATCACTCCCGCCAACCATTTCAACCTGAACCGCGGAATTTAAACTGCTGCCAGAATGCCAATGCGAAGACGTCTCCAGTTCTCCACTCCAGTTCCCTCTCAACGGGAATCTCCTATCGCCGCATCACAGCTGCAGCTGTCCAGAGCCGCCCAGGAAACGAAGGGCGCATAATCCAAAAATCGCCGTAAGTCTATTTATTTTTAGGTGATTTCTTCTTACAGATATACAAGGCCTCAGACTTTGCCCGCAAGCAATGTAAATTATTCAGGGAAATCATTGTGAAACGTGCCAGACTGTCCATGCCTGTTGCTTAGCCTAACTCTGAAAATGTGTATTGTAGGCTACTACTACAGGAAACTGAGGCGTTTACACAACAGAGAGGATAACGCCATGCAATATGACCAAATGCAAGGGTGAGATTTAAAGACAAATACTGGATCTGTTCAGCTAAAGTCGGTGGATCATTCTCTATCATTCAACTAAACTATTGACATTTTGTTTTGCACAGATTGAGCTCACTGCATAACACGGCAGTCACAACGGATTTGGTGGCAGCCTGTCCCAATGTCCGGACATGAGCGGTGTGGACCCTGGAATTATTTTAAGTAAGTGACCTTATATATTACTTTTGTTTTCAGTTTGTTGTTATCTGTGGCATCTGATGCAGCACAACGATGTTATCTGTTATTTAACTTTTAACTTAGCCTAACTCTAACTTTTAACTTAATTATTTATTTTCCAGCGGCTTGTAAGACGTATTACGAGACTGTCCGGAGAAATTACCGGTACAGCCAGCCAAGCCTTGCAGCCCAGGCAGCGGCCAGGTTGATAAGGATTAGATCAGCTGTAGGCTACAGTAATTGCAGCGCATGGTCCTATGTAATCGTGTTAATAAAATGTGACGTTTTTGCATCAGAAACGATGTCCTTTAAAAGCAAATGTACATCCCAGCCGTTAAACACATTTGATGGACGAAGTATAGAAATATGCGTTATTGTTGTGTCAGCACAGCGGCACTAATTTGGTTTATCTGTATGGACGAGGGACGAAATGGACCTATGGGAGGACGTAACTCTGGACCTTTCTGGGGAAACTGCCTGGATCGTCCGGCAGCCAGTTTTCAGAAGCTCCGACCTGTGTGCGGCTCTGCAGGGAAGACTCGACCTGGACCCGAGATATGCGCTGACGCACCATAGAAGGCTTCGTGTCGGCACACCTTCGCCAAGACTACCACCACCGGTGTATGACTCTGAGGCTGCAAAGAGACATTTCCGCCACTATTAAAGCCGTTGTAAAAATATTTTGTCCCAGTGCTGTGTTGCTGTTATTGCTGCTGCTGTTTTTTTTTTTTTTTTTTTTCTCTGTTTTTCTGTGTAAATAAAGCTTTGGTTTTCAATTCCTGACTAATGCTCGATTTGTCTAAAGCAACTGCCTTTCTATTAGGCCTACTATGATTATTTAAATGATTAATAAGAAATTCATTAATTTCATATATAACCATTATTAGTAGCCTATATTATTATACATAAATTATTAATTTCGTTTTTATGAGGCAATAGCTGTTAATGGGAGGGGCTACGATTTTGTCAGTTGAAAGTTGACCAATAGGGAAGAATCTCTTTCCCCAATCACAAGACGGTTACATTTTAAATCATGGTCATTTTCAACCAATGGCTGCATTGTGTGTGAGGCTACAGTCAATATGCTAATAAGAGCCTTTCACACCTCTGTCAGCGGGAGGTGAGAATTAACACATCGCCCCCCTCTCCCCTCTTGGTCTGTTTTCGGGAAATTCCGTGAATTTGCGGCAGACGGAAATTTCGGGGGAATGTCCGATATCAACCAGGAATGCATATCGTTCGCGGCAGTATCACAGCGTTTACGGGCCCGATAATCTTGCTTTTCGTGCAGTGTAACTGTGTGAAGAAATGCTTTACTAATGATACGTTATGTATGAACAATTAATTACTAATGGTGAACAAACCATTATCTAATAGGTAACAAACGCTTAATGATTGATGAATTGTGTGTAGTTATTATAAAGTGTTACCTAAGTTTTATATAAAATGGTTATTTATTAGTAATTGAGCTTTTACATGCATCTTCAAGGACTGTCAGGCAAATCATCTACATTTAGTTATCAAATATTGAAATGTATTATATGGCAACGTATTATATGGCAACGACAGTACGAACATTCTGATTGGTCTAGTCATGCCATCCGCGTATTGCCCTATTCACCGGTTAATACGGATTCTTATTGCTCTCTGACGACAAGATCGCTATTTTAATGAATGTCTGTCAGGTAGCATTTTGTTAATTGGCTAGCTTGTTAGCTAGCTAACATGTGCTCATACATGCTTGATTTTCCCAAGACAAATACAGTAGGACTAGCAATATCTCTCTTAAACCATGAACTAATATTTCAACATCACAGAATAAAATATACCAGCTGGGTAAGACTGTGACCTCCAGCACATTCATTTGAACACAGCATCACACTCAAAGTCGAGTCAGCTTCTGAGCATCTGCAATGTAAGACCTACAGAAACCCATATAGGACATTCTTGTATAGAGGTGATTGTGCCATTCACTCAACAGTGTTATGTTGAATTCACTTAGCTGGCTTCTTTTGCTTTAACAAGTTTTCATTTTAAGTTAGACTTACTAAAGTGGACTAGATTTTAGAGGTGATAGTGCATTTTAAGTAAGACTTAAGTTAGACTTACTAAAGTGGGCTAGATTTGAGAGGTGATTTTTCATTTTAAGTTAGACTAACTAAAGTGGACTACATTTTAGAGGTAATTGTTCATTTTAAGTTAGACTTACTAAAGTGGACTACATTCAAGAGGTAATTGTGCCATTCACTCAACAGTGTTATGTTGAATTAACTTAGCTGGCTTCTTTTGCTTTAACAAGTTTCCATTTTAAGTTAGACTTACTAAAGTGGACTAGATTTTAAAACCAAACTCAGAAATGTTAATTAAATTGAACATAAGATCATTTATTTGATTCAGCAACTCACAGAGTTCACTTTTTTGAGTGCAGATAAGAAAACTTTCATTAGTGTCTCGGGCACTTAAGTGGCACTTCTTGAACTTCTTGTACAACACTACAAATATCTTACTCGTTGCATAGCACACCCATTAAGTAAGACAAACACAGCAACTTGTCAACAAGTGAGAAAAACTGGTGAAAATCCAAGTATTGTATTCTCAACTTTAGCGAATAGATTGTATGTAATCTTGCTAGTTAGCTAGCGCGACAGGAGTGAAGCTTGCCAAGGGTGCCAAATGTGCTAGGGCCGGCAGTGACTGGAACAGTGCTGGCTGTGTCACTTATACTTTACTCAAGAATTCAAAGACCATAGGCGTAGATTACGGGGGAGGCGGGTGGGACATGCCCCAACCACTATTCATAAGTTGAATCTTGTCCCAACCTCTTTGAAAAATGTGCAAACCAATTGCGACCGAAAAAATCCCCACATACTCAACCGAAATCATCGAGTCTAAAACATGCGTATGATCCAGTCCCATCAATTCGCAAACATTTCTCAATTACGGGGACAGTTATAATTATGAGCTATCACTTGCCCAATAACCATTTTAACAATAGTCAGTCTTGACAACAGCAACTGATTAATTTAGCCTAATTTGCCTTTTGCTGAATGAAACGAGTCTCGTTTTTATTAAGTAATATTTCCATTGAAAAATCGCAAGAATGTTTGGGTTATTTTGTTGTCAAAGATTCTATAGCCAACCCACACAGGTTGCGATTGTTTCCCACCCTGTGTTGTTTTGCATTGCGTGTTGAGTAAGCGATAAGTAGGCTACCCCATGCCCTTCAAACACAAAAGTGGCTGCAGGAAGCGACATGAACGCAACGAGCAGGATGAAAGGGTGGCAAAACTGCCAAAATTATCTTCATTTGGATTTGTGGCGAAGAGTGTTCAGGAGAACGCTATGTCTCTGACCCCCAGACCAACGCCAATGAGGCCCACCAGGGTAGCCTAATCACATAGCGTTTACTGTCTGGTATACTGTCAACTCCTATAGTTCACGTCCTGCTTTTCAAGCAGCGATCTCTCAGCAGTCATGAGTGCAACAGATAGCAAAAGCTCAGATTGTGGATAACCACTTGGTTACATCAGCATTTGGCGAGGTGTGCACGGCTCTGCTATTGTTTCTTACAGTAGAATACCATTCTAAACGTCATGCATGTTACGTTTTATAATACGCCTAATGCTACTTCAAATGTATTTTTTTGCTTTAATGTCGTTAAAAGAATAAGTTACTTTGCGCATAGGCCTACGTGCATATTGTTGGATGAAGTTTGTTTTGTTGCAGCAGACGAGGCGCTGTCGAGCGGCTGTTCCCATAAATCCATGTTTGAAAACCCCCTGAAGAAGTTGTATTAATGTTTTCCCATGTGTTGTCTATCTGCTCATTATACACTGTTTCTCAAAAATCTGTTTGATCGATGAAATACTGTGTTCATTGGTGTTTTCATGACAACATATTGTAGCAACCGTGAAAGTGAAAGTCCTCTCTATGGCAGAGGTGGTGTAGACACACACACTCTGAAATTCACCTCTGCATTTAACCCATCCAGGGAAGTGAAACACACACACAGTGAAGTGAGGTTACACACTAACCCGGAGCAGTGAGCTGCCTTGCTCAAGGGCACTTCAGCCGTGGATGTGGGCATGGGAGAGCAGTGGTCTACCACTTCCCCCGCCCACATTTTTCCTACTGGTCGGGGATCGAGCCGGCCACCCATACAGTTTCTGGCCTGAAACCCTAACCAGTAGGCCACGGCTGCCCCTAAATGTGTATTGTATGTCATAAGTCTCGCTAAATTACATTATCAATGTTTTCATCCGACATTACGACGGTAAGGGGGACTATTGACATAGTTTGCACTCGGGCCCGTCAAGTCATTGTTTCTCTGCTGGCTGATGCTCAGTACCTCGTTTCATTTCGTACCCCCTTTACAGTCTGGCATTTGTCTGGTAATCTTTGTTGATGTCAAGAGAAGTGTTAAATTGCCAACACTGTTCTTTGTCCTATGTGTATTAGTATTACATATCCCGAGCCAATACCCTGGTGTTTCCAACACCGTTTTGCAAAACGAGCCAAAACACAATCTGTGGTTTTCAACTTTTATTGTTCGAACGGGATTTTCAACACCTGACAATACACTGTAGAGCATATTGTAATGCAACGTTGAATGGATGAATAGCTTACATAAGGGTACCCAGCACTCTTCAGACCACACTCAAGCTTATGGTTATTGTCCCCACCACTTCTTAAAACAAACTGACGCCCTTGTCAAAGACTGACGCGTCTGCCAAAAGCCTCTGCATGGCATCTCTCCAGGCCACAGCTCCAAGAGTGCTGGCACAAATCATGGTGGTGCGTGGTTCATAAGAGGGGTCTCTGATTGGTGCGTCTGTATCTGAGGGACCTGTGAGGAAAAGTACACCTGTCCTCGAAAGTGGAGCAACTTGAATAAGTGAGTGGCGCTGATTGGACAATCGAGAGTCCTTCACCAAAGTGCTTTTAGATCCTCTCCCAGAGGAGGCTGATGAGCTTTGAAATATCGGACAGGCAGGTGAGTGTACTTTTGTCACACATTTGGGAGCAGTCTTCTTTGACCGTTGACCTGTAAACTTTGGAGCTCAAAGAGTCTGTTTCCACTGAAGAACTTCTACTGCACGGGTGAACAGGGAGAGTTCTCTCAGTTGAACTGCTTGATGTGATTTAACATTTCAGATTCTTTGGAGAGGATGCAGGTTCAATTTCCACTATGTGTACAGAGGCAATCCGTTTGTACTCTGATCTGTACTGAGATTTAGTAAATTACTTTGTGAGAAAAATCAGTACATCAAGTTGCCATGGCTATGTGGAAGAGGTGTTTTGATGCCAGCTGCAAGCCATGGAGCGGAGTTCCAATTTCCTTATTCTCTTTTTCTGTGTTCTCTTTCACCAAAGGTTCTGAAGAGGTCTTTTTGGCCGCAGGAGGTTTCTCTTCTTAGGGGATTTCACACCAGAGCCCCTCCTTGACAATAAACAGTCTGTTTCCTTCACATGACTCCTCCTTGGTCCAGGAGCAGAACTAGCACACACCTTGGGCTGGGAGGCAGACTCGTCTGGTTCTGATTTGCCTGCTTCTTTTTGTTCAAATATTGGTGCACATACTTACTGGTTCGATTTAAAATAATGTTTTGTTCTGTTTTATTTATTTAGTCATTTGTATATCACTTTATAAAGAGTAAAATTAGAAACACTATCTGAGAGAGAGACGAACACCAATTGAAACCAATGTTCACCCCTAGGTGGTAAAAGGACTATCTCTTGATTCTTGAGATAAGGCAATGATTCATAAATATATTTTATACTACTTTATTTAATCGTGGGTTTATTGTCAACTCATTTTCAAATATCATTTAAGAGTGCTGGTTCAGTTATATGTGTGTAGTAATATAGGGCACCATCAGTATTAATTACAAGTAGATCTGAAACCAAACACTTATGTTTTGACCCTAGACCACTTCCATTCCATTCAGAACAGATAGCCTATTGACACAGGCTGATGATAATAACAGAGAACATGTAGAGGAAATGTTTGTCACTTTAGCATCTACTTCAAAAAATGTATCATAATATAGTTTGTATAGTTAAGGTCTACGTAGCCTGCACAAGCACATTAAGCGTAATAGCTTTACAAGTAAGATTCACTTCAAGACCGTGTTTTGACAACCTTTTCAGCACTGACCAAAAGATGACATGAAAAACATGGAATTTTGTATTTATCACCAGTAAAGAAACATTCCAAGATCTCACAAGAAGGCATTAAGGTATAATGTGCAATGCCATGTCAAATTTGATCCCCAGTATCATACTTTTTGTGACACCAGCATATATTCTCTGTTTGTGATCCTTCTGTTTGTTATCATTATTAGCCAACTTTACATGACCTAGCCCTTTATAAATAAACAAACACACAGATGTGTCCATTCAGGACTTAATGGTCAAAAGAGTTGTTAAGAACCTTTGGTCTTTTAGGGAAGTAATGCAAGATAGCCAGAAGAGGGCAGTGAAGGCCTCTAATTTGGGAGATATCTGTTCATAGAAGGTTGAAGGAACAGTTAGAGTTGACTTTGTCATTCATCATATGAATAAATATGTCCATATATTAGATTATATTTATAAATATATGATAACAAACATAAACTATTACTCTACAATCTCCATATATTAGATTTTAGATTAATTTTAAATGTTTGGTATCATATATAAATATAATATATTCGTAAACACATTATATCTGGCTCTTTATTTACTTCATTGCCTACTTATCAATCCTTCTTCATTATTATAAAGATTGAAAAAATAGATCTGGCCCAGTGGGATGGTTACAGTGTATTGAGTTGGTGCCAAGAGATGACTCTGATTTGCAATCCACATTGAACTGGCCACAGTGTGCATATTTTTCTGAGAGGGCAATTGGCTACATATATGTCTGGAGCATTTTATGTAGGATATTTTTTGTCCTAATACCCCATCATTAGGATGATGTTCTTGTCATGCATATATGATGCAATAGGCTACACAGTTCACAAAGTAATGTTCTGTGCAAGTTGCACTGTGTTCGTCCAACAAGCCATAGGGTCTATGTTCTTCACTGGTCTGCACAATGTTTTTCTGCTTCTAGGTCATATAGCCTTTTGACAGAAAAGCCATGGCACCAATGGCACTCTTCGTTTCTACCTCTGATGCTCCGTGTTTTAGATACTGGTACCTCGGATAACCATAATTAAGCCAATTCCCAAACTTGTTTAAGTCATGCGTCAGAGGCATTTGTATTTGAATATGTTCTGCAATAGGCCAAGAAAGCCATCAAGGGAGAACAAGATGGTGTACTTAAGAGCACACAGTGTCTTTCTCTTAGGGTCACCTACAGCCAGCAACAGAGAGACATTCAGGTCTCTAGTGGTGTTTGGGTACCCAGAAGCTACTCAGCCAATGCTTCAAACCAGAACAGTTAATTTGCCTCTTGCCTCCTTTTCAGGTAATCATGCATGATCATTTGTAAATGCTGTGTTCAATATCGCTGCCAGTTGTGAGGACTGTACCACTGTCATTATTGCAGGTGTAATGATGTCTCATTGAAATTTTATTTCAATTTGTCATGAACACATAACAAGTAAAGAGCATGACATGTCTTTTGTCTGTAGGATCTTCTGAGGATGAAACATGAAATAACATTCTATAGCCTGTCAAATATTTAAAATGGCAAGCCAGTGTGAAGTTGCTGTCCTCTTCAGTGTAATGTTATGCTTTTAGTGGATGTAGTAAAACTGAGACTCAGATCATGATTTGGTCCCTGCGACTGGGTCCAATGTGAGATTAACACGCATTCTCCTATCCTTTCTCCTATCCTATGCATTCTCCTATCCTTTCTAGGTGCACACGCTCAGTATTAGCACACAAGATGGACTACAGACCAGGCAACAACTCCCACAAGGTCTTCTACCTGATGGGTTTCACCAACCTTGGGGAACACCGTCGCCTGCTTTTCATTCCTTTTTTTCTGCTTTTGCTTTATACGATGACCGCAAATGCTATGGTCACTTTTGTCATTGCTACACAGAGGAAGTTGTATGAGCCCATGTACGTGTTAATAGGAAGCCTAACGCTTCTGTCTTTCTTTCCCCCTACACTTATTGTCCCTAGGATGGTGATTATGTTTTTGTCAGGCAGAAATGAGATCACCAAAGAGGAGTGTCTCTTACAGATGTTTTTGGTACACATATGTGGGTGTTTCCAGAGTAGCATTTTGCTTCAGATGGCAGTCGATAGATTTTTTGCCATATGCTGGCCTTTAAGTTACCACACCATTGTCAACCTGAGAAATTCCATAATATTCTCTGCTCTTCTTGCCTTTCGGAACACTTTGATTATTGTCGTGAAGGTGGGCTTGTTCATCCCGCTCACGTTCTGCCACACAGACGTGATGTACCACTGCCTGTGTGAACACACCTCGGTAGTAACACTGGCTTGTGGAAATGTAGCGCGGAATTACATGGCTGGAGTAGTGGCTTTCTCCATCATCACCAGTGACGTCGTTCTCATTTCTGCCACTTATTTCATAATTTTCATAGTCATATTTCGGAGTCCTTCAGGTGAGTCCCGTCAAAAAGCCATACACACCTGTAGCACTCATTTAATAGTGATCTCTGTCGCATACTTCAGTGCTGTCTGTGCGTTTGTTGGGTATAGGGTGAACAGTATTCCACCCGATGGAAGGGTTACGTTGACTTTAGGATATCTTCTGATCCCGACTACTTTAAATCCAGTTATTTATGGGATGAGGACAAAGGAAATTAAAGTCAATGTGGTCAAACTGTTGAAGCTGAATAAGGTTGAGTCTGAGAAGACCTGATAGGACTAGAGTGAAGGCTTCCTCCACTGTGTCAGATAATGAAACTGTGTCAGAGAGCATTTTATTGAAAAACTAAATCGGAATACAGAAACCAGTTAATTGTTTGCTTAATCAGGGCTTGCTTCCAAAAGTAAGAACCATAAACCTACATTTGTGTGACTTTTTTTCTTCTCTTCTGCCACCTTTAATAGATCCTCAGATGTAACTAACTGTTGTTTACTAGTTATTTGGCGTATGCTGTAAACTGCTGTCTACATCAAGATGTCTTGCTATCATGTAATTTCATCCTGTTGCTTTGCCCCTAGATTAATCTGCACCACCTATTACATTGTTATTATCATTGTATAACAGAAATGTACAATTTCCTTACATGTGTGACAAATTGTTCATAGTGTGACATATCTGAAACCGTGCCGCTGTGCTGAATTAAAAAGGACTTTTCAGAGTGAATGTTATTTTGCAGCTTTTGTATGTATGAGATTGAATGCTTCTTGAGGCCGGTCGTCTCTTTAGTTGCAATGTCTATTCATCTTCATGGACAGATGTAAAATGAACTCAGAAAAGCAGAATTTTCTAGCACTTTAGTTTTGATATGGTGGTTGTTAAACTAATCTCCTGTGTTTTTCCAAACATATACATTGAATAACTGTAATATTTTCTTATGTCTATTAAAAATATAATTAATACTGGTGGTGTTGTTGGTTTTTATATGAAATGTATGTATACATACATGTGTATATATATATGTATGTTGTATATATATATTAAAAAATAAATCAAACTTTAATGACCGTTATGAAAGCACATCCTTGCTGTGCAGTTGTGTTGTGTTGTCTTCAACATTCTGAATCAGAGAGCATTCATTTTATGACCTGCACTGTCTATTAAAAAGAGTTTATGCCAAACACTGATAGAACATGAGATATTCTCCCTATGAATGTGAAAAGGTCACATCAGTTTAGAGTCAAAACAACTTCAGTGACCTCCCGGTTACATCATCTCTCTGGTTTGTACACTCGGTCCACAACTCTAATTGCAACTGTTGATGATGAGAACTGGCCACACTAATGCGGAGCTCCCTCAGTACTAACTAAGAGGGATGGTAATTGGTCCCTTTGCAGTGGTAGCCATGCCTCAGTAGTGCACCCTGACCAGCTCCCTCCTCAGGAGGGGGATCTATTGTTTTTGCCACTGACTCCATGTTGAGAAAATACTTAGAGCTTGACTGGACTAAATGTGACTTGGGCCCAGAGCAGCAAAGGACCTGGCCGTGTTAGAAAAAAAAGCATAGATAGAGATAGAATGTGTGCTGCAGTCATTTCTTGCTATTGAGTAGTAGTATTGAGTGTAGTAGTACACACGATGCAAACACTGTTTAACACACTTCCTCTGCATGCTTGAACATGACTACATATTTTCACAGTATTACTGGGACACATTGATCACTGGCTGTGTATTGAGGTATCAAGGTAAATGTTGTATTTGTACTTCTCTATACACTACAACATACTGTGGTGTGGTGATTTCACCCAGCTAAGTCACTCGCACATGCCACCATCAAGCGAAGCCAAAATCTATATATGAGGTGTCCTGTAGATAAGGGTAACTGCTGGTTCTCTGGCTCATAATATTTGTGTGTTCTCAAACCATCTCTTAAGTGTTCCCTTTAGAGAAACCTTCCATACGAGGCTGAATCCTTTAGAGTTTCTGAAATTGATTATTGTGATTAATGTAGATTTGAGCTTGTGTCAGATGAGATTATTGTGATTAATGTAGATTTCAGCTTCCGTGAGATGAGGTTATTGGGCATGGCTCAGACTGGAGTGCAGGTGATAATTATTAGAAAGGACATCAACAAGAAATCAAGTCAAATGAAAGTTCCCAAAAAAGGAAAGCTGTAGGCTATGTTCATCATAGGTTTGTATTAGCAAGGGATTAAAAATGAATGGCTTAATTAATTACTCTTTTCTTCTTTAATGAAGCACAGAATGTAATCTAACACATATATTGGTCTTACATAGCAGTCAATTGTAGTGCATACATCACTTACATACAATTTGTAGACTCTAAAATGTGTGCCTCTGAAAACTGTGAAGTTATAGTTAAGAGTGGTCCAGTCCAACCTTACAAAAGTATCTCTCAGAGAAGGTTTACCTTAGCTAAGGATGTTCCAGGAAAAACCTCAAAATGTTGAGGTACAGCTTAAGGTATGACTTACAAATGCAGCATTAAGAAGGGTTTGGGAAATTCAGTCATATGCTCTAAAATCAAATATACAAATTCACATATAAATGTTGCCATCTACTGTGATGGAGGAAACACTATATCATTTAGTGATAGTAAGTAATGTTCAGATTATCATGAGTGATTAAAATACCATGGATCATATATATCATCACTGCATGGCCTGAGGTAAATATTGTGTGGTTATTGCCAGTGTTGGGCAAGTTACTGAAAATTTGTAATTAGTTACAGTTACTAGTTACTTATTTAAAAGGTAATTCAATTACTTCACCAGTTACCGTATATAAAAAGTAATTAGTTACTAGGGATAGAAACTTTTAAGTAACTTTTATGTCTGTTTTTTAAATGTAATGAATATGAACAGTACTGAACAGTCAAACACAATAAACATATTTTTTTGACCTATTTATTTTAATCAACAGGGCAACAGGCCTTCAAATCAAGCAGTAGTACAAAAGTACATTTTAACACTTAACTGAATACAAAAATAAATGTCTCGGTCATTTAACAGTGTTTTGTTTTTACCACATTAGGCCCAATGAAATACAAGTGATTGGCCTACAGTATTAACACTAATTAAAAGAGAAAACAAAGGTGCCTTGAGTTGAGGTGCAGCATAAAATTGAATATGTGATTCATTGGTTAACAAAATGGTTTAACAAACATGTGCTATATATCTGTCAGTGATTCTTTTTGCAGTAATATATCCGTGATATCCTCTAGAACAGGGGTTCTCAAACTTTTGCAAGCTGGGTATTTAGTTTTGAGCGCAGTCAGTATTGAAAAGCAGCCTCACACAAATATGTCGACGCGAAAAGGATGGGCATTTTTAATGTCGCATAGCTCACATCTGCTACCTAGAATGACGGAATAGGGGAGATGCTTAAGTCTACTGTCAGTCTTCAGCTGCTCTTTCATGTCTATTGACTTAGGCGAACTAACGGTAGTCCTCTTTGAAATAGGACCCAAACTGATTTCTGATATTCGGCGTGATACAGTGTCATTTGACATAGGCATTGCGCTGAGTTTATGGAGATGGTGGTTTGTTGTTGCTGGAGGCCATCACGTTTATGTTTAAAGGAGTCCACAAGCTTCTCTTTCGGACTTTTACAAATCAGAAATTTGTCCGTACAGTCTTTGTTTGCGGATACAGTGTGTGTGCGGTAAATAAAGTTCTAATTTAAACATTGTATTCTTGTGAGTGTGTTTGTAGCTAGCTACAAGCAGCTTAATTCCCCCCCCCATTGTAAACGTAGGCAAATAAACATGTTGCATTCTTTACTACCTGATTATGTCATTCTTTAAGATACATAGCCTGTCGTCAGTTTTCTTCAATAGGCTTATTTAGAAGCAGTCATAGATATTTGACCGGCTTATAATTAAAATGTCTGTAAAATGGAAACAACACAACATTTTCACAACATTTTTTTCTGGTGGACCCTCTGGGTTAAAGGCACCCAGTGCAACTTTCGAGGCTTAAAAATAAACATTCAATTTCTAGTCTTTTTTACACATAGTAAGTTTCAATAACTCCATACCATTACATACCGACATTCAAGCAGCAAAGATGAGACGTCGTTGTGTGGTGAGAACTGATAGAAAATCGATAACAACAACAATCGCCGCCATTTTCTTTATTTTTTGTAACCTACAATAAATAAAGCAGGCTTCCAGTCAATGGAAAATGGCTTCTCCCCACCGGCGATTGTTGTTGTTTACGATTTTCTATCAGTTCTCACCACACAACGACGTCTCATCTTTGCTCCTTGAATGTCGATATGTAATGGTATGGAGTTATTGAAACTTACTACGTGTAAAAAAGACTAGAAATTGAATGTTTATTTTTCATTGAATGTTTACATAAAGTTGCACTGGGTGCCTTTAAATGCTCATTCAATGCGCCTCCAAGGTCCTGCGACGTGACGATGTGACATTACTTGTGTTCTGCTTCATGAAATACTGTTTTTCTGTTATATTCTTACAATTTAACATTGCTTTCTGGTTAAAAATGCAATCATAACACGTATATGGCTGCTGCAACGTGCAAGCGTCGCCATCATTTTGGACAGGTGAAGACTGGCCTTTAACAAGTAAATGCAGGAGCTGTGTTTTTTTCTGAAAAAAAGCACTATAGCTTTTACATTTCTCACCGGATTCCTTCTTATATTCAGAGGTTTATGATCTATGTGAAGAAAAAGGTTTGTCTCCATGTTACTTAGAATCTCGATAATAAGCTATAATCACCATGGATACTGTATATACATTTCAAATAATAACTTTATCTCCAATCTAAGTTGGCCTCCCCTGTTTTTGTTTACTGGGGCTTTTTCATGTGATAAACGCACTCAGCTTACGTTTTATTTTTTATTTTATCCGTACCTAAGGTATGCAAATATTAACATTACAAATACTGCAAGGAATGGCGTTATCTTTGAATTTACATAAAAGGGCCAGAAGGTGGCGATGGTGGCAACGTGAGATATTCTAGCTATATGGGACTTTCCGAATCGTCACATTTGTATAGCAAAGAGGAGAGGTAAGGACATGTTGAATTTTGCTTGTGCGATTCTTTAATACATTTACAATCCATGTAGGTGTACATTTTACAAGACTTGGTTGGAGAACACAAGTGGCATTAGCATAGAAGGGAACAATGGATATTGCCACGACTTTTGCTTGATTTCATCATCATAGCATTTGTAGCAGGGCAAGAATGAACCGTAGGCAGAAGGGTAGTGAAAACCCGCCAAGGCAGGTATATTCATTTCTCTTGTGGAAGCTGGGTGTGTGCAGGTGAAGGCCCCTCGATGTGTTCAGTACTCAGGGGGTGAAGGTCTCGGGGAATCAGCCCAGTAGGCCAGGTGCAGCTGAGGGGCTCACCGGTGGGGGGTAAGGAAGAGACTGGAGGCCGGGAAGTCAGGCAGGGTTCGGCCGGTTGCGGGCTCCAGTCGTCGGGTTGGATCGTTTGTTTAAGCGCTTTCTGTGCAAGGGGAAAAACACTTGCTTAGCAAAACATTGAGCCCCCGTCCTTGACGGCGTGGCTCCTTTTGTGCTGCGTAAACGAGGGCAAACGAGAGACAGGTTTGGGTGGTGATGAGTGGCTGCCAGCCGTGCCTCGTTGAAGCTGTCAACCTTGGCCATGTGCTTCTGTTGACCACAAGAGACAGGGCTCCACTGAAGCAGCCCTCTAGAGGGTGCTAAAGGGACTTGTGATGGTGTGAGCCTGGCACGACACCGACTTGAAGGCTGCCTGGCCACACATGCTATTCATTTATATGGAGTGGGAGAGAATGACCTTATTTAGGGTGACCGGACGTCCTCTTTTACGGCTGCTGCAATGGCTGCTGGCTGGCTGGGCTGCACAGTTAAAGTTGTATTAGTATTGATTGATTCACATCGATATGAACGGATGACATGACTAACAAGTGGTGGAAAAGTAATATGAAAATATTTTCTCAGTGAATTAGCGCGTTCTGTCCAAAACAGTCACAGTCAACGTTTTTATATTCTCGTCAGAATATGAGTCATTGGGCTGTGATTATGGGGCGTGTTTCAACGAACAAGGAAAGAAAATGCCTCTTCCTGAATTGGATACCTAGAACCAATTAGAGCAACGTAGTATGACCATCTGATACATTAAACTTTTACCTGATCCCGTAGGATAGGAAGGACGGCAAAAACATCTTTTCAATCGACAAATGCCTTAATTGCGTTTCTCTGTTCCTCTTTCAAAATGAATGCGCCGTCAATATCTGTGAGATATGCTAGCTAGCTACTATGTATTTCAATAGATTTTTGGTCTAAGCTTTAGCAATAACTTTACAATAATGGTCTAGAGAGTTTTAGTTAAGACAAACAATACTCTGCAACATTCGTGTTGCACATACACAACTAACCGAGTCAATGTAGACATTAAAAAAGTCGTGTAGATAGCTTAATTCACATCAAATATTTCACACTAACAGGCCGAGACGCCGCCATCTTGGTACTTTTTCAAATCTACCGGTTAATTCAACTCAAGCGTTGGTTGATCATCTGTCCATCAACGTATAAAGCCCGCTCTGACAATTTCATTGGTCAGATCGTTTTGCTGAAAACTGATATTGTCTCCCCAATCGGTCAGCGCCAGACCAAACTTCCCAGAACAAAACATTTGTGGGCGGGGTTTGGGCTGGTATCCAGGCTACATTGGTATAGGCTACCAGATAACTATCATCTGAAATATCCCGGTACATCGCAACAAACCTTTTCAGTAAGGAAAGGGAATAGATCAGGGGCCGTATTCACAAAGCCTTTTATCTTACCACTAGGAGTGCTCCTAACTCGCGCTAAAACCTTTTACGTAGGAGTAATTTCTTAAAAGTGATTCACAACGGCTCTGAGACCTACTCATACTAAGGATAATACCAACTCCTAAGCTTAAGATAAAAACTCCGTTGCTATGGATGACGTCGCTTCTCATGCACGAGTTTAGAATGGGTGAGGACGGTGATTGGTTGTTGACAGGCTCTCTCATTAAAAACTCATTCGTGACGTCTCTCTAACAATCCCACTATATCGACTGAAAATAAGAGAATAACCTAGGCTTCAAATTAAGTCATATTAAATAGTTATGGACAGTGCAGTTAGCAGAATGCACACGCATGATGACAAGTTTGTGCATCCAACGGGAATGACACTTAACACGTTAAGAGAAATATAAAGCGATCAATATAAAATATGGCAATTGCATGTGATCAAGGCAGTAATAATTAAAGCACCCAGCAAACTGTTAGGATATTATATTTCCAGCCCTTGACCACTTCAAATATCAGCACATACGGCCCTTCAAGCCCTCCAATCTTAATTGATCAAAGCGAAACGAACGTGAACCGTAGCCTAGGCGAAAGCCTACTGGTCCCAATAGCCACTGTCACCCCAGCGGCATCCAGCTGGTAGCCTAAGTTCTCAAAAACCTGCGACCGCTCTCCGTTGAAATGCACCAGTCATCGGTACATCCAGGCCACGGTGGACGAATTATTGTAATGTGTGTCCCGTCACTGGACATTCCTGCGATCGCCATGGAATTTACTTTGATATTGTGTAATAGGCGATTGTCTGGATAAACTTGGATGATGTGGGGTCTACAGTGCGTTGATAGTTTGATGAATTAAACGGCTGACTGATGATTCCCAGTGTCGTCAGTTGCGTTTTCCGCGAAGCCAAACAAAAATCTTTATGTTTCCAAACATTTCACTTCGGGACACATCGTTGTTTAAAGGCGTCATTGCATCCCGCGCTAATTCTACGACAATATTAATACCTTCACGGTTTAAGCAATGTCTTTTATCAATTCCAAGTCGGCTGCAGCCATCTTACGATTTTTTGTGAATAGGTCTTAGTGATTTAGGAGTCCTCATGAGGAGTTTTAAGCTGTCCTAGACTATTTTGTGAATTGCTCTTAGTAAAAAAAATTAGGAGTCCTACATTTAAGACTGACACGCCCATTATTTTTAGGAGTTTCTCCTAAATTCGCCACTTATGACCTACTTTTAGCCCTAAGATTCTTTGTGAATACGGCCCCAGAACAGTATCTTTTATCGTGTTTGACACATACATTTACATTTCATTTCAGTATTTAAAAGTGAATGAGATGTGGGAGCACAAGAACAGTGAGCGTTTAGCAGCGATTATCATATCATAGACATATATGATGCATGTATATATGTCTATGGACGAGATCTCAACCATGCGCAAAAGACGTCATCTCCAGTTGTTATCTAGTTTCAAAAGTTAAAAGCACGCGTTGTCCGATATACAACCAAATCCGATTTAAATCGAAGAGCCACTTCATGTAACTCCCCAAATCTAGATTTGCTGTGTCCGACTGAAATCATATGTACACCCCATCATAAGTGATAAAATTTGGTTGTATATCGGACAACGCGCGCAAGTTACTTTTGAAACTAGATAGCAACTGCATGGTGATGATCAACACAGGGATTTGCAGAAGCTAAATGGTCTGTTCGTCAGAGGCCAAGTGATCGTGTCACGCTCACAAACCGACAGCCCTCTGCATGTATGACAAGAAGAGGAAGGTTTGGCGTGGAGTCGTAGAGTTAAGACTGCTGAATGTGTCGGTTACACGTTTATATCCAGTACAGTGAGCCCAGATTTAGAGCAAATCACACTGCACAAAGCAAGATTATCGGGCCCGTATACGCTGTGATACAGCCGCGAATGATCACCATTCCTGGCTGATCGCGGACATTCCCCCGAAATATCCGTATTGCCGCATACTGACAGAATTTCCCGGGAAGGAACCTGCGAGGGGAGGGGGGCCGATGTGTTTAGCATTCTCACCTCCCGCTGACAGAGGTGCGAAATGCTCTTATTAGCAAATTGACTGTCAGCAGTCTAGCCACACACACCCTGCTGCAGCCATTGGTTGAAAACGATAAGGAATTGAATTAAAACGTCTTGTGATGAGACGGAATGAGATTCTGTCTATAGGTCAGCTTTCAACTGAGAAAACGTATCCCCTCCCATTTACAGCTATTGCCCCATAAAAACGAAATTAAAATGTACACGATAATTATTTAATTAATATTCTGTCTTTAGGGTTTTGCTCCGGGGTTATCACATTCCTTGATTCGCCTTCCGTTTTCAGAGTTCTGTCTTTAGGGTTTTGATTTCGGGAATATCACGATTCTTGCTTTGCCTTTCATTTTCAGAGTTCGAGGGTTGCAATGTACTTTCGAGGCTATTCCACTCATTTTCCGGAGCTTCCTCTCTGTAATGTTCTTGAGATTCACTTTTGGCATGTAATTATACAGAGTCGGGCTTACTCTGATATTGAGATAGTCATTTCGCAACTTGGGACATGTTTGCCACTCGTGAATATCTATCCTGTGTCTTTTCAGGTAGATTTTGAAATCTTGCGCGAGCTTCGAACCTGCCCTCTTCAGGTTAATGGTACTGTGTACCTGTGTCTAACCGCTTAGCCACGTTGCTGGTAAGGATCTAGCTCGTCGGTGTTGGTTGGTCGGTTGTTTTCAATCCAGGTCAATTCAATTAACATAACAAAACCTAGGCCTGGTCAAGGGGAAGGGGTGGGGGGGCTTTCACACCAATGTGGGCTTCTACGGCAATACACAGGGTTGAAGACTGTCGTAAATCCCACATTTCATGCAGTGTCATTGACAGACAGGCATTTTATTGCGACAGCTACAAGTATTGCCCTTCCATAACCAGTATTCTACTGCAATGACGACTATGATAACAAGCAGCTAGACGACAGGTGCCATCTTGAAAATCTAACAGTGTGTGACGTATAAAGCCCGCTCTGACAATTTCATTGGTCAGATCGTTTTGCTGAAAACTGATATTGTCTCCCCAATCGGTCAGCGCCAGACCAAACTTCCCAGAACAAAACATTTGTGGGCGGGGTTTGGGCTGGTATCCAGGCTACATTGGTATAGGCTACCAGATAACTATCATCTGAAATATCCCGGTACATCGCAACAAACCTTTTCAGTAAGGAAAGGGAATAGATCAGAACAGTATCTTTTATCGCGTTTGACACATACATTTACATTTCATTTCAGTATTTAAAAGTGAATGAGATGTGGGAGCACAAGAAAAGTGAGCGTTTAGCAGCGATTATCATATCATAGACATATATGATGCATGTATATATGTCTATGGACGGGATCTCAACCATGCGCAAAAGACGTCATCTCCAGTTGTTATCTAGTTTCAAAAGTTAAAAGCACGCGTTGTCCGATATACAACCAAATCCGATTTAAATCGAAGAGCCACTTCATGTAACTCCCCAAATCTAGATTTGCTGTGTCCGACTGAAATCATATGTACACCCCATCATAAGTGATAAAATTTGGTTGTATATCGGACAACGCGCGCAAGTTACTTTTGAAACTAGATAGCAACTGCATGGTGATGATCAACACAGGGATTTGCAGAAGCTAAATGGTCTGTTAGTCAGAGGCCAAGTGATCGTGTCACGCTCACAAACCGACAGCCCTCTGCATGTATGACAAGAAGAGGAAGGTTTGGCGTGGAGTCGTAGAGTTAAGACTGCTGAATGTGTCGGTTACACGTTTATATCCAGTACAGTGAGCCCAGATTTAGAGCAAATCACACTGCACAAAGCAAGATTATCGGGCCCGTATACGCTGTGATACAGCCGCGAATGATCACCATTCCTGGCTGATCGCGGACATTCCCCCGAAATATCCGTATTGCCGCATACTGACAGAATTTCCCGGGAAGGAACCTGCGAGGGGAGGGGGGCCGATGTGTTTAGCATTCTCACCTCCCGCTGACAGAGGTGCGAAATGCTCTTATTAGCAAATTGACTGTCAGCAGTCTAGCCACACACACCCTGCTGCAGCCGTTGGTTGAAAACGATAAGGAATTGAATTAAAACGTCTTGTGATGAGACGGAATGAGATTCTGTCTATAGGTCAGCTTTCAACTGAGAAAACGTATCCCCTCCCATTTACAGCTATTGCCCCATAAAAACGAAATTAAAATGTACACGATAATTATTTAATTAATATTCTGTCTTTAGGGTTTTGCTCCGGGGTTATCACATTCCTTGATTCGCCTTCCGTTTTCAGAGTTCTGTCTTTAGGGTTTTGATTTCGGGAATATCACGATTCTTGCTTTGCCTTTCATTTTCAGAGTTCGAGGGTTGCAATGTACTTTCGAGGCTATTCCACTCATTTTCCGGAGCTTCCTCTCTGTAATGTTCTTGAGATTCACTTTTGGCATGTAATTATACAGAGTCGGGCTTACTCTGATATTGAGATAGTCATTTCGCAACTTGGGACATGTTTGCCACTCGTGAATATCTATCCTGTGTCTTTTCAGGTAGATTTTGAAATCTTGCGCGAGCTTCGAACCTGCCCTCTTCAGGTTAATGGTA
Source organism: Sprattus sprattus (assembly GCF_963457725.1). Taxonomy (NCBI): domain Eukaryota; kingdom Metazoa; phylum Chordata; class Actinopteri; order Clupeiformes; family Clupeidae; genus Sprattus; species Sprattus sprattus. Next base: position 25,778,570 of record NC_137928.1, on the reverse strand, counting down.
CTGTGTACCTGTGTCTAACCGCTTAGCCACGTTGCTGGTAAGGATCTAGCTCGTCGGTGTTGGTTGGTCGGTTGTTTTCAATCCAGGTCAATTCAATTAACATAACAAAACCTAGGCCTGGTCAAGGGGAAGGGGTGGGGGGGCTTTCACACCAATGTGGGCTTCTACGGCAATACACAGGGTTGAAGACTGTCGTAAATCCCACATTTCATGCAGTGTCATTGACAGACAGGCATTTTATTGCGACAGCTACAAGTATTGCCCTTCCATAACCAGTATTCTACTGCAATGACGACTATGATAACAAGCAGCTAGACGACAGGTGCCATCTTGAAAATCTAACAGTGTGTGACTCTTAAAGACCTACAGTAGCTGTAGCACTTATTTAACACTTCAGTACAGATCCTATAATAATATGTGTGTTCCCCTGTCCTACACAGACACACACAACAGCCTAACTAACTGGCACGTGTTAGGAGGACATCAGTGGTTTATCAGTAGGGATCGGGCTTGATGAGGATGCTGCTGTCATTAGTCAGAGTGTCTTAGAGGAGGAGGAGGAGTAGGATGGGGAGGAGCCTGAGAAAGTGTGTGCAGATTTATGTGGGTTGTGTTGGGGCCTGATGGATAGCTAGGCAGTTTAACTGTGTCTGCCGCCATTAAGCAGGGGGCCTGAGAGCATCCGGGGAAGGGCGGATGCTTGATTCCCCTCTCCTCCGGTTTGGTGGAACGTGCTGTTTTTCTATGGCGTTGGTGTAGTTGGGCTTTGAGTACTTGATGTTCTCTGATATATTCATATTATGGTTCATTAATACATACATCTTCACTGCTTTCCCACATGCCTGCTCTACTGTCTATAGTCCTACTCTTCCTCTTATCTCCACCCATGGTCTCCTTCTCATCTTCCTCCTATCTCCTTTCCTCCTCCTCAGCCTCCTCCTATCTCCATCCTTGCTCTCCTCTCTCTAGCTCACCTGCTCCTCCTCTTATCTCCACCCATGCTCTCGTCCTCGTCTTCCTCCTATCTCCTCTCCTCCTCCTCTTATCTCCACCCATGCTCTCGTCCTGATCTTCCTCCTATCTCTCCTCCTCCTCCTCCGCCTCCTCCTATCTCCACCCTAGCTCCCCTCTCTATGTGGCTTAACAGCTCTCTGTTCACACTCTGGACCCTAATCTCATTGATGGAGAGCAGAGAACTCTGTTGAGCATGATCTAAAGCTATGGTGTGGCGTGTTTGCGCTGACCCACCCATGTTTGCGCTTAGGATCTTTCTCAAGGTATTAAATTAGCAAAATGATTTTGCTTTAGTTTGTGCGTGGGTGGACTTTGCCTGTTGTTCGTTGCTTTGCTGGCTGCCAGTTGCCCGTCAATTCAATTAGGGCGTAAGTGATGAGTGGCATGGTAGTGTAAAGCCATTATTGATAATTACTCATGCATGAGCTACTGAAACATTAGTCTGCACTAGATGTATTGATTGTGTACTGTTTGCCTCAGCATTAGGGGTTTGCAACAGGTCTCATTCAAATCCATTAAGAGTCATTGATTACATGCAACACATGTTTATGTCTGTAGCCATAACACAAACAGTGTTGGTCTTTTTCCACAACCTTGTCCTCCAGAGAGATCTGGCCCACGTGCCTCTTAGTCTTTGTGCTCCATTAGATAATGTGGACATGTTGCCCTCCCACACCCAAATGCCTGCTGATTCCAGGCAAACTGTTATTATGTTATCGGAAGGAGGTCAATTAAAAAGGCTCAGAGACCCCTCCCTGCGATGCATCACACGCTCATTGGACAGTCTTGGCTCTCTCACTGTTCCAGGGACATGGTTTTATCACTGGCCCAGCCCAAGCATGAGTTTTATGTGGAAAGAGCTGTTTAAAGTTTGTGTGTGTGTCTGCGTTTGTGAGTGTGTGCTAATGTGTGTGTATGTTAATGTGTGTGTGTGTGTGTGTGTTTATGAGAGAGTTAATGGATTTGTGTGGTCTGTGGATGTTTGAGGTTTGTGAGAGGGCTTTGATTCCTGGTCATTGCAAGCTTTTAAAAACTATAAAAATAAAATCTCAATTGTTTGGGCTCTTCAGAGAGGATATTGCACTGATCCTAGGCTATGAAAGAAGCCTTCTGCATCTTCCTGGTTGATGTGTATGGTTTAAAATAAAACAATGTCTTTAATATTGTTAGTGTTGTTGTTGTTATTTGTATTATTAAAATGTCTATGGCAACATAATGTTGCCGTCTCTGCCTTGCCAACACATCCTCATTACATCTTGACATTCCGTTTATAGTTTCTTAGTGAGAGAGAGGGAGAAAGAGAGAGAGAGAAAGACAGATAGAATCTCCTGTCACAGAGTGGTCCAACCATCATTAAATGTACCCTCTATTTTAAACTTAGAAGGCTTTCACTAGGTCTAAAGTAAGATTTTATGTCTCCTAAAGCTGTTATTTTCACAGGCTTTGACACCGCAAGTAGTTTATGACTTGATCTTAGCCCAAGGCTCATTTGATGTAGGCTCTTGTCACAGTAACTGATGCCCTGATTCACAGTGGGCTGTTCTCACATTTGGAGTCGTTCCTGTGCCTCTGAAGCAGTACATTTGCTCCCTTTCTTGGGAGCCTCCGTCCAGAGCCACTTCCCTGCCCTTAACTGAATCCTGTGGCTCGGCGAATGCAAGAATGGTGATGGTTGGACTGCTGTAGCCAATAACTCTCTACCTCCATACCAAGTCGTTTTTTGTGTGCTTATTTTGGCTTTCCTGGAAAAGACAGAGTGATTAATTAGTGACAAAATCTGCTATAGCTAATTCTGGACACACTTTCATACCACATTAGGGCCCTATCCTGGAAACAGTGAGGTGTGGTCTGACATGAGTTACAGATGTGCGGCTATTAACCATTTTTTTTGTCTAAAATATTGCCTGTGGTCTCATTTGATTCATGCTCTTTTCTCCTGCTTTTCAGGGTGTTCAAGAAAGCAAGTCCCAATGGCAAGGTAATATTCTCCTTTGTGTTCATCTTTAAAGGTCAACAACCCTACTCTGATAACAAGGTGCTCATGTAGAACAGAGAAATGCTTCGAGTGTCAGTAATGGGGACCAAACAAGCCTCCGTCAGCACACTCCATTCCAGCATCAAAACTGCCCTTTCTAATCAAACCCCCTTTGTCTCGTGAATCAATCGATCTCAGAGATCCAACACCGGCCTAGCAGAGGCCTTTTCAAAGTCGGAGCTCTTAAAGAGGAGAGGAGGAGGGGAGGACTCAGAGTCCACTCCCATGAGGACGAGGCCCCGGAGGAGGCGCCGAGGTCGCGTTCTCACACAGACGCCCTTGCATCTCCCCGAGACAACCTCCTGGCAGGTCGAAGTTACGTTCGTTTGGAGCATGGCGGCACGTGCGTCGGCACGGCGATGGGCTGTCTCTGGGCGCCGCTGTGGGAACTGAGGACAGAGAAGAGTGCAGAGTAGAGGCGGTGGTTCTGTCTGCATGTGTTGTGTCACGGTCAGATCCACCGCTTTAGCAGCCTGGCTAGGTGGGGAGGGCGTCTGAGGCAGGGTACATCGGGGTCGTTGTAAAGCAAGTGGTTGTGAGGAGAATATGAAAGACCCATGTGTATAAATAATATCTACACATTGCTAAATGTCGTTATCCAAGCACATTTTGAAATAATCCAATTTTCATCAGGCAGTAAATTGGCCTAGTACAAAGCAAGCAAAGGAAGCAAAAAGTTTAAATTAAGTGACGGTCCATCCCATGTCGCGTCTCCTTGCAGCGCCGCAAACCTGCAAGCTATGAGTCAGCTGTCAGTATTGGAAGAAGCCATAACGTGTCGGAGATGAAACTGCCTGGGTTATTTTGTTTCGTTAGGCTATTAGTTATATTTTAAAACAGCCAGTCATTGTAGCCTACCACTCGTGGTGTAAGGAATTTCAACGAGATGATGGAGTGATTTGACTCAGAAGTGACATTGGGCATTGGCAGCGCGAGATGTTCAGAACAAGTTAAACTTCTAGCTCAGTAACATCAACAGCTAAGAAAGAAGGTAAGAAAAATAGTCGGAAAACTTTGATTTGCAAGGCAAGCGGGCAAGTGTTGGGGTTGTTACAGTACAATGCAATGAAATTTCAGAATTAATAGACTCGTGTCGGCGTTTCCTTAATAGGCTTTCTTTCATTTTGCAAAAAAAAACCCCAGTAGGCTATATTACCATGTTAAAATGGTGTACCAAATTGCGTTTTATTACAATGATAAAAAAGTGTAGGCCTACTAGCCTATGGTAAGGTCAGGTTTGCCGATGTGCTTGGTTATTTATTTATTATTCTCCCTGTGCTTCGATCGGAGACAGACGTCACTTCACTGATAATATTCTGGGGATAGTCTACAACATAGCCAATAGGCTATCATACTAGGGACTTCATTCTTTAAATATCTTTGCGGCATTGGATCAGTCTCCTTTCAAGAACAGGCAAGAACTTTCTAGCCTCGCGCCAGCCTCGCGTCAGCAGCGCCTATACCTAAAAACAACAGGCGGATGGCGGACGGATGCGGTTTTGAACATTGGTCAAAAAAAATTGCTGCAGATGGATGGCGGACGGATCATGCGTTTTGTGATGCTGTTGCGGATGAAATAATAGCCCATCCGCGCATCTCTAGTGTGTGTGTGTGTGTGTGTGTGTGTGTGTGTGTGTGTGTGTGTGTGCGTGACAATAAATAAGGCCAAGACAGAAAATGTGTGGGTTGTGCATTATGATTGTATTATTGTCCATGAATAAGGTTTGAGTGTGCGGGGAGCACATTTGTGTGCTTGTGTGTTTGCTGTTTCTGTCTGCACAAGAGTTAATCTGTGTGTGTGTGTGTTTTGGATTCATTATGATGAGCTTCTGTGAGCGCTTCTGTGCTCTCTATGATGAGTGTGTGTGTGTGTGTGTGTTTGTGTGTATGTGTGTGTGTGTGTGTGTGTGTGTGTGTGAGTGTGTGTGTGTGTGTGTGTGTGTGTGTGTGTGTTTGAGTCAGCTTTACACTTTGGGAAGTTAAAGCCCTCTACAGAGTCACACCAACAAATTAATGCAGACAGTAATGTGAGACAGATGAGAAGGCCAATCTGTGGGCAAGACTTCCAGCCGTGAATATTGAAGAACATTGAAGCGCTTTGAGAAAGCAGCCAGACTCATAACGAGCCCAACAAACTGAGTTCACAATGTATTTCTGTATTTCTGATGTATTCATATGCAAAGGGTGAGGTGCTAATGACAGTTCATACTTTTTAAATCCTTTGGCATTTTCACCTATTGACATTTTGGTGTCTTTTTCAGCTCACAGTCTACCTGGGTAAGAGGGACTTTGTTGACCATGTTGACGTTGTAGAGCCAGCCAGTAGAGCCAGCCATGTGTACCTGCATGGAGCATGATTAAAAGAGATTATACATTTAAATGTAATTTGATTTTTTTTTTTTTTACCACTTCTCTTCCAGATGGTGTTGTTTTAATCGACCCAGAGTTTTTGAAGGAGAGGAAAGGTATGAGAAAATGGACAAAGGTAAAGATTCGATATTTGACATACGATCTTTTTCAGAGCTCTGCCAGTTGGCCCCATAGACATCCTATTACGTAGACGCAGCATCGAACGTAACTGCCGACAGGCGAGACGAGACACAGGGCCGCCATCTTGGAATGGTGATACGTTCCATTCAGTGTAACTGGTGTAATACGTTTGACAGATGCAACGAACTAAATACCACTGACATTCACGCGTTTTTTTTGTCAACCGTTTTGCTATAATATAGGCTACGACACATTATTCGACGGGGTGTTTATTATTCATAGTTGGCTTAACATTGATATAATATTCTGATCTGATATGAAGTGAACAGACGTCCGTAATCAAAACTGGGAGCATAATCCCCGAGAGAGAAAAACGGTCTGCAATTTCTAAAGGGAAGAAACAATAGGCCTATTATGATTTGGCTTTATATAGGCTAAATATACAGTATATCCTACATAAACAATGGATGAATAGGCCTACATAAGATATCTAACACCTGAAAGTTTTTATATCAACTAAATTTGGTCCGTGTAGCCTACCTTCTAAAACGACCAAGCTGTTTAAAGCGGATTTAAACCCCTGAAAGAGGACTGATTTGTTTAGCTTCTTCCTCATGCTTCCTTTTTGAAGCTCAAGAGATGCGAGCTTGGCAATGTGGTGCAGCCTTATTCTATGAAATACAGACACCACCAATGTAAGCAAGTCAGAGTGGTGGTTGTCAATGCCAAACTGGGTCTCTTCAATGTGATCCCCCAGCATAAACACATCTTCCGTTCCAATTTCCCCTCGAACGATGTGTAGTACTGCTGCCACTCGCTCGCAATGTTGCTTGGCGGATCACCCTCTCTGCAGCTCTCAGCACCTTATAATAATAATAATAATAATAATACAATAAAAACAATAATTATACATTATATTAATATAGTGCTTTAAACAGTAATTTATTAAAAAGCAACTTATATTCAAAGACAACCAGATAAAAAAATCAACAAGATAATGAAATTAAACCTTCACTGTGCCCAGTGATGGAATCACTAGTCCACCGTTGTTCTTCAGCGTCAGAAGGTGGAAATTCCGATCAAATGAAGCTGGTACAGCATCTCTTACCAAGCTCCAACGGCACACATCACAGGATAGCTTGCGCAGAATTTGCCTGACGACACACCCTGCGATATAGGCAAGTGCATTCTCCACCAGTCCACCGAACCGAGTGGGGAGGTAACTATGGTCAGACACAAGAGCTGAAATGTTGGCAAATGGAGATGGATGCTCTTCAACAGTTTCAACAGAGGACATCTCCAGAGCAGACAGGGACACGATGTTATCTAGAGCTGTCACATTGTCTGTCTCACTTGGCGAGACACCACACCGAAACCATCAGACGACGGAAGATGGCCTGGAACTGACGCGCCGTGGGGTTGTTATTACAGCCGCCTTATATGGAAAACAGGCACACAATACATATATCATTCATAAGACATAACAAAGACATTAATTAGGTATATGTTAACAGTTTATTGCAATGAAAAGAACATCAACCCTACCTGATGCTCTGATGGAATTAAACAGTAGCTCCAGGTGATCCTGGCTGAACCTATAGGTGAGCACATATCGCTGAACCTGGAGCAGTTCAGGAATCATCAGCATCAATGTATCAATGTTGATCACAAATCCCATGATTTTCAATTGAAGTGCCTGCAATTGAAAAAATTACTCTGGGGAAATAAGAGTCCCTTTGAAAGCACCTTGTGACTTTGTTCATTCAAAGAAAGCAGTAATTGAATTTTCCATCACAACCATCGATAATGTGCAATAACCCATTCTTATAGACAATGGAACAATAACTTGGAACAATGGAACACATGCAAAAATGTAACACATGCACAATACCTACCATTTTGACACCTACATGTACTTTGTGTTGTGTAATACATACCATTTAGAAACATGTAAGACCTGAAACACAGTGAATACAAGACAATTCCAACAGAAACAAAACAGAAACAAATCTTTATGCACAATAGAAGAACGGATCATCTTCTGAACACGATGCTTAACAGAACAACGGAGCATCTTAGGAACTCGATGCTTAACAGAACAACGGAGCATCTTAGGAACTCGATGAATAAGGGAACAACGGAGCATCTTAGGAACTCGATGCATAAGGGAACAACCGAGCATCTTAGGAACTTAATGCAAAAGGGAACAACGGAGCATCTTCTGAACACGATGCTTAACAGAACAACGGAGCATCTTAGGAACTCGATGCATAAGGGAACAACGGAGCATCTTAGGAACTCGATGCATAAGGGAACAACCGAGCATCTTAGGAACTTGATGCAAAAGGGAACAACGGAGCATCTTAGGAACTCGATGCATAAGGGAATAGAGTGAACTTAACAAGCACTATTATAATTGATCTCTTAGATCGGTGAAGGGGGGTTCCATCTTTTGTCACCAAAGTGAGCAAGTACTCTCTAGCTCTTGAGAAAAATGCTTTCCGCTCCATCCAATTAAAAGCACCCAAGGGAGCTTTGTAGCCTTTGGCCCGAGGATTGCGTCCATTCATCGTGTCAAAGAGCCTGTCGATAATCTATAAAGAGGCCCACAACCACTTTCTTTCTGATAATAATCAGCTATCAAAGCCAGTTATTTATTTTTTAGTGTGTTAAATGAGTGCCATCAAAACAAGTGAGATTTAAATAAGTCCAGAATCATTATTATATGATGTTTAAAGTAGAAATACTCACATCAGTGGGCTGAGGTTGTAGGTCTGAGCTTGCCATTTCTGGGGTATCCTCAGAGGCCACAGACAGGCTTTCTTCGGCTCTTCTGGAGGTAGATGTAGCTCTGCCCTTTACCAACTAAATCGAAGAAACATTATGCACAATACATAATACAATATGTAAAATGATAGGTTTGTTTGACAGTAGAATATTTACATGTATGAATGCTAATAGCCTTATAATTCAATAATAATAATAAGATTCACCTACTTTTTGGAGGTGAACCGGGAAGTTGAAAAGGGATGGAATAACTCCATCACGTAGTCGGACAATCTGACCAGTGCGATCTAAATCTGCCTGCTTAAAATGTTGACTGCAGATGATCGAGTGATCAGTTGCAGTGAATCCCTCCCTCCTCAAAGCCACTTCCCACTTCTTCTTTAAAATGTTGTCTTTTGGAAATCTTCAAAAAAAAGAAAAGTGCTGGTTCATCATGTTTACATACATTTATTTACATACATTTGGGTCTTTAAGTTTGCTGTCATGGTCATACTCTTGTTGTGTGTTAGTTTAGTGCTAGCTGATAGTGCTAGCTGATACGAGTTCAATTCTCAACTCTGGCAGTATGATATTATACCATTCATAAAATACAACCAATAGTATGGTAATGTTAAATCTTACTTGTGAAAAGTAATGCCCCGACTTCTGTTAGAGACTGTTCGCTCGTTTGAGCAGGAGTACGCTGAACACCAACCCATCTTGTCTCTAAGTACTAAGTCTTACAGTAGACACTCACCATTCCAAGATGGCCGCCGTATTTCTCGCGTCCTGGCAACCGTCTACGTAATAGGATGTCTATGGTTGGCCCCTCACTCCATTAGCTAGCTAGCTAACTAGCTAGGATAACCTCCCTATGAAATTATTAACTCCATGTCCAAAAGAGTGACTCAGTGTTTTTATACACAAGCATAATCAGTAATACAGCACACAAAATTATGTTTATCTTCTTATATTGTTTATTTGGAGAGAAGGTTTATGTTTGGTGACACTGGAACTGTCCTGCTTTTGTGCCCATAGACTGGAATTACGCTGCTCAATCTTGTTTAGCCTTCTAAAATCTTTAGTGTTACGCAGTGGCGATTCTAGGATTCAAAGAAAGGGGGGGCTTAGCCCCAAAGGTAGTTGGATGTTTGCGCGCACAGCACGCAACCTTTTGGGGGGGGGGCCCATTTGGGGCTGCAGATATCCATTGTTTCAGACAGTTCATAGATTCGTTTAATCAGAAAAATTGTGATTTTGCTCTTTAGTTTTGCTTGCATTTAGTATATGATAACACAAGAGACAGAATTTCAGGGTCACAGTGAAATTTGACAACACAAATATGAACTTTTCTCAAATAAAGAGAGAGAAATAATTGACCTGCTTGTAAAGGAAAGACGGATAAACCAGCTTTCATACCTGCTCCCAAATCCTAATTCTTAAAGGGAAAGTCAACTTTTGAGTTGTTTACTTGTTTTATTAAGAGCAGAAGGGAATATGATTTGACCAACATTTACATCTTTTTTGTTGTCCGTGTAGTTTTAACATACCAGTGATATTTTTATTGATCTCATTTGGACGCTATGGGTGGAGAATCGACCTGACAGTGTCAACTTTTGAGTTGTTTACTTGTTTTATTTTGGGCAGAAGGGAATCAGATTTTCAGGGTCAAATATACCATTCAATGGTAGTAAGTACATCTTAATTATCAAGTATGGTGGGCTGAAATGGAAGGCACCCAATGCATTCACTACAATCAAGTCAAACAAGGATTCACTAGTATAAACTGATTATAAACAACAACATTCTATAGGGACTGATATTATTGTTTCTAAATACTAGAGAGATATATTACGTAATGCAAAGAATGGAGAGGTGTCGATAGTTATTTCTTGTTTTTCGAATTCTTGAATTTCGAGTTTCTAACAAAATAGCTAGCTAGCTAGCTTAGTGTAAACATAGCCCACTACAATATTCTCTTTAATTTACCACAAGCAAACCTTAATTTAAGCAGTTAACAATCGTTAACAACCACATTCTGTAACTGCTTTTACTTACCATTTCACTCCATGCATCATTTACTTTGAGCTAAACTCCTTGGCTATAATCTTGGATGTCGTTGAAGAGACCTTACTTTGCAGAGTGAGAAAACCAGCGCAGCAGCCTCCGCGAGATCCCCGTTATATCGTTAATGATATGCTATTGGATTGTAATTTTAAGGGGAAGAAAACCTACCAACCAGAACGCACGCGCGCACATATGTAGCATTTGAGAGTTATAAAAAAACGTGTCCATGTGAGAAACAGTCGTTTAATTTAATGTTTTTTTTTTTTTTAAGCCAATAATGCCTAATCATTTTGCGGGGGCTGAAGAACATTTTAGGGGGGCTTCAGCCCCCCTAAAACAGGCCTAACGACGCCCCTGGTGTTACGGATCACTGTTCTGAGTGATTTCCATATTAGTTTTAGCGGGAATGTTCTGCCCGATGTCACACTCCATTATGTAAAGACTTACTCAAAGGCCCTGCTCCTTGTGCCTCTCTGTGCGGTACTACGGGATCATCCTCACAGGCTATAACGCATGAAAAGTGTGTTGGGCTCGCTCGGGCTAGTTAGCATGCTGGGCTGTGTAACACTACGGCTGCACGTCTCCAGCTCTTTAATGAAGTGACTTCTCTCTTTTATGTCATTCGGTCCTCTCCTACTTAGGCCTGCGGGGTGGACTTTGAAGTCAAAGCCTTCTCTGGAGAGAACGTTGAGGAAAAAATCCACAAAAGGTACAGTCATCCTACCACTCTGTCAGCCATGTGGAATACATCATCCACATCTGTCACACTATTAAGAGCATAATCACTTAGGTGCATGACTTACTTTCAAATTACAGGAGAGAGATAGAGAGAGGTAGAAAAAGGAGACATAGAGAGGGAGCAATAGAGATAAAGAGAGTTCACTGTCCACAAATGGAGTGACCTTGAATGAATGGGTCAGGAAGAATTACCCTCAGAGTCCTCAGACTACATACAGCCTCAAGAATATTTGAATTAGCATGTTAGCTACTGTAGCTCAGGCCTGATCGCATGCAATGGGAGAGGGCTGCAGCCCATGAATTTTAAATAGTAAGTGTGAAATGATTCTTGAGTGATTGGATGTTCTCCCCTCGCATTATTGGATGGGACCCAGTCACGTTTATAAATATAATATCTGGGTGGCTCCTGTCCAGCACACTGAAGGATGAATGGAACATACCAGAATTTTACCTCAGCATCTGAAAGCAGCCTTGTCAGTAGTGTTGTAATCTTAAGAGTGCCCAAAGCACTCCTGACTGTGACAGCCTTCTGTGTGTGTGTGTGTCGCAGGAACTCTGTGCGCCTTGTTATCAGGAAGGTGCAGTACGCCCCAGAGAAGCCGGGTCCACAGCCCATGGCAGAGACCACACGCCAGTTCCTCATGTCTGACAAGCCCCTTCACCTGGAGGCCTCCTTGGACAAGGAGGTAGGGAGCCCCCTGCTGGATGCTTGAGAGAGTAGCATCTCAGACTCAACATCGATTCATTTTCACATGCCAGGTTTTGCGAGTGGATTATGTTTTTATATGGTTATTTGTTTTCTTTAATAAGAAACTATTGGTAGAATGTGATTGTGAGGGAATGACGAAAGCACAGGGTTTGCCAGTATATATTTCAAGGCGTTTGTGGCATTTGCTTACAATTTCTTGGCCCAAGAATCTAAACCAATTCATATAGAATGTCTAATACAATAATCGTTTGCTGTTATCTTTACATTCTTCATCCTGACCTACACCATTATTGTAGGTCTCATTGTATGTTTACTGCCCTCCCTTTGTGTAATTCATAATTCCAGAGTGTATCACTGCAATATTCATCATAAAGTGATACATTTAGGTAAATGCAGTAGGAGCCAAACTCTGTTCCCTAGAGGCTCAACACAGACCTGTTTGATGGGTGCCTCCCAATCAGCTGACTGCTCATGTGTGCTGAGTACCTTAATAGCAGACTTACAGCTGTGATAGTGATAACTGCTCTCATAGGCCACTATTAAAGCAGAACAGCTGTGTGGAATTACTGTATGAGATGTAGGGAAACTTACTAAAACACATGTCATCAGAGTCTTCAAAGGAGGTCAACCTTGCTGTCACAAGGCCACTACACACATTTGCAAATGTAAGTCATGTTAATGTTTAATGTATAAAAGCACCATAATCCCATGAATTATTTCTCTTAAAGCACTCTCATGTGTTACGGGTCATGACCAATAGCTTTATTCAAATCATGTAATTTCCCCTATAGATTTACTATCATGGAGAGCCCATAAGTGTCAATGTTCACGTCACTAACAACACAAACAAGACAGTGAAGAAAATGAAGATTTCAGGTACGTATCACTAGCTCCTTCATGAATATATCGCTGTTCAAAAATAGGCATTTCAGCTGGACAGTGTTTGTTTGACCCTTTAGTGCGTCAGTATGCAGACATATGCCTGTTCAACACTGCCCAGTACAAGTGCCCCGTAGCAACAGAAGAATCAGAGTAAGTACAGACCCAGAGTCACACAAATGCTTTGCACAAATGTAACGGTATGTGGTAAGTCAAATTAGATTTAAAGCCTCTGGCTTTCTCATCCAAAAGAGATTTTTGGAATGATACATGCTCATTTCAGTTTTTTACAATCGGATACACACTAAAATCAATAGTGTAACACAATTATCAAAACCTTCACTCGAGGAGCAAAACAACGGCTTAGATCTGCACAACTATAAGCACATTTAAACATCACACTTTTTGCGAAACCATACACACAAGTGATTTGCAAAGCACTAAACACACTTTTATGCTTTAGACAAAGACGTATATCAAGAGGTCACTTCCTTGCAATTCCAAAACACTGACTGCCAAATTACCACACCTGAGCCGGTCAAATAAACACAGCCATCAAGTGCCCAAACACATGATTGCTTACAGTTTTTCCCAATCGTTTTCAGGAATTTAGTGAATCATGGGTCAACTTCATCTAATGCTCACATCTTCTTTGCACAGCAAGAGTCTTCTCTGGCGAATGGGTTTACCATTTCTCATTGCTTTCACGCAAATTTCTTTGAGTTTTAACACACTTTTCAAAGCAGTTTACACACTTCTCAGAGAAAGACACAAAACCTTATTGAATAACCATGTCAACACATTGAAGACACTTAGTAGCAGCCAATTGAAACTGCCCTCTCAATTCTAAATATCGTCAGCACCTGTGTGAACTCTCTGTGCACAACAAATCAAGTTGTTCTCGACCTATAAAAGAGGTCAATAGATTGAAGTTGAAAGCAACCATGGATCAAGGACGAGGACGAGGACGGGGACGGGGACAAGGACAAGGACAAGGAAGAGGTCGAGGTCGTGGTCGAGGTAGAGGGGCCCCTGTCAGGGGACATGCTCCGAGAAGGTGCTCAAATGAAATTAGGGCAACCGTAATTGACCATGTTACAGTAATTGTGATGTGGATGAAAACATGTGGCCTGATCGTCAGGCCCGCCTAGACAATCCCTAAAAATGCAATATTTACAGGCTTTTCATTTGCTTTATGGAACTTTTTGTTTGATATTTGACTTTTTTTTGCATATTGCAGCCTGTCATTTTGATTTCTTTCTTTGTGGAAAATGTTACTGTAAAAAAGTATTGCAATAAATATTTTTTTGTCACAATCTTTGCAATTTTGTACACAGTAGAACAAAAAAAAATCAATGGTGTTGTCAGGACCTTGTCTACAAAACCTTTTACAGTTTTTCCCAATCGTTTTCAGGCATTTAGCAATTCATGGGTCAACTTCATCTAATGCTCACATCTTCTTTGCACAGCAAGAGTCTTATCTGGTGAATGGGTTAACCATTTCTCATTGCTTTCACACAAATTTCTTTGAGTTTTAACACACTTTTCAAAACAGTTTACACACTTCTCAGAGAAAGACACAAAACCTAATTAAATAACCATGTCAACACATTGCAGACACTTAGTAGCAGCCTACTGGCACTGCTCTCTATATTCTAAATATCGTCAGCACCTGTGTGAACTCTCTGTGCAAAACTAATCAAGCAGTTTTCAACCTCTAAAAAAGGGTCAATAGATTGAAGTTGATACTACAGTAAGCATGTATCGAATAGGCCACCAGGATGAGGACAAGGAAGAGGTTGTGGTAGAGGTAGAGGGGCCCCTGTCAGGGGATGTGGCATTCGTGTAAGATGCTCAAATGAAATTAGGGCAAGAGTTATTGATCTATAGTGAATCATGACCACCATGAGAGAGGCTGGCCAAAGGGTTCTTTCAAACCTGAGCTGTCATACTGTGGCATCAATTGTTTGTACGTTCAGCAATGACAATGACACTTTGCTGGCCTTCACAGTCAATATAATGTATTGTGTTTCATTGTATTTGCACTCTTGGCAACAACAATTTCTATACTTTTGTAAAGTATGTTGTCACAATACAATGTATACTGTAGTTTCACTAAAGTTACTTGCAACATATATGGTCGAATTCTGATTACTTTACCTAAATTTACAGTATTTACAGCCTTTTGCACTATTTTTACAGAATCAACATACTGGCCCAAACTGGTGGCAGGGGGAGATTGTTCACTGCAGAACAGAGTTGACCTCATTTTGACGTACAGAATAGACATGTAATGTGGAAAAAGGACTGCAATACTGTAAAAATGTTGTGTCAGA
Organism: Sprattus sprattus; assembly: GCF_963457725.1. Taxonomy (NCBI): domain Eukaryota; kingdom Metazoa; phylum Chordata; class Actinopteri; order Clupeiformes; family Clupeidae; genus Sprattus; species Sprattus sprattus. The sequence continues at coordinate 25,763,536 of NC_137928.1, read as the reverse complement.
ATCTTTGCCATTTTGTGCACAGTAGAACAAATGTTACGTAACCATATATATCATCATGATATAGTGTTTAGCAATACAAAAACAGAAATACAAAATGTTACTGTATACAAATGTTCAGGTTTCGAATACTTTCTGACAGTATACTTAAGCAAGAGTGCTCAGTACAAAACCCAAATTGTAGTAGGCTACGTTGTCAGTGGTAAAATAATCAATACTGGGAGGGTGTTGCACAAAAGTTGAAGTGATGCTTTCATAGGTTGATATTGAAAGCTGTATTTTGAGTTTTGCTATCCATTGTTAAATAAATGAGAAAACATACATTTTCAATTGAGCCCAAATTGTAGGTTTTGAAAGAAATGTTTGGTTTTGATGGGTGTGTGATAAGTTTTTGAGAAGGTAGTGTCATTCTGCAAACATCATACAGTGTTTTGGTCATTTCAGCTTCTGTTACGGACTGTGTGTGAGCTGTTTTGAAAACGTAAGCAGTGAATGGAAAAATTCGCCAAAGCGATTGAGAAAAACTGTAATTGTAGACACAACAAACAGGTTTACAGTAAGCACTATAGAAATGCAGCAGATGAGTAACTGTAATCTGTCTTCAACCAAAATGGAAGGAGTCAGAAGTAGAAGAGTGAGGGTGAGAGGGGGAATCCACAGAGGAGGAGAAGGAGGAAGAGGCCGAGGCCATGCCATGAGGCTGAGGTCAAGGTGGAAGTAGAGGAAGAGGAAGACCTGAAGCAGGAGGAAAATGTGCTCAAAGAAGAAGAAGACCAAATTGATCAAATAAACTTGGAAGGATGACAGGCCCATATTCATGCAAGAACAAGATAGAGAGATCATAAACATTCTATTTGGCAAATACGTAATGCTATCAGGCTCAGAGAAATTTAAGCGAACATTATCGGTGACCATGCCATTTTCAATACAGTAATGTCCATCAGGTCTCTCAGTCAACACTGGCAACACTGACATCCTAAAAAGACATCAGGGTAAAATGCAACTTTATTTGTACAGTATTTTCGTTTTTTTCTGATCTTTTTTTACTGTAAATGGAATTGTAACCTGTACCGGAAACATCTTTTCACGTTTGTCAGATATTTGCTGAGCTTACAGTGTTATGCACACTACTGAAGCAGCATGAAAACTGGGACATGTTTTGTTGTGATTCTCCATGTTGACATGTTGACTGATATGGGTATATGGAGAGAATTACGTAAATACAGTAATATTTTCATCAGCATTAGTTTTGTGTAGTGTTTTTACTGTATTGTGTATTTTCACTTTCTCTGTGTACTTCACTAACACTACTCTAATCACTGAGAAGTAGAATTGCTAAAAGTGTTTTAGGTTTATAACAGCAGTGTGTAAGTGGTACAAATAGAATTCAATGATATGCAATGTGTGTGTTTCATATGGTAACAAAATATGGTTTTGTTAAATTAGTGTTTAGATTTTACAAGAGTGTTTCATTTTGCAATGGATCTGAGGTGTTTTGCTCATTGGGTGTGTGGTTGTGCTTATTGTGTGAGGCGATTGAAAAACAAAACCAAGCAGTCAAAATTGTGTGTATCCAATCGTAAAAAACTGTAATGCCTACATTTTTTTTACAGAAAAATGATAGAATCTGCTAAAACTGATTAACCTTCTTTCTTTCATCTGTCAGTGACATAGTAGCTCCGAGTTCCACCTTCTGTAGGGTCTACACCCTCACGCCCTTCCTGGTCAACAACCGGGAGAAGAGGGGCCTGGCCCTGGATGGCAAGCTGAAGCATGAGGACACAAACCTAGCCTCCAGCACCCTGTGAGTACAGCACAGGCTCTTAACCTCTAGCACACTGTGAGTATAGATCAGGCTCTTAACCTCTAGCACACTGTGAGTATAGATCAGGCTCTTAACCTCCAGCACCCTGTGAGTACAGCACAGGCTCTTAACCTCTAGCACACTGTGAGTACAGCACAGGCTCTTAACCTCTACACTGTAAAAAAACAACCTAATTTTACAGTTAATAACTCTACATTTTTACAGTGGTTTTCTGTTTTGTGAAATTGTATACAAAACTATGTATAATAATGGAGGTTAACTATACATTAAAAACAGGACTGCTATTTTAAGGATAATGCCAATAATGACAAATTACATGGATTTCTATTTTTTTTACAGAAAATAACTGTATTATTTATACATAATTTTTCCATTTTTCTAAAATACATGCAAATGTAAATAAAATTACACTGATAATCTGAAATTAAATATGTAGCTCATTATATTAAGGTTTATGTACATACTAACAATTTATCATGTTTCTATGTAAATTTACAGTGAATTCCTCAAAAATTCAGCAAACCCATTTTCATTAACCTGTTAGAACCTTGATGTTTTTTGGCAAATTCTACCTAAAATTCCATGCCCAAATGTAAAGGCCTACTTTTGAGTCTTAAGTATAGTATGATGGCAAATTTCAATTTGATGTTACAGAGTACCCCTCAAGCTATGATAAAATACCTTTAGAGTACCATATATGTTATCTCAAATTTTAGAAAGATGTTGATAACCTTCCCAAAATATAGGCGCCCCCTAATTCTTTTTCCTTTTGCATCTAGATTACTGTGGATTTAAGTGGGAAAATGAATTGAAATGGCCAGTTATGTCATAAAATTGTGTGCCCCCAAGGGTATGCCATCACCTGAACAAATGGAACTGATATCTCATCCCAATCAAAAGTTAGAAGATAAATAATCGGTGATCTCTCCATATACTCTTCCGTGACTTTTGCTGCTTTCTGATTCTACCAGACTCTATTTCAATCTTCTCGTCATCCAACGGTTGAAGCTCTTTCAATGCTGCTGTTACCCCATAAAAACAATCTTTTTGGGGGCTGATTCACTGTTTTATTTTTAGAAGCCATGATGATGTAGAATAAATGTGTTTCGTTGTACAACTGCATTTCGTTATAGAACTGTCTAAAACTTGCGTGGCTAAACGGCAAAACAAATGCACGTGAATTACTGATTACATCCCACCTTCTCTGTTGTGCACTAGGATATCTTTGCATCTCATTGGTCTACAGTCATGATTGACACATGTGTGGACCAGTCAAGGAAAGTATTAGTTTATGTTTTTCACGCACAGACTTAGCAGAGTTTACCATAGCAACCATGGACATATGATAGCAACAAAATAGTCTTGGGTGCGCGCATTGTGTCAGACTGACAGGTCAGTCAACCTATGATATTAGTTACAGGTTCCCGTATCTTGCTGGCTGATTGGGTTATCCTGATAAGATAAGACTCTGTAAAAGGTCGGGATAGCCTTCACGCTTAGAGCAAGATGTTACTCATAAGAGGACTCAGGAGGTTGAAGATGTTAGAAAGATGGGTATTTTTATTAACCCAAATAAGGCACAAAGGCAGTAAAAACACTGACAATACTAAATCAATATACAAAATACAGTTTTCACTAAGGACAAATGTATGGCATTAAAGCCACCAACAAATAAGCAATTCACAGACCACATGTATAAAAAGGACCATTAACTGGTCAGTGAGAGTTCTTAAGGCTTGCGCCTTATTAAACACGATCACTCTCACTACGAAACAAAACAAAAGCAAATAAAAGGACCAAGGTAACTAGCCCATCGTGAGAGCTCCAAGGACTTACGTCCTATTAAACTGGCAACTTTCCTGAACAAAGAAAAAAGGTAAGTTTAAGTAGCCTTGACAAGCACCTTGAATTGGCTCATACCAATCATTGATTTCAGGTGTGTCAATCAGCAAGGCACCAAGACCTGTGGCTCACAGCAGCCATACCTAAACAATCAAACTCCCAATCAACTAGGAAACACAGACTACACATGGTAGCAATTAGGCTTGGTGCCGGCATAACCGACACATAATAAAGCAGCCAAATCTCATTAAACATAAACTCCATATATCGCGCCATCTTCACAACACAAACTTAGACACTAAACACCGGTTGACAAACGGTATGAAATATGACAATATGATGTATGATTGTTAAACTAAATAAACAGAACATTTCAGAGACAAGACATTGAATGTGTGCTGATTTTAACTGAACAAAGACATGAACATCAAACATGTAACACACACACACACCAAAACACCTTCACCCAGTCCACAAAAGCAGCAGCCTACAGGCTGCAGTGGTGGGTCACACAGGTGCCCCGTCACAGACTCACTTTGTTCATTCGGTTAAAATCAAGCCACCCCTGAACTAAACACCACTATACATATTTGGGACCCATTCTAACGGCATCGGCAAGCCTGGTCTAGTCACACAAGAGCATTGTCCAAATTCCCTAATGCTGAATGGGCACTAAATCCAACAGACCCACTCCAAAATCTTGTGGAAAGACTTCCTATAAGAGAGGCAGCTGTTATAGAGTAGTTTTGGAATGAGATGTGCGTGAAACTCATATATGTGTGATGATCAGGTGTCCCAATACTTTTGACCTGACCTAACCTTGGATCTGGCTGGCCCAGAGCAATGCAGAACAATAAAGACGAGACAAGGGGGAAATTACTTTGCAATGGACTGACTCACTCCATGTAGTTTAATATGAGTCTGAAGTCAAATGTTTTAACTTTTGTGGGTAGAGGCTATTGCGATGTTCCTGCTGAGCTCCGCTCCGGCCACGCCCCCTTCAATCACACAAGCACATACACCTGTTTCACTCTCACTCATGCTCTCAGCTGCATGTCATCAGTATCATTCACCATCCCAGCTGCACTGCATTCAGGTCCCCAGTCACATGATCACACACACCTGATTCACTCCTATATATAACCTGCACTCCACTCACTCTGTGTTTGGTCTCGTCGCTACAAGGGTGAGACCTTTGCCCAAGTCTTCTAGATCTGTGGCCCACTCTACGTCCCTGGGATTCCGCCTTCCGGCCACCGGCAACTACAACCCCATTGTCAGCTGGCTTCCAGCCCAGCAAGCTCTCTGTCCGTGGGCGTCCAGCCCCGCAAGCTCCCTGTCTGCTGGCTTCTGAGTCAGCCAGTTCGGTGCCGGCAGACTTTCAGGACTGCATTATCCAGAGTGCCGTGCATACGGCACCGGGAGTAATGTGACTGTCTTGTCCGGCCTGTAGCCGTGTACCTCTGTTCTTTGCCCTTGCGCACAGTAGCCAGAGTGAGACTCTGTGCGATCTTTAGTTCATGTTCCTAGATCTTTGTGTTAGAACTCTGTCTGTTAACCCTTTCGTGGATTTGTATACTCTGTTTGTGTCCTGTTCCCTGTCTGTACTCCATCAATAAACTCTGCATCACCTGAAACTCTTCAATCACAAACCCTGCAAGTCAATGTTTGAAATAATTGTCTTCCAAAATAAAACCATCATTTTACAATCTTGAGCATGTGTCAGCACTTTATTGAATGTGTTTGATCATAAAAATGTAGGAGCAATCTGGAAAATGACAGTTTCTCTGCTAAATGTGAATTGCCGTCACTTAATTGAAGGTGTTTCATTGTAATAAATGAGGGAAAATCTGTAAAATACCAGTGTTACTCTGCAAAACTGTTAGGGCTGCCACTTTATTGAAGGTGTTTAATCTTAATTAAAGAAGCCTGACTTAATGAATGGTGTTTGCTCGTTATAAATTAGGAAGAATCTGTAAAATAACAGTATTTTTTGCTGAACTTGTAGTACTGTCACTTTATTGAAAGTGTTCGATATTAATAATAAAAAAATCTGTAAAATAACAGTTTTTCTCTGCTGAACTGTTAGGGCTGCCACTTTATTGAAGATGTTTAATCGTAATTAAAGAAGCCTGACTTAATGAATGGTGTTTGCTCGTTATAAATTAGGAAGAATCTGTAAAATAACAGTATTTTTTGCTGAACTTGTAGTACTGTCACTTTATTGAAAGTGTTCGATATTAATAATAAAAAAATCTGTAAAATAACAGTTTTTCTCTGCTGAACTGTTAGGGCTGCCACTTTATTGAAGATTTTTAATCTTAATTAAAGAAGCCTGACTTAATGAATGGTGTTTGTTCGTAATAAATTAGGAAGAATCTGTAAAATAACAGCATTTTTTGCTAAACTTGTAGTACTGTCACCTTATTGAAAGTGTTCGATATTAATAATAGATACAAAAATCTGTAAAATAACAGTTTTTCTCTGCTGAACTGTTAGGGCTGCCACTTTATTGAAGGTTTTTAATCTTAAATATCGAGGAAAACATTGTAAAATAACAGTGTTTCTCTGCTATATTTTAGTACCCTAACTTAATAAAAGGTGTTTGCTCGTAATAAATTAGGAAGAATCTGTACAATAACAGTTTTTCTCTGCTAAACTGTTAGGGCTGTAACTTTATTAATGGTGTTTGATTGTATTAATTGAGGAAAAATCTATAAAAAAAAACAGTTTTTCTCTGCAAATCCTTAAATGGAAATATCTGTAAATATAGGGTTTTTGCACTTTATTTGAATTAGGATGTTTTACTTTAATTTTGCGGTTTTTGTTTGGCAGCCGTAGCTGCCAGTAATTTACTGTTTTTTTACAGATTTTTTTTTTACAGTGTAGCACACTGTGAGTACAGCTCTTTACCTCCAGCACACTGTGAGTATAGATCAGGCTCTTAGCCTCTAGCACACTGTTAGTAGTATAGATCAGACTCTTAACCTCTAGCACACTGTGAGTACAGCTCTTATCCTCTAGCACACTGTGAGTATAGATCAGACTCTTAACCTCCAGGACACTGTGAGTATATATCAGGCTCTTAACCTCTAGCACACTGTGAGTACAGCACAGGCTCTTAACCTCTAGCACACTGTGAGTACAGCTCTTAACCTCTAGCACACTGTGAGTATAGATCAGACTCTTAACCTCCAGCACACTGTGAGTATAGATCAGGCTCTTAACCTCTAGCACACTGTGAGTAAAGATCAGGCTCTTAACCTCTAGCACACTGTGAGTATAGATCAGACTCTTAACCTCCAGCACACTGTGAGTATAGATCAGGCTCTTAACCTCTAGCACACTGTGAGTAAAGATCAGGCTCTTAACCTCTAGCACACTGTGAGTAAAGATCAGGCTCTTAACCTCTAGCACACTGTGAGTATAGATCAGGCTCTCAACCTCCAGGACACTGTGAGTATAGATCAGGCTCTTAACCTCTAGCACACTGTGAGTATAGATCAGGCTCTGCTCCTCAAGGCTTGACCAGGTGTTCTGTGCAGTCCTCACAATGAGTACAGCTCTTAACCTCTAGCACACTGTGAGTATAGATCAGACTCTTAACCTCTAGCACACTGTGAGTAAAGATCAGGCTCTCAACCTCCAGGACACTGTGAGTATAGATCAGGCTCTTAACCTCTAGCACACTGTGAGTATAGATCAGGCTCTGCTCCTCAAGGCTTGACCAGGTGTTCTGTGCAGTCCTCACAATGAAAGAAAAACTGTAAATGTTTGGAATTTATATCTTACATACACTGTAAAAAAAGAATCTGTAAAAAAACAGTAAATTACTGGCAGCTACGGCTGCCAAACAAAAAACGCAAAATTAAAGTAAAACATCCTAATTCAAATAAAGTGCAAAAACCCTATATTTACAGATATTTCCATTTAAGGATTTGCAGAGAAAAACTGTTTTTTTTATAGATTTTTCCTCAATTAATACAATCAAACACCATTAATAAAGTTACATCCCTAACAGTTTAGCAGAGAAAAACTGTTATTGTACAGATTCTTCCTAATTTATTACGAGCAAACACCTTTTATTAAGTTAGGGTACTAAAAGTATAGCAGAGAAACACTGTTATTTTACAATGTTTTCCTCGATATTTAAGATTAAAAACCTTCAATAAAGTGGCAGCCCTAACAGTTCAGCAGAGAAAAACTGTTATTTTACAGATTTTTGTATCTATTATTAATATCGAACACTTTCAATAAGGTGACAGTACTACAAGTTTAGCAAAAAATGCTGTTATTTTACAGATTCTTCCTAATTTATTACGAACAAACACCATTCATTAAGTCAGGCTTCTTTAATTAAGATTAAAAATCTTCAATAAAGTGGCAGCCCTAACAGTTCAGCAGAGAAAAACTGTTATTTTACAGATTTTTTTATTATTAATATCGAACACTTTCAATAAAGTGACAGTACAACAAGTTCAGCAAAAAATACTGTTATTTTACTGATTCTTCCTAATTTATAACGAGCAAACACCATTCATTAAGTCAGGCTTCTTTAATTAAGATTAAACACCTTCAATAAAGTGGCAGCCCTAACAGTTTTGCAGAGAAACACTGGTATTTTACAGATTTTCCCTCATTTATTACAATGAAACACCTTCAATTAAGTGACGGCAATTCACATTTAGCAGAGAAACTGTCATTTTCCAGATTGCTCCTACATTTTTATGATCAAACACATTCAATAAAGTGCTGACACATGCTCAAGATTGTAAAATGATGGTTTTATTTTGGAAGACAATTATTTCAAACATTGACTTGCAGGGTTTGTGATTGAAGAGTTTCAGGTGATGCAGAGTTTATTGATGGAGTACAGACGGGGAACAGGACACAAACAGAGTATACAAATCAACGAAAGGGTTAACAGACAGAGTTCTAACACAAAGATCTAGGAACATGAACTAAAGATCGCACAGAGTCTCACTCTGGCTACTGTGCGCAAGGGCAAAGAACAGAGGTACACGGCTACAGGCCGGACAAGACAGTCACATTACTCCCGGTGCCGTATGCACGGCACTCTGGATAATGCAGTCCTAAAAGTCTGCCGGCACCGAAATGGCTGACTCGGAAGCCAGCAGACAGGGAGCTTGCGGGGCTGGACGCCCACGGACAGAGAGCTTGCTGGGCTGGAAGCCAGCTGACAATGGGGTTGTAGTTGCCGGTGGCCGGAAGGCGGAATCCCAGGGACGTAGAGTGGGCCACAGATTTAGAAGACTTGGGCATAGGTTTCACCCTTGTAGTGACGAGACCAAACACGGAGTGAGGGGAGTGCAGGTTATATATAGGAGTGAATCAGGTGTGTGTGATCATGTGATTTGGGACCTGAATGCAGTGCAGCTGGGATGGTGAATGATACTAATGACATGCAGCTGAGAGCATGAGTGAGAGTGAAACAGGTGTATGTGCTTGTGTGATTGAAGGGGGCGTGGCCGGAGCGGAGCTCAGCAGGAACATCACAATAGCCTCTACCCACAAAAGTTAAAACATTTGACTTCAGACTCATATTAAACTACATGGAGTGAGTCAGTCCATTGCAAAGTAATTTCCCCCTTGTCTCGTCTTTATTGTTCTGCATTGCTCTGGGCCAGCCAGATCCAAGGTTAGGTCAGGTCAAAAGTATTGGGACACCTGATCATCACACATATATGAGTTTCACGCACATCTCATTCCAAAACTACTCTATAACAGTTGCCTCTCTTATAGGAAGTCTTTCCACAAGATTTTGGAGTGGGTCTGTTGGATTTAGTGCCCATTCAGCATTAGGGAATTTGGACAATGCTCTTGTGTGACTAGACCAGGCTTGCCGATGCCGTTAGAATGGGTCCCAAATATGTATAGTGGTGTTTAGTTCAGGGGTGGCTTGATTTTAACCGAATGAACAAAGTGAGTCTGTGACGGGGCACCTGTGTGACCCACCACTGCAGCCTGTAGGCTGCTGCTTTTGTGGACTGGGTGAAGGTGTTTTGGTGTGTGTGTGTGTTACATGTTTGATGTTCATGTCTTTGTTCAGTTAAAATCAGCACACATTCAATGTCTTGTCTCTGAAATTTTCTGTTTATTTAGTTTAACAATTATCATATTGTCAACCGGTGTTTAGTGTCTAAGTTTGTGTTGTGAAGATGGCGCGATATATGGAGTTTATGTTTAATGAGATTTGGCTGCTTTATTATGTGTCGGCTATGCCGGCACCAAGCCTAATTGCTACCATGTGTAGTCTGTGTTTCCTAGTTGATTGGGAGTTTGATTGTTTAGGTATGGCTGCTGTGAGCCACAGGTGTTGGTGCCTTGCTGATTGACACACCTGAAATCAATGATTGGTATGAGCCAATTCAAGGTGCTTGTCAAGGCTACTTAAACTTACCTTTGTTCTTTGTTCAGGAAAGTTGCCAGTTTAATAGGACGTAAGTCCTTGGAGCTCTCACGATGGGCTAGTTACCTTGGTCCTTTTATTTGCTTTTGTTTTGTTTCGTAGTGAGAGTGATCGTGTTTAATAAGGACTCTCATGGACCAGTTAATGGTCCTTTTTATACATGTGGTCTTATGTGAATTGCTTATTTGTTGGTGGCTTCATGCATTTGTCCTTAGTGAAAACTGTATTTTTTATATTGATTTAGTATTGTCAGTGTTTTAACTGCCTTTGTGCCTTATTTGGGTTAATAAAAATACCCATCTTTCTAACATCTTCAACCTCCTGAGTCCTCTTATGAGTAACATCTTGCTCTAAGCGTGAAGGCTATCCCGACCTTTTACAGAGTCTTATCTTATCACGATAACCCAATCAGCCAGCAAGATACGGGAACCTGTAACTAATATCATAGGTTGACTGACCTGTCAGTCTGACACAATGCGCGCACCCAAGACTATTTTGTTGCTATCATATGTCCATGGTTGCTATGGTAAACTCTGCTAAGTCTGTGCGTGAAAAACATAAGCTAATACTTTCCTTGACTGGTCCACACATGTGTCAATCATGACTGTAGACCAATGAGATGCAAAGATATCCGAGTGCACAACAGAGAAGGTGGGATGTAATCAGTAATTCACGTGCATTTGTTTTGCCGTTTAGCCACGCAAGTTTTGACAGTTCTATAACGTAATGCAGGTGCACAACAAAACACATTTATTCTACATCATCATGGCTTCTAAAAATAAAACAGAGAGCCAGCCCCCAAAAAGATTGTTTTTATGGGGTAACAGTAGTATTGGAAGAGCTTCAACGGTTGGATGACGAGAAGATTGAAATAGAGTCTGGTATAATCAAAAAGCAGCAAAAGTCACGGAAGTGTATGGAGGGCTCACCGATTATTTATATTCTAACTTTTGATTGGGATGAGATATCAGTTCCAAATTTGTTCAAGTGATGGCATACCCTTGGGGGCACACAATTATATGACAAAACTGGGCATTTCTATTCATTTTCCTACTTACATCCACAGTAATCTAGATGCAAATGAAAAAAAATAGGGACAACTACATTTTGGGAAGGTTATCGACATCTTTCTAAAATTTCAGATATCATATATGGTACTCATAGCTTGACGGGTACTCTGTAACATCAAATTGAAATTTTCCACCATACTGTGCCTAAAACTCAAAAGTAAGCCTTTACATTTGGGCATGGAATTTTTAGGTCATTTAGGAAAAAACATCAAGGTTCTAACAGGTTAAATGAAAATGGGTTTGCAAAAATGTTTATGCTGAATTAGTGAAGAATTCACTGTAAATTTACATAGAATCATGCTAAATTTTTAGTATGTACATAAACCATAATATAATGAGCTACATATTAAATTACAGATTATCAGTGTAATTTTATTTACATTTGCATGTATTTCAGAAAAATGGAAAATGTATGTATAAATAATACAGTTATTTTCTGTAAAAAAAATTGAAATCCATGTCATTTGTCATTATTGGCATTATCCTTAAAATAGGAGTCGTGTTTTTAATTTATAGTTAACCTCCATTATTATATGTAGTTTTGTATACAATTTCAAAAAACAGAAAACCACTGTAAAAATGTAGAGTTATTAACTGTAAAATTAGGTTGTTTTTTTACAGTGTATTAGAAAAAACACAGTTTAACTCTATCATAGCGACTGTATCGTCTTTGCCTTGATGAGAAGTATTGTAAAATGTTATGCATGATGTGAAATTTGTCGAGCCAATAGTTTAAGCCATCATTTTTTTCTACCATATCTATCCCATATATGTGTTGCATATACTGTACGTTTTACCTCTCTCCATGTTCCAAGGAACAGGAATTTGAAATTAAATGTTACGTTTATCTTATTAGCCTCGTCAGGTTGAGAGAAGGGGCCAACAAGGAGATCCTGGGTATTATTGTCTCCTACAAAGTCAAAGTCAAGCTGGTGGTGTCTAGAGGCAGGTAAGTGCATGTGTGTTTGTTTGTTTGTTTGTATGTTTTCATTTTCTGTTCAGATAGTTTGCGGTCTGCGATTTTGCGGTGGGAGTTATGGTGGTGTAAAAATGTTACAAGAAGTAAACTACTTGAGATCCTCTACAAAAGCAACTTATTTTGCACTGCCTGATATATACATGTTAGTTTAATAATGTTGGTATTTCATATGGTGTGTGAACTCAGACTGGTGTTGCACTCCTCAAATAAACATTTACTAGACAACATTGCAGGAACTTCAACTTATTTTTTATATTTCCAGACTTCTGGGAGTAAAGGTAAAAATCTTGCCTCAAGGTAGGACCAGCATTTATTACAATGTCATTCATCATTTGGGTAAAGGGACCAGATTGAGTCTAATTCCCTGGTTTTACTTCACAGTGATGTTGCTGTGGAACTGCCTTTCACGTTAATGCACCCCAAACCCATTGAAGACTTATATGGAGACGGTACATCCCTTTATCACTCTCTGCTCCCTCTGTCTCTTCACATGGATACAAACCCAGGGCTGAGTGTGGGGGAAACTTGTGCAAACTGAATAACCTTCAAAGCTTTTCTTTAATTGCCCTACTTGTGTTTTGTCCCTTCCACAGCTCCTGAGAGCGACGCGCCCATCGACACCAACTTGATAGAATTCGATACAAAGTAAGAGCCGCTGTCGCAGCTGTATTCTTGCCCCCGTCCTTTTAGCCTTTGAGAAATTTGCACAGAGGCTGTGCTTGTGCTGTGCCCCATCAATAATGCATTCAGCTGCCTCCACCAGATCTAGCTCCCCTGGCTGCCACACCTCCGCACCAGGAACAGCAGCACGCAAACACAAACACAAACACAAAAAACACACACACACACACACACACACAACCCTTGATACTGAATTACTCCAGCTGTCGTCAGCATGTTACTATGTAAGTGTTACTCAGATGAAGTACAAACACTCTACTCTCTAACAGTTTGTATCTGTGATACTAGTGTTTGCTTGCATATCCAGTATTGTTTCAGGCCAAATTCAGCATAGCCATAGCCCAATTTAAACTGCTAAACAAGCTGCACTTCATGAGTCACCACTCTCATATATTTTTCATGTTTGTTTGAAGAACTGAAGGCTTAAAATGACTACTGCAGGTGGTTTTCAAATATGTGTATCTGGTGGCTGTGCTTAACCAGGACACTGCATCCTCTAGTGATATGGGCTTGTGAATACCCAGAATAGTGAGTTTGAAGGTTAGATGAAGCTAAGGGATCCTCTCTCTTTCTGTCTCTCTCCACAGTGACGATGATATCATCTTTGAGGATTTTGCACGGCAGCGGCTCATCGGGGCGAAAGACGACGATGATGAGGAGGGCACAGACTCGCCCCGTCTGAACGACAGATAAGTGAAGAGTGGCGCAGCGTGGTGTGACAGGGTTGACTGTTCTTCTGAGGCGGTGGTGTTGCTTTTTCCTGGGATCTACCGAGAGCCTCTTTGGCTATAAACCTGAAGCGAGGAGGCCCCCTTTACAATGAAACACAGAAAGAGAGAGAGAGAGAGGGAGAGAGAGAGAGAGAGAGAGAGAGAGAGAGAGAGAGAGAAAACAAACACACACACTCAGTGGTGCCGTCGTCGTGTTTCTTGTTTACATTTGTCTTTCCATGCAGCCGGGACAAGTATTAGAAAACAAAACCTCTACATCTTAGGTACTTGTGTGACCTAGTCATCAGTGTTGGTTGGCAAGGGTGAGGGAGAGAGAGAGAGAGAGGGAAAGAGAGATTTCTGTGCTTTAGGCCACCTTCTAGGCATCTGGGATTTCCTGTAAGGGTCACTCAAACGGAGGTCTTAGCAGTTATCATCATGGCTAAATCTAACTTGAGTGGAAGCATGCCTTGAAATAAACTTCACTTTGTAATACAAGTTTTTTTTAACGTTTTGTTAGGTTTGGTTTGGTTTTGTTGCGTTGCATTTTGTATCGATAGGAATGAGCAAAGACACAACTCTGTACCCTGTAAGCAAAATGACGTCCCCTAGACGTCCTGTAATGGTCTCTCTGGACGTTCTAAAAACGTAAATGTGTATGGTTCCCGTGACAACTTTAGGACGTTTTGCACGACGTTCCAAGACCGTCCCGAGGACGTTGCGGTGACAACTGGGAAACGTTTTCTATAGGTCATGGGGACGTTATGCAGGACGTTGCAAGCACCTCCCGAGGGCATTGTGGTTACGTCTGGGGAACGTGTTTCTATAGGTCCTGGGGACGTTCTGCAGGAAGTTGCAAGAACGTCCTGAGGGCATTGTGGTGACATCTGGGAAACGTGTTTTAGACGTCCTGGGTACGTTATTCAAGGATGCACCGCGGACGTAGCAGGCACGACCGTTTTTGCTGAGCTAAATGAAGAAAATAAAATAATAATAGATCGCGGAGCCGTCATTTTGCTTACAGGGCGCACACACACACAAGTTCAAGTTCATGTATTTTACACATTTCATATGATATGCATAGACACATACACAGACACACACGATTACGGGCATGGGAATTGAACCGTAAACCTTCCTATTACTAAACGAGATCGCTACCTACTGTCCTAACACTGTCTGATTACGATTGTGTCACTTTAACAGGTTTATCACAGTGTGAGACAGCCAACAAACTTAGTCTTTTTTTCCGAGGGTTTGAGGAAAAGCATATTGTAGCAATCTCAGTCACTACGCATTGAGGGTTTTCCGTAATGATTACTTTTTAAATTAACATCCATGGCACATCACGGACGTGCGGGCAGGGAGGCAAAATAACTAGCCAAACTAAGAATGATGAAATAAAATAAATATGAATGCTTCTTTACTGATCTGTGCTATAAATGTAATGTCTGCATGATTCCAATACAATGCATACATAGGAAGGTGACCAAGTGTCTAGCTTTAACATATTGAGCTTTCCATAGGCCTTCAAAGCTGCTGCAACAGAACGAAGAGCTCACCGGTCAAATTGTCTGATTGGAATTTCTTTAAAAATCCCGTCTCGCAAGCAGAATCTGGATTTGACAACAATTCTAATATTTAGGCCTATAAAGCAAACGTGCACTGCCCTTATTATGTTTTAAAGGAACAGCCTAATCTGCCGTTAGAAAGTTATTTAACAACACGCATATGCTGCATTTTAAATAAAGCGCAAACCCTCGGTTTCAAACGAGGAGCGAACTGAGTGAGAAGGATCCAACATGGCCAAGCAGACTAGCCTTAAAAGCTTTTTTTCAGAGGCCAACTGAACTGAACAACAGTGATGAGGGTAAACCTTCTGACGAGGATGAACCTGTCCTGTAATACCTGCAGTGTTGCGCGTTTCCTTTTATTATAGGCCTACTGCGCGCCGAAGAGCCGCGAGCGGTATTGCAGACAGAGATTTTGAAAAATTATAGCACTCGCAGCATATTGAAAATTGGAGCTTTGAACTTAGTTCAAAATTTTGAATTATGAACAATGAACTGAGCAAGTTCATGTAGAAAGTGAACTTTCCAAACACTGAATACCTGACTCATTGAACAGAGCAATGACCATGTTGCGGCGCTCATTTTAACGCCACAGCAGGTTGCGCTTAACACTCTAAGGTCCAAGGCCTTTTAGACTTTTCTAAGTTGTCTGACATGCCTTGATGTTTTTGTACATTTTGCTTAACTCAAAACATTGATGCACAAATGGAATGTATGATTCTATTCTAGAAGACCTCAGCAATAATATCATGTAAGTAAAAGGAATGTAGTAAAAAAAAGTTTAATTTAAATCAAATGTAAACATACCCTTAGAAAAACCTTGTTTCAGAGGTGCTCAGACTTTGTACAAAAACACATTGTAAAGATTTATTCACAAGACTTTTTATTTCTGAGCCTTGTAAACATAGGTGTTGGCTAAACACATGTTAGTTTAGCATTCAGAAAGGATGTCTTGTTTCACTACCACATATTTATAATTTCAGAGTGTCCTGTGCCATTCCTAAATCTGTGCCCCTACAAATGATGAGTTGGTGTGAACAAACCTGTGACACCTCTCGCAAAGACAAAGGCAATATCCTAATGGCCCTAGAATGTCTTTGTGACCCAAAACCCCCGGAGTGAATCTTGCCACACCATGAACCAATGGAGATCACTGAATCACCATCCCCTTATCATATGAATAGCTGTTATTTGCTAATGGGTGGGTCCTTAGCAGCAGAAACCCCACTCAGATACTAGAAAGTGCAACACATCAGTTCTATTCCCCTGACAAAGTGCTTATTTATTTTAACATTTTGAACTGTATATATTATAAAAGAAAAGGGTTCAATGTTTCCGTGGTTGTTCTTTTTATGTCTCTAAGACGAAAACTCGCGGAGCTTAAAACAGCTTTCGACAAAAAAATAAAAATATCCCGGACGAGGGATATAGACCTTAGACAGTTAAAGGCCACTTATTGACGCGCATCAGACATAAATGTTTTTGTTTCCCATTGTAAACTTAGGAAAATAAACATGTTGCATTCTAAACTACCTGATTATGTTATTATTTAAGCTATGCAGGCGGTCAGTTTTCTTCAATAGGCTAATTTAGAAGCAGAAATAGGTTAGATATTTGGCCGGCTTTTCATTAAAATGTCGGTCAAATGAAAACATTTTTCTGGTTCAGAGAGGGCCATCAGAGGACGTCAAGGGGACGTTTTGGAAGGACCAAATGCGAATGTCCCGCAGAGGACCACAGGTAAAGGTTACGGGGACGTTTTTAAAGGACTTCCTGGGGACTTATGCTGAGTGACCAAATTATAACGTTCCTTAATAGTCCGTTTTAAGGCTCATGCGAACGTCACGCAGAGGACCTGCAGGTAAAGGTTACGGGGACGTTTTTAAATGACGTCCTGGGTACGTGTGCTGAGTGACCAAATTATAACGTTCCTTAATAGTCCGTTTTAAGGCTCATGTGAACGTCACGCAGAGGACCTGCAGGTAAAGGTTACGGGGACGTTTTTAAAGGACGTCCTGGGGACATGTGCTGATCAAATTATAACGTTCCTTAATAGTCCGTTTTAAGGCTCATGCGAACGTCGCGCAGAGGACCTGCAGGTAAAGGTTAAGGGGACGTTTTTAAATGACGTCCTGGGGACGTGTGCTGAGTGACCAAATTATAACGTTCCTTAAGGCTCATGCGAACGTCACGCAGAGGACCTGCAGGTAAAGGTTATGGGGACGTTTTTAAATGACGTCCTGGGGACGTGTGCTGAGTGACCAAATTATAACGTTCCTTAATAGTCCGTTTTAAGGCTCATGCGAACGTCACACAGAGGACCTGCAGGTAAAAGTTACGGGGACGTTTTTAAATGACGTCCTGGGGAGGTGTGCTGACAGACCAAATTATAAGGTTCTCTAAAAGTCTGATTTAAGACTCATGCGAACGTCACAGAAGGACCAAACGTAGACTTGCTACGAACGTCAAAAACGTTCTGGTAACGTCCTCTAGCGAACGTTGTGGCGGGGACCAATTGGGGACGATTGGGGACCTTGCGAATGTCCTGTTAACGTCCTGGGGACGTTCCCTGTTTGCGGGGTAATGATAATATATTTAATGTATTGTATCTACTGTACTTTTCTCTCCGTACATAACTGGGATTGTTACAACCATGACTACTGCCAAATTCAGTACGAGCTCCCGAATGCACCTTCCATCAGGGAAAACTACTTAGGGCCTGATTTACTAACATGCGACCGCTGCTTAATCTGCGTTCGCACATTAACGCACGGTGTTTTTGCACATTTTCCGTGGTATTTATCAAACCAGATCTGCGCTGGGCAAACTGTGTTTACTCCGCCCTATATAGGGCCTGATTTACTAACATTTACCGCTGCTTAAACTGCGGTCGCACATTAACGCACAGTGTTTTTGCGAAGTGGAGATAGATATAGGCCTATTGGTTCACGTTCGCTCAATCACTGAACCTGATTCAATGTGTGCGATGCTATATTGTTGTTCATCACCTACAGCGAGATGTTTAAAAGAACATGATTATAAAGAATATGCTATTGGTGGCATTAATGCATAAACTGTCTATTATAACAATATAGATGTGTACATGGCGAGATTAATAATTTCTACAAGGGAAATGGGTTCACTACAATATATATGACGTGGGTGCAATCACTGGTTCATATTACGTTCGGAAAGTTTGCGATTTCAAAAAAAGTCCTGTTTGATGTCTCTAATTTCAGCTGTGGCAGTGGGAAAATGTATTGACCAGTGCGCTGTAACAATGCGTTGAGTACCTGTGTGAATATTTGGCTGAGTGAAGGCTGAGATATACCAACTGCTGATGCTATAACTGTTTGAAATGATCCGATGCCAATATTTGCAATGTTGTCCAGAGTTTACCAACTGATTGAATGGAATGTGATCTCCGGTTGGAGAGTTCTATGTCGTCTCTGATCTGGTTCAGTAATTGAAGTATTGCGTGGCTGGTTAACCTGTACCGTCTAATGATTTGTGGTTCGCTTAACTGAAAATGTGTTATACGAGTTGAAAAAATTATTTCTCTTGAAAAAATTATTGTCTCTGTCTTCTTTCTTCGCCTTGCTCTTATCACTGCTGCCATGTCAACGTTTTCAGACTCAATGGAAATGCGCTTCCTGGTTAAGACGTGCTTTTATGAGGCGGAGAATTAGCGCGCAAATCAGAGACGTGCGCTTGCCAGGCAGTTTAGTAAATACCACGCAATACATCATTAGGCGCACTCCTCCCATTAAAGTGCGCTTCACGCCTACGTTACCACCCACGTCTCCGTGCCATCCCACCTGTTGGCAGGTACACACCCTCAAAGCGTTAATATGCGACTCTACTCAAATGTGCCCCCTTAGTAAATTCCGTTTTATGTTTACGGCCGCTATTTTACGCCAGAAATGGGCGCAATCCTGTTAGTAAATCAGGCCCTTAGTGTACAAATGTAGAGGGGTAAGGGGAGAATTTGGAGAACTATTTACAAGTAAACATATAATATATAAATATATATAAACATATATATTTAATTTCGCCTTACATTAGACATGACAAGTTGATAGTAGCTGTTTGATAATCCAGAGAGAGATTGATTTGTGATTTGAGACTGTTGTATTCCCTGCCTCGTGGAAACCCCTCCCAGTAGTAGCACTGATATGCACATATCACATGGGTCCCCACTACATACACATCCCAGCCACCTGAAGTACAATCAGAATGTCATGCCTCCTTTGCCAAACTACCATCCAGGGTCACTTTGTTTCAAAAGCAAAATGAGAGTAGAACATGGTTTAATATTCCAACACTATCCATTTATGAGATAAATGGCCAAACATCAGGCAGAGTTCATGTAGTTTTATCTCCATAGCTTTTCTAAATCTAGAGGAGACCTGTCTCCAATGTGGTCGTTAATTCACCATTCTCCGTGCTAACATTGCATTGTAGAAAGAGGAGAGAGCATTAGCAGACACAGAAATGAAGCTATATTATCTATAATGAAAGGAGTGGCCTTGATTTCTTGCATGACATGTCAATACTTTGTACGTTTTTGTGAATGGGATTCATGCTTTTCAAAAATGCTTTTGATTTTTTTGTACTGGTTTTACTACCACAGCACAGAATGGTCTTATTCTTTTCATGATTAATATTATGACGTGTCACCAGGATGTTTAGACATGTTGCTCTGGTTTCTTCACTGTGTTAAACAGTGTCAAAGTCATATTGACTGTGAACTAGTCATTCCAACCATTCAAAATTAATTTGAATCATATCTTAGATAAGTAAAAACTATTAGAGGGGCTATCAAGTATTTATTGACAAATGAATATTATTGACCATCACACTGACATTATTATTATTATTATCATTATTATTATTATTATTATTATTATTATTATTATATCAATACAAGTTCAGGCAAGGGTGTAAAAGATATTATGTTAAACTGTATCTTTATTAACAAAAATGTGTCTATCCTGTACATTTTTGTGGTGTAGCATTTATTTTTGTCCTCACAGATTTCCCCTCAGACGTCACACACATCAGCACATGCGTGACACATGCAACACGTCACACACATTAGCACAAGCACTAACCATTAGCTCATGAGTCAATCAGTACTGTGAATTTGATCCAACCGTGTGGCACAAGATCAGACTCTGAGGGCAAAATGAATCATTTAATTTTTAATTGCTTCACACTGTGCCGTGCTGGCACCAACTGCCACATTTGGGTGTTAATGACGCAAGCTCCTTGGTGACCAATTAACTCTTTCCTTTTTCCTTTTCCTCTTTTTTCCAACTGTAATTTAATTGGCTAGTGACCTGGTGAAAGGTTCTCGTCCCCAATGGACGTGTGTGTTCTGTGAGGAGTCTCTGTGCTCTGGACCAATTTACGGTGTTGACATAATACTGAAAAACAATAGCAGTGACCAATCAGCGTAGCTGTGAGCTTGTTAATATGTGCATCTCCTGGCACAAACAGGACACAGGAATCACCTGGGTGTAGTTAGGATACACACAGTCTGGTTGTGTGTGCTGAGTAGATGTCAAATACCTGGGCTTAATGAGAACACAAAGTAACAGCAACTCCCTGGGCTTCCATGTCTTCTGCCCCACATTAATCATTTACATCTTTCTCTTTCTTCATCCATCTCTTTTTCTGTACTTCTGTATAGGATTATCTTGCTCGTTTACAGCATTAATGTTGAAGAGATTTTCATACTGTGTGTTCAGTTTTCTCAAACATACCCGACTGTCTATCTACCGTACTGAGATAATAAGACATGTAATTTAGCTGAGTGCAAGTAATTAGACCGTCTCATTAGAGACTACTGGCATGTACAGAATATTCTCTTTAAACTTGGAGAAACCTTTAGCTGCGGGTAATGTTATGTTCCTTTAAGTTCATGTCAAAATCTGGTGCCCCTAGACATTATGTGAAATTCTCAACAAGTTTATTGCATCCATGTCTTGATGACTGTTACAAAGGTGGTGTCAGTAAATGAATCAGCTGTGACAGACACCACAAATGATTGCCATCAATCTGTTCATGTCCATGAGAAGTCGTCAAATCACACCAGAGTAAGCTACGGTGTTCTACAAGGCTCTGTCCTTGGACCACTGCTTTTTTCCCTGTATATGCTACCCTTAGGTGCTGTCATAAGGAAACATGGCATTAACTTCCATTGCTATGCGGATGACACCCAACTCTATATGACGTCATATGACACGGATATTGTACTTTTTTGGGATCTGAATAATCCGCAACAGTGACAAATCCAGATCTTGTCCGAAAGCATGACATATCCCACTACAATAGGTGGCGCTGTTTTCATTACAGCTAGTGGCGATACAGCCATTTCTGCTTGACCTCTTCACCACTACCAACAACAAACAACAACACCCTTCAACTCAGTATGCGAGAAGGATGACGAACGGAGAGCAAGGTGAAGCTACGTCCCTCCACATGATGGTGTGCATGATTACTTTAGGAGTACTGCAAATGCGAACGGTGCATTGGATAAGAATGACAACATTTGTTAATAAAATACCTACAAAGTCAATCGAGGTTTAATCCATGTTGTTGTGGAGAAAGCAGATGGCATCAATGCTATTTCATAAAAAGTTCACACTTCTTTCATTGGACATAGGCTATCTATCATTGGACATACTGTATATTGCAACTTTTCTCTGATGACGCTCTCATTGTTTTTAACCGACGGTTTGCACTATATTTAAAATCCAGCATATGCGTGTTGATTAATACATTCCAGAATAGTCTGTTCCTTTAAAGCATAATAAGGGCAGTGCATGTTTGCTTAATAGGCATAAATATTAGGGTTATTCTCAAATTCCAATTGTGTTTAGGGGACGGGATTTTAAAGCACGGGATTTTTCAATATGTTGCGATAATTTTTCTAAAGCTCCACTAAAAAACACTTGCATGTCATCCATTCATATCGATGTGAATCAATCAATACTAATACAACTTTAACTGTGATGTGTTTTCATTTCATTTCACGACGTATTTACTGTATAATTCACGATAGCAGTTGCCCCTTCGTAAACATTAGGCTACACATTTTATTTGCTTAAAACACACAAGTAGGCCTACTGTAAAATCAGAAAGAAAATCAGCTGTCACTCGACTATTACCTAACCAATACCTTTCAAACTCGGTGATAGAATGAAGGACAAATGAGTTGTGAATTCTAGACTGATTACTGCACCTTTGAATAATGAAACTTATAAACACGTCATTCTGACATTTTGACACTACAGCATTTATGTTTCACTGCCCAGTGGTGTTTACTAGTACTTGTACACAATGTGCTGGTGGAGGATGATGTCCCTGTGGAACACTAAGGTCACGGCCCCCTCACCATCCTAGTGTGCCCGAACACCCTCAAGACTGGAGCTGAAATGCCATACATGTGTGGGGAAGGAGCCTTTAAAGAAAATGCAGGTTAGTGCCAGACAAACAAATGTTTACCACATGCTCGTAATCTTATCAGATCAATATGCATCTGCTTAAGTATGTCATACGTAGGTCTATCTGTGTTTGATATCTGATTATCTTTGTCCTCAGATCTGTGTGTCAGAAGAAGATATTGTCAAGGAAGAGATGGCACAAATGAAAAGTACTGAGTATCTCAGAGCGATTAAAATGGCCACCCAACACCATTAGGATGAGCTGAAACGTGTGGAGAAGGAGGAGAAGATGTTCTTGAAGGTTGACAAAGAGAACCTGGAGAGACGGAAGGCTAATTTTAAGGGAGAGGAAGAAAAAAACATGACGAGGGAGCACATGGAGTTCATCAGAGCATTACTGCTATTTGAGGAGAAAGAGATCAAATTAAACAGGAGAGCTTTGGAGTGATGGATTAGCCTGACGATGTCATACTCATAATTCTAGTCAGAATATGAGCCTGATCCTGACCCATTGGGCTGTGATTATGGGGCGTGTTTCAACGAGCAAGGAAAGAAAATGCCTCTTCGCTGAATTGGATACCTAGAGCCAATCAGAGCAACGTAGTATGACCATCTGATACATTAAACTTTTACCTGATTCCGTAGGATAGGAAGGACGGCAAAAACATCTTTTCAATTGACAAATGCCTTAATCGCGTTTCTCTGTCCCTCTTTCAAAATGAATGCGCCGTCAATATCTGTGAGATATGCTTGCTCCCGTTATACTTATAAGCAGTGAGGCTAGCTAGCTACTATGTGTTTCAATGGATTTTTGGTCTAAGCTTTAGCAATAACCTTACAATAATGGTCTAGAGAGCTTTAGTTAAGACAAACAATACGCTGCAACACAACTAACCGAGTCAATGTAGACATTAAAAAAGTTGTGTAGATAGCTTAATTCACATAAAATATTTCACACTAACAGGCCGAGACGCCACCTGGTACTATTTCAAATCTACCGGTTAATTCAACTCATGCGTTGGTTGATCATCTGTCCATCATCGTATAAAGCCCGGGGTTCAGGCTGGTATCCAGGCTAGTGATGGATGGATAGGTAGAGAGAAAGAGAGAGCTCAACTCCAAACTATCTTGTGTGAATGCTCTCAGCTGCTGAAGAAGTAGGAAGAAAGCAGGTGCAGGTGTATAGAAACGTGAACATGTCATTAATAATAAAAAAAAGAAATGTGGGTCAAATTAATCAAATTGTGAATAGAGGCATTCAATGCAGGCCTTACTCACAGCGCTGGATAGGTTATGGCGTGTCTTTACAGTTCAAATGTTGGTAAATGACCAATGAACATGAAGTCCTGAAGTACCATGCAGTGGAGGAATGACATCATTATACTTTCTTTACTATCTAACAATTCTGCAGGTTAGACTTTTGGCAGGCATTTATCAGATTCTTCTGATGTTATATTTGTAAGAAATGCTTAAGCTGTTTTGTTCTGATTAAAATGACTTTAAATACCTTGTGATCAATTACTCAACTGATTTTCATGATCAAAAGCGGTAAGCCTCCTGCATAGACAGCATCACAGTCCATCTGAGCTATCAAGAGCAAAGCAAGTTTGAGCTAGGGTAGCCTTACTATTTAATAAACAGATCCCCCCCCCCGTGAACACGATATCAGTTATCTGGGTTTTCATTTGACATGGTTATGGGATTTAGCAGACTTATAAAACATTAGAAAAACAACACTAAAAAAGAGAAACAATACAGCATATCAAAGTACAAATGTTAATTTAAAAACAATTAATAATAATAAATATAACTATCAAAACCATGATTATGTTCATAAAGTATGCTCTTAACGGAGCAACTTATTCGAAATCTGTTGCTTGAGAAGATTTCAAAGAAGAAGAAGGGGCCTAAGTGCTTGCTCTATGTAGTTCCGTGCTCTGGGCTCGGTAAAGCATATTGAGACCGTTTCTATTGTTACTGGCGCTATATAAATAAATACACTTGAATCAAATCGAAGAATGCACATCCAACTCAAGTTTGGACCAGGTGGTAGACACAGGTCATATATAATTATCCCAATCAATATCACGTCGTCCCAAACACTGAATATGCAAGGTTTGGTTTCATTTCAGGTGCTATTAAATGTGTTGGGGGTTATAAAATCGAACTTTCAGGAAAAAATGTTGGGACAATATTGATGTACCGGCCTAATAGCCTACTATATGCAGGATAGCCTACAGGTGCCCCACACAAAACATTTACATCACAGGGACTGAAACCACGTAGGACAGCCTACATGCTGTTTGTGTATGAGGGGAGGATTATACAAGTTGGCGTTTTGTCAATTGGTGAATCAGTGATATACAATTCTATGATATACACATTCATGATATCACAAAAAAGTAAATAAAGTAAACCAACATTTAGTCTATTGTTTGTTCTTCGTTATTTTCCCTCTACATTTAGTCATTAATTCCTCAACGATTCTTGAACAAAGATGCCAAAATCGTTTCAAGGGGTGTCACACGAGTATGTTACATAGGCTACACAAACCTGTAATTCATAATTCGGTCCAGCATGGCAACAAAGCACAATACTCTTAACCTCACAGCCATGTCCCTTTATAACCATAGGGAGATACCAAAGGCTTTAACGCAGGTGATAGAGTTCTATCGTTTCATCTCACATTTTTCATGGCAGGATTTAAGAATGCACCAGAGGTCATGGTCATATACGCTTATTTTAATGATCTAGGCTTTATATAGCAACTGCCAAAGGGACAACTTATACGTTTGTGGGCAACATTTTCCAACTGATCGCATGTTTATCTAGGCCTTTTGTCATTATCATGATGATGATGATGATGATGATGATTGTTATTATTATTATTATTATTATTATCATTTTTATTATTAATGATAGTTGTTGTTATTGTAGAAGTAGTTACAATGGTAATACTATTATTAGAAGTGGTTGTATTTAGAAGAAGACAAAAACGCTATCATGTACAACGATATCATTTGTTTTGGATGCCAGTGGAGGCAGAGCTTTGGAATACTGTAGGCAACGTCTCTTTGCTGTCGTCTATGTCACTGATTGTGAGGTCATTTGTTGCATCGGCAAGGATTACGTCAATTTGACGAAACAATGATGATATTCTATCAAAATGATTAAATGACCATAACGCTTCACATGCAAAGTGAATGAAGTTTAGGACGGCGAGAATAAGGACTATACAGAACGACACAAGAAGAAATAACGCAACTAAGTTTGTGGTGGGTTAAAAGTACATGAATGATATATTTATATGTTTAGGAAGTAGATTCGATAGCACTCTGGTCTGAAAACATATACATATCCAGTCGTAGTATATAAACGTTTCTTTCATTGTAATCTCTGAAATGGTGTTTGATTAACAACATTTATCACATTTTCTCTTTAGAGTTTATATGAAGATGAGTTCCTGTGGTGATCATTCACACCATCCTCAACCCCATCTGGTAAGTCGACCTCTTCCATTCTTCTTTAAATTAATATGACATTTGGACACTACAGCATAAACATTACGGTCATATGTCTGTCTGTGTTTGATATCTGATTATCGTTGTCTTCAGATCTGTGAAAAAGACATTATCAGGGAAGAGATGGCTCAAATGAGCATTACTGAGTATCTCAGAGCGATTCAAATGGCCACCCAACACCATTTGGAGGATCTGACACGTATGGAGAAGGAGGAGGTGGTGTACCTGCAGGAGGACCAAGTGAACCTGGAGCGAAGGAAGGCTTATTTTAATAGAATGGAAAAAAACATGACACCAGAGCAGAGGGAGTATGTCATACAATACCTCCTATTTGAGGAGAAGGACATCAAAAGAAACAGCAGAACATTAGATACATCGATAGAGAGAAAGAGAGCTCAACTCCAAAGAGATTTGCATGAATGTTCTAAGCTGCTGAAGGAGGAGGAAGAGAAAGGAGGACAGATGGTGAAGTTCCTGGAGAGCGAGCGGAAGGCAAATGAGAAACAGGAGAAAAGGCAACTTGAAGAGGAAGAAAAGCATCTCAGAGGCGATGAGGAGAGCGTTGGAATTGGAGAAGAAGAGGGCAAAAGAGGACAAGAAAAGATTGGAGAAAGCACTGATGGAACAGAAGAAGAAAGAGAAGGAAGAGCTGGTAAAGAAGAAAAGGAGAGAGGGGGAAGAGCTGGCAGAAAAGAAAAAGAGAGAGAAGAAAGAGCTGGCTGAAAAGAAAAAGATAGGGATGGAGCTGAAACTGCTATGGGTGGATATGAAAAAGTGGTTCCTGTATGGAAAGAAATAGAGGAACAGAGAGAGGAGGACAATAAGAAAGGATGCACCCACACACACACACACACACACAAAAAAAACACAATTAAATACAATTTTATGCACCCAAAAAAGCTTTTGCATTCATGTATACTTTCACCACTTGTAACTTAGTAGAATTGGACTCAACATTATAACATGTCTTCTTGTTTAATTACCTCATTATATGTCATACTGTTTTGGTCTTAGGTCCACATTCAAAAAGCTGCAAAGAAATGACATACATTGCAATTCCATGTCCTCAATACTCAATCAGTGAGGTCAGACAATATACAGTACTGAATGCATCCATATTATGGCACCCGTCAGTCCTCACTGCAGCCACCTGAGGGAGCCAAAGTCTTCTTTTATGAGACCTTTTCATGACAGATCAGATAGTTTGGTAATACGCTGTTCAATCTCTTTAAGGCTGGCAAAAAAATTAAGAACATCTTACTCACATCTTATTTATTTTTATTTCGCAATCGACAGTGACATATGTTTAACTCTATTTGGCAGACATATCACCACATATCATTCACTTATATATCCCCAAACTACTGATGAACTGATTCTACACAGTGTCCTAGAACCGGTAGAAATGGCATGAATGCCCAAAGAGAGGTACATGCAGCTAAGGAGAAGTAACAGGGCTGAGGGAAATGTTCAGAGTAACATCTGAGCATAGGTGAAACAAGAGAATGGAGAGAGGCAAGACAAATGCTCTGCTAAGAACAGCTGTACAGTCATGATCATTGCTCAGAGTTTTCTTTTTCTTGTCCAAAAGCTCTATTGTGCTATGACCATTGTCACTAATAGAAAAAGTCTTCAAAATGGCCGTCTGTCTATCAAGATCTTCCGCAGTGGTGACATCTGTTGTCATCCTCTGTCACGTCCTCCAGCTCTCCCTCCCTGCTTCCAGTGCTACTGTACCTGTCCCGGCATGGAAGTAAACTGTGGGTGTACTTCAGAACTTGCAAAGTATGTATCGTCCAATGTTATGCTGCACTTGGTTTTGAAGAGTGTGACAGTGTGAAACACAAATCAGAGCAATGAGGTGCTGATGAAATTGGCACTGCCTAATACATCCCAGATCAACCAAGGATATAATTGGTTGTGAGCACATGCATCAAATAGTTAACTTACCCTGGTGAAGGAGTCTAGAAGCAACCTTGGGAGGAGCCATGTCTTTGTGGGAACATGAGCAACTCAAGCTGGTGCTGGGACCAGGACCAGATCGTCCTTCCTACGGGGTACGAATACACCAGCCCATCTGCAGTTGCCTAGGGCGCCCCTCTAAAAAAAAATGAACAAAAAAATAGGTTTTTGCGCCCCCTTCTATATATCCAACCAAAATTTTTACATTAAAAAAATAAATCTCACCAATCTCACAGGGAAAAATTAGCCAAAAATCGAAAGAGGAAGGGGTACATTCTTCCTTGGTGTTGTCAGATCATGCTAGCACATTAATCGGTATGGATAGAGTGTGTGTCCAAGCAACGTCGACGAAAGAAACTATGAAGAGGCAAAAGACCGGGGTGCATTTCAAAAAGAAAAGAAAGGAAGAAGTTGAGAAACGTGCCAAGGAGAAAGGTTAATCCTTAAATCCTGTGCTTAGCCAAAAATGAATCCCAGATTTAAAAAAAACTTTCATGAGTGCCTCGGGCTAACTAGGAGCTAACAAGGAAGACGCACAGATAAAGCTAATGGCTAGTGCAATAACACTACAAATATCTTACTCGTTGCCTAGCACCCATTAAGGAAGACAACACAGCAACTTGTCAACAAGTGATAGTCCAGTACCTGGCCTGTAGACCCGTTCGCAATTTGGTGTTGGGGGAATTTCTCACTTGAACTGAGTTAGTGTGTCCCTAGACATGAAAAATCACAGAGGTGCTTGACCGCCATAGTGCCACGAATTGCGCAATGGTCAAATCAAATATGGCCGCCATCGGTTATGGTGAAAATCTATCTTTGTTGTTTCTGAATGTTTATACACATTTAATACATCTATTCTGATTAATTATGGTATGTGGAATTCATTTCTGCCATTGATATGACCATATTGGGTGATTGTGACCTTAAAAGGTCATGGTCAAGGTCATTTCCCTATTCTGAAGACCATTATTAGGAATAAAAACCAGGTGCAAAGTCTAATTCTACTAAATCTAGCATTTATCATTCATTGTTAATATTGTTTTTAACATTAAGGATCATCATGTCATTGTCAAATGTCAATGTCAACATCATATTTTAATAACACCATTAAGATGTTTTTCTTTATAGTCACTTTTTATTGTATTTTTTCTACAATGCTTTGTTTGAATTATAACAAGATATGAAGAGAAGAAACGTAACCATTATAAACATGAATTTTTTTATTTTAATTTTAATTGGGTGTTAGTACAATAATATAAAATAAAACAATTGGGTGCAAATAAAACTATGTAGCAATAAAAGTGATACAAATAACATCATACCAAATTAACTAAAAATGTACCATAAAGTCCCATTTCTCTCATGTGGATGCATGTTAATGGGATAGGTTTTTACAGGATGATTTTCCCATTTTTCCATGGCAGAATACAGTGCATGAAACTCTAGCAGCACGACAGCCACATCGGCGATTTTCACACTTGCCTGCACACTTACATACTGTGAGCAGACTTGGTGGTAAGGGCTTGAGACATTTTGATGGCAAGAGTGTGCCAAAGTGCTCCGTCCATCCATGTTTCATTGGCTCTAGTCTTGCTTTGGGGTCCTTGGCTGTTGCAAGCAAGTGGCATGCCGTATGAACAAGGAAAGACCCTCGTTGGATGTGGCCTCTGATCCCACTATTTGTAGGAGGGAGAGCATCAATGCCAGCACATCCACTGGTGTAGATTTCTACCCTTAGGTCATCAAATGTTTTAGCTGTTGTAGTTGACCTCGCCCCAGCCCAGACACGCACCAAGTACTTCTCAGCCAACACTGCATCTTGCTCTGTCAAGGTGTCTGCCTCTCCAAAGTTGGCTAAGTACTGGACTGGGTCGGAAGCCATAGCAGCATGTTGAGTCCCCACCTTGCTCATACAGTCATCTCCAGTCAGGATATGTGCTTTAATCACTGTCTTTGACAGTGATGCTCCGAGACGAGAGACTGCTTGATGGAGTGGAAGCAGTCGCCGCCTCTCACCAGTGCCATACTGCTGCCAGATCTCCTTCATCCCAAGTTCCTGGAAGTATGGGCTGTAGTGGAGAATCAATGCAAAGGTGTCTGTGTCGTTGGAGACTATGACAACTCTCTTGCACTGCTTAACACGAACAGCCCACTCAACATGCACTAGCAACCTGGCATCAGCCTCCTCAATCCAGTTCAAGAGGTCTGGGATCTCTTCGCCACCAGTCGATTTTGCTGGTAGCGCCTCATCATTAATGACAACAGAGCTGACAATGACAGTAGCATTGCCACCAGCTCGATTGCACACCATATCCCGAGCTAACAGCTGGAGATTCCGCTTGTTCTCCTCAGACGCCCATAACTTGTCAAGTTGCTGAGGAATGGGTGTGTGTCTGTTCATGCCAATGATGTTGATGCCTGTTGTTGAGTCTGTACGCCGCATGCGCTCCCCTTCCTTCAGGGACATCTCAATGTAGGAATCTAGTACAAGATGGATGAACTCTGGCTCTTGGCAGAGGGATGATGATGGCATTGATGACAGCACCAAAAGTAGGGAATGCTGTGCTAGAGGCATCTATCGTATCTTCGACATGAAGTCTACCACAACATGAGTGACATAAGTAGACTCAGGACTCCATTGGGTGAGATCAAGTTGAGGCTCAATTTCACTGACAAGTTTTGACTTGTTGACATGAGCTGGAAGGTCACCGTCAAACAGGGGAGATGCTGAAAGCACATCATGAGAAAGTATCTGTCGGATACTCGTGCCCCGCTCCTTAGCAATGTCCATACTCGTATGTGCCTCGGCCATGTCTTTAGATGAGACTACCTTCTTTTCCTTCATACTGATTGTCGGTGTCTTCTGTGGTTGTTCGTTGAACTGAGGTAGTTTTCTCTTTGATACGGTTGCGCTCATTTTCTTGGTCTTCTCAACTAACCTCTCCTGCATGTATGAGTAGTAGACATGCATCCCATTTTGCAGACAGTTGAGCAAGCGAGGAGCAACACCTCGGTCAACAGCCTGCTTGGTGAGCAGATTGTGCAGTGGAACTGGCACATTGACTGTCACTGAGTATGGATTCTGCCGCTCTAGCACAAAATCCAGCAGCTTTAAAACATTTTGGTTGAATGTAAGGCAGCGAGTTGTGCTCAGTGCATGCTGGAGATGGCATTCTGTCTGTTTCAAAGTGTGGTTGTTGGTGAGAAAGTTGAGGATATCAGTGATCATCCCAATCTCATGGAACAAGAGCTCAAACTCTGCTACAGAATTTGCATTGTGTGTGGCTCCTACTACATAGTGACCTCCAGGACCCTTTGACACTCGCTGAATGGTCTGCTCGACCTTCATGTCACCTCCTAAAGCACAGAACCAGCCAGGGCGATCCTGTACAACCCACTGACCTATAGAGAAGCGGCGGTAGAGCTCAGAATGTGTGAACTCTAGCACCTTGATTTGTTCAAGATACCATGAGCCATGAGGAAGGTAGTTTATGCAGTCATATTCTGCAAAGATTGGCATAGAATCCTCTATAGTAGCCACGTGTAGGTTCCAGTTTCCTTCTCTTTCAGAGATTACAGCATTTTTGATGACCGCCACCAATTCCAGCCAAACTCCAAAGAATTGGCAGAGCTCTGACTTTGCTTCACAGTCCTTCTTAAACTCCAGAAAGTCCTGATTCAACTTCTGCACTTGTTCAATCAAGGCCTCAAACTGCTCTGGGCAATGTTGATGTGCAGCCAGTGTAGTGTGTAGTGCCTCTACCTGTGCTAGCACTGGATATTCTGCTTTGTCCATGTGTTGCCAGAACATCTCCCACTGGAGCGACCTAATCACATCCTCTACAATCAGCATGCCAGTGAGAGCCCGGACATAATGACTACCATTTAACACCGACTCCATCACACCAGGTCCAAACACTTCACACTCCACCAATGCATCATCCGGGCCAGAACCTCGAAGCAGTTTACCCTGGCATCTGAGTAGAACACGGGTCCAATGGAAGGGACCCATGCAGAGGAACAGATCCTTCAACTGTTCTGCAGCTAAATATCTACAGCCAGGGCAAACACGCTTTCATCACACCAAATCGCCATTGACGCCTGACTCAGTTGTCTGCGAACACTTTGGAAGTTGGTGAGGCAATGTCTGACGGTGGCACGCTCAGTAATGGGTTTTGGTATGACAGGGAGGAAGCCAACACGCATCATCGGCACCACAGAAGATGAGACAAGTGTGTGCACAGCGGCCCATATCAGAGGGTCTGCTGCTGATGCACCGCAGCGAATTAGACTGATCAAGAATTCTCGCTTTCTAGATACAATTTGGGCAGTTGTAACATCAAGTAATGTTGCTTGCCTGTTTTCAGGATGCAGAAGCATGTCTGGTGGCAGGGCAGGTCGAACCATTGGCTTGGCATGGTGAGGTACCTCTTGGCATGGCAACTTTGTCCGCAGGATTGGATCAGCATGGCTTAATCCTGTGCTTGACACTGGAGGCTTATGAAGGGGTCTGTTCACTGTGGCATCTTGGAACAGTACTAATGCTGCATAGTGTGAACCCTTGGTACCAGACAGTGATGATTTATCAGCATAATCAGAGTTGTCCATGCCTGCCATAGTATAATCTTCCCTTGTAAAACAACTTGGTATGGGTGTCTCTCCATCTTCTGAGCATTTCACAGCATAGCTAGCAAGAAGACTGCGAGCAGATCTGATTGTCTAGTAGCTCGAGCATGAACCAATCCTGTTGAAAGTTGTGAGAAGGCTCTTGCTGCGATCTCTTGCATAAATGGCATGGCCAAGTATAGTATGCAATGGTGTTCGCTTTTCTCCACTGTGAATGCTATACACAAGTATTTGAGACAGTGCAGTTGTGTACTCTTGTGATCTCACCAATTTCCCCTCTTCGTCTAGTAGAGACTGTTCGCTCAGTAGAGGCTCTTCTCCATGTGTGAGCTGTTGCTGTTGTGGCTGTTCCTCTGCCAGCTGGCTGCCCATCTCCTCCCCCTGTGTGGACTGTCCATTATCCTCTCCCTCTGTGGAATTCTGCTGCTGTAATAGCAGTTCCTCTGCTGCTGGCTGATTGTCCTCATCCTGTAGAGGCTGTAAAAGCTCCTCTAGGTCTCTAGCACTGCTTCTAAAGAGCTTGTGCTTGGGGACCTTGAACAGAGCTGCTAAGAACGTAAGACGAGGCGCTGGCATCATTGTTGTCTCCCATGATGCTTTCAAGTCAGTACTGTCACAGAAGCTGTCTTGCAGACCAAAATCAACATCCAGTAGCACTTCTCTCAACTTGGTGCCTGCCTCTCTCATTATGTCCTGATTCTTCAGCTTGATGGCCAAGTCAGTAGTGTTAATGTCAGATGAGAAAAAAAGGTCAGATTCATTCATCCTGCTGTTGGGAGCAATTGTGACCAATTCTCCTCACCTTCTTCCAACAGGCTCAATGCAAACTCCACAATATCACTCACAGTGCAACACTCTCCATTCGCCAAAAGCTCGTCAATATATGAGAGGACACGAGCAAACAGCACTTGCTTGATGTTGGTAATGGCCGGCTTCTCTGGTGCTTTGACTTTGATGCCACGTTCATATTTCCGCATGTAGTTCTGGCGACAGAGATTGTGGCAAAACAAATCAGCTGATATGACTGATTTAATAGAGCTATCTTCATCGTCCTTCAGTCGATCTGCAATTCGTGTGAAAACTACATCTTGGTTATGCTTTGCTGCAGCAATGAGTTTCTTCGCACTATCATACTCACAAATTCTGTACTTGTCACGACATTTCTTGTGTTCCATACATCCACATATAACACAGGGCAATGTTCTTGCATCCTTGTCAGAACTTGGAGGTGCACAAGGTGTAACACTTCTCCGTAAGGTTGTTGTGAATTTAACACTTGTAGAAGCCTCATCTTCTGTCTCACACACCTTAGATTCTTCAACTCTTTTCTTCTCAATAGATGTCAGTTTGCCAGAATGAGTGTATGACTTGTAGCATTTGTTGGTATTATGGTAAACAAACATGCTATTAGCATTTTCCTCATCATCATCCCCCATCAGAGTTTTGATACGATTTGTAACCACATCATTACGGATTTTAGCAGCTTGTTTGATTCTCTCACGTCCTGTCTTTTCACTTGTTAGATGCAATTTATTATCTTCTTGACAGATGATGCATAGCCTTTGATTTAGATTGTCCTGATCTGTCACTGAAGCAACCAAATTCAAGCGTTTGGGTCCAGGTATTTTAGAATGCTCCATGTTGACTGTGTGATGCTCAATAGTGAGACGAAAACTTTGGAAACCTTGAAATCTTTTAAATTTGACGACTTCTGGTAAAATACAAGAAACATTAAACCTTCTCCTCTTACTTTCTGTGAACTCTGTGTGAAAGTGAAAAACAAATACACAGTATAAGGGCAGATTGTCATTTGAGTTAGTTTGCACGTACATGTCTTCTCTTCAGAATAGGAAAATGACCTTGACCATGACCTTTCAAGGTCAAACTCACCCAATGTGGTCAGAAATGAATTCCACATACAACAATTAATCAGAATAGATGTATTAGATATGAATAAACATTCAGAAACAAAAAAGATAGATTTTCACCATAACCGATGGCGGTTTTTTCATGTCTAGGGACCCACTAACTCAGTTCAAGTGAGAAATTCCCCCAACACCAAATTGCGAACGGGTCTACAGGCCAGGACTATGAGAAAAAACTGGTGAAAATCCAAGTATTGTATTCTCAACTTTAGCGAATGGATTGTATGTCATCTCGCTAGTTAGCTAGCGCGCCAGGAGTGAAGCTTGCCTAGGGTTGGGACAGGGGCTGGGACAGTGCTGTCTGTGTCACTTATACTTTACTCAAGAATTCAAAGACTGACACGTCTGCAAATAGCCATTCAATTGACAATGGCTGCTTGAAGATACCTTTGCCATAGACTATCCTTTTTACCTTCCTCCTCGTGTGTTCCCGGCATTCTGGTTTTTATGGTGGTTTTACAGGTAAGGCCAACGCCGTAATCAGGCACAATTCGAGTGGGCGAGAGTCGCCACTTGCGCTTCACGCAATCTGGCAATCCGCGAGTGGGCGAGACTCGCCACTTTGTGAATGAAGCGTGCTTCACTTAGGACGCAATCTGAATTGCACAGAGACGGGCGCATATGAGACATATACGTTGTTGAGACTCTTATCAAAGATCTTACTCATTCTCACAAAGACAAAACAAATAGCTACAGCTACACTTGACACAAAAGAGAAAATGATAAACAACAATTGAAAACAATAAACAATGGGGGGAAAAACTAAAAAAACTTAAAACTAGCTGTGTCACTGATATTGGCACCCTTTGCTGTTAATCAGTTTGGAAACACAATATGACTCACCTGTGGTAAATCACAAATGAGAATCACCTGTGATACATTGTCTTTGCCCATGTGACATGAATTAGCCAATGAATGACGACTTTTGCTTTTTAAAACCCCACCTGTTATTCCCTGTTCATTTGTTACAATGGTGAAGACAAAGGAGCTGTCTGAGGACATCAGAAAGGCTATTACTAGCAAACACAAGACCTCCAAAGGGTATAAGGCCATCTCCAAAGACCTTGGTATCCCTGTTTCAACCGTGCGTAATGTAATCAAGAAGTTTGCCAAGCATGGAACTGTCAAGAATCTCCCTGGACGTGGGGGGAAGAGGAAAATTGATGAGAGAAGTCTTCGAAAGTTGGTGCGAATGGTGGAAAAATCACCACGTCAACCCTCCAACAGGGACGTGCAGTCATAGGAGGCAGGGGAGGCAGAGCCTCACCTGTCATTTTGAAAAGTAAAAAAAAAAAATATTAAAAAAATATATATTTTTTTTTTATAATAATCATATATATTTATGTATTATAAAATAAATATTCATATTTCTCTAGTTATCTGTGTTACGAGTGTCATTTCTGCATGATTCCGATCATTTCGAGCATTTTTATTATCAAAATCGCTGAATTTGAGCATTTCCGGTTCCCAGTGATCAGCCAATGAACATTGGACGTGCGGTCAAGGGAGGCAGATGCATTGCAGTCTATGGGCAGGGTAGGCAGTGCCTCCCCTAGGATTGCGAAATCACTCCAAACTGGGTTTTACGCATGCGTGCGCAAGCGTAGAACCTTTTGAGTTGAGCTGAAAACGCATTGAAAAATATTGCAAGGGAGGCACGCACTACCACGGATTCAAGAAGGGTGGCGAGCGAGAGGGCACTTGTTGGGTATATAATCTGACGTTGGACTTTCTTCTTCACTTCTCTACTTGAGTTTGACAGCGAAAATGGAAGATTGCATTGCTAACCTGAAGCTGTTCTCAAAACTGAACTTTCAGTCCAAACAAGACTGGAGGCATGTTGAATTAACTAAGAACGTTTAAGTATTTTAAGTTAACACAGTAGTATTACACATTTGCATTGGAGTATTTCACGTTTCCCAACGGGACTACATATTCATGCGCAACACGAACCTAAGCTAAAGGCTGTTGATGCAGGAAAGTTGCCTTGAAGTTGTGAGCAGACTAGGTAGGTGCTAATCCTGAGCTAAACTAGCCACTGACTGCATTCACTCAAGAAGAGGACAACGGATTTCCACTGATCTATACTGATAATCGTGAGTGGATTAATTTTGTTTCACCTCAAACTGGCGGTTATGAGCTCCAACGAAAGTGCACCAACTTTAAATTATACTGGCCAGTAGAACATTTTGGTATTGTGTGCTATGTATGCGGTGTTTAACTGTTTACATGTTAATATGTTGTTTAAATAAATATGGAATTGTTTTTTCGAAGCTGTCCGAATTGGTTAAATGGTCATTTAAATTAGCATCCCACCACCGTAGTTATATTTTCTCCAGACAAAATGAAATGAGCCATATCATTGGTGGGAGGGCTACATACACTAGCTTGCAACTATTAATATGTTATTAATAACTCTTCATAATACAATAAAAAAAACAATCGTTTGAAAATAATGGTATTAGACAATAAAACAACGTTTTTTCAGTTCTGATCAGATGACAATTTTAAAACCATAGACATATATACATGTATATATTATATATATAGTTTAAACTAGAGCTCAAAATGACGTAATCACTTCCGGTTTCTGTGCCTCACCAGCTCCGAACCTCACTGCACGTCCCTGCCCTCCAAAGACCTGAAGGCCAGCCTGGAACTGTCTGGGGTCATGGTTTCAACAAGTACCATACGCCGCACACTGAACCAAACTGGGCTTTATGGGCGAAGGCCAAGGAAGACACCATTGCTGAAGAAAAGAAATAAAAAGGAACGACTGATCTTTGCCAAAGAGTACCTGGACAAACCGCAGTCCTTCTGGGAAAATGTTCTGTGGACAGATGAAACTAAAATAATGATTTTTGGCATTTCACACCAACAGTATGTTTACAGACGGCACAATGAAGCCTACAAGCAAAAGAACACCATACCCACAGTGAAGCATGGTGGAGGATCCATAATGATGTGGGGCTGCTTTGCTGCATCTGGTACTGGAGGCCTTGACCGTATCACAGGAATCATGAAATCAGAGGATTATCAACAGATTTTAGGGCGAAATGTCTTACCCAGTGTAAGAAAACTTGGTTTGAAGCGACGATCATGGGTCCTCCAGCAAGACAAAGACCCAAAGCACACATCCAAAAGCACCCAGGAATGGTTGAAAAGGAATAAATGGACTGTTTTGAAATGGCCAGCAATGAGTCCTGATCTCAATCCGATTGCAAATCTTTGGGGTGAGCTGAAATCTGCTATTGGGCAAAAAAAACCTGCAAACATTCAAGAGCTTGAAAAAATTGCAAAGGAAGAGTGGGAGAAAATACCAGCTAAGAAGTGCAAGAAGCTTATAGATGGTTACAAGAAACGTTTGGAAATGTCATCTTTGCCAAAGGGTGTACAACCAAATATTAAGGAGGGGTGCCGTTATTGCTGCACATGATGTTTTTTCTGTTTCTTCTTTTAAATTTAAACATGCAAGTTGAAAAAAATATTTTCTTTGTTAAATTACTTTGGACCATCAATTCAAAGATCCTGATGATATAAATTTGGTACATTTCCATTTATTTCTGAAGATATTGTACAGGTTATGCAAAAAATTAAAGGGTGCCAATACTGCTGGGCGGGACTGTATCTTGTACTGTCATATCATACTGTATGTATCCCATCAATTTATTTTTATATTACCACTATACATATGCAGAAAACTCTGCACTCTTCTGCTATGGTTCTTCTGGTTAGATTCCATTGCATTGTACTTATATCATATCATGACTCTTACCTCATATTCATTGTACTTTTATCTTATCATGTCACTTACCTCATATTCATTGTACTTTTATCTTATCATGTCTCTTACCTCATTCATAACTTATATTGCTACCTTCACCTGTACCTGTATCATATCTGCACTAATGACCAACTATTGCTGCCAATGTTACTACTGCTCATACCCCATATATCTTGTACTGTCATATCATACTGTATATATCCCATCTATTTATTTTTATATTACCACTATACATATGCAGAATACTCTGGCTATGGTTCTTCTGGTTAGATTTCGTTGTCTCAGTACTTGGCCAACCCCCTGTGTGATGTCACATGTGAGCACCAGTGTTGGATGTTGTATTGTAAAACGGTAAATACTTTGGTAGATTTAAGTGTAAACTTTGAATACAAATGCTAGTACAATACATGATCTGTAAGGTTGTGAGTGTGCAGTGGTAATGTAAGTTTGATTCGCAGAACGTAATAAATGACATTGCTTGACCGTGTGGCTATTTGTCTCTGTTTTGTTACCGACCACGAGAATGAGTAAGATCTTTAATAAGAGTCTCAACAACGTTTAAAGGTTACGTGTAGCTATTTGTTTTTTCTTTGTGAGAATGAGTAAGATCTTTAATAAGAGTCTCAACAACGTATATAGTAGGCTAAGATCTTTAATAAGAGTCTCAACAACGTATATGTCTCATATGCGCCCGTCTCTATGCAATGCAGCGTGGAGTGCCAGATCGCGTCCTAAGGGAAGCGCGCTTCATTCACAAAGTGGCGAGTCTCGCCCACTCGAGGAGTGCCAAATCGCGTGAAGCGCAAGTGGCGACTCTCGCCCACTCGAATTGTGCCTGATTACGTCTCGGACCTTAGCTCGGTTTTAGACAGGAGCAATCTCTCCATGCCACGACTCCAAGAGTGCTGGCACAAATTACTGTGGTGCGTGGTTCATAAGAGGGGTCTCTGTTTGGTACGTCTGTATCTGAGGGACCTGTGAGGGAAAGTACACCTGTCCTCGAAAGTGGAGCAACTTGAATAAGTGAAAGGATGAAAGAGTTTCTCCTGAGTGGGGCTGATTGGACAATCGAGAGTCCATCACCAAAGTACTTTTACATCCTCTCCCAGAGGAGGCTGATGTCTTCTTTGAGCTTTTAGATATCGGACAGGCAGAGTGTCCTTTTGTCACACATTTGGAAGCAGTCTTTTTTTGACCGTTGACTGGTAAACTTTGGAGCTCAAAGAGTCTGTTTCCACTAAAGAACTTCTCCTGCACGGGTGAACAGGGAGAGTTCTCTCAGTTGAACTGCTTGATGTGTTTGAACATTTCAAAGATCTCTTCTTTGGAGAGGATGCAGGTTCAATGTTCACTATGTGTACAGAGGCAATCAGTTTGTACTCTGATCTGTACTGAGATTTGGTAAATTACTTTGTGAAAAATCAGTACATCAAGTTGCCATGGCTATATTATGGAGAAGGTGTTTTGATGCCAGCTACAAGCCATGGGGCGGAGTTCGAGCAACAGCAACAGCAACAGCAACAGCACCGATTTCCTTATTCTCTTTTTCTGTGTTCTCTTTCACAAAGTGTTCAGCAGAGGACTTCCTGGCCACAGAAAGTGTCTCCTCAGGCCTCTTCTTTTGGGATTTCACACCAGAACCCCTCCTTGATATTGAAGAGTCTGTTTCCTTAACATGACTCCTCCTTGGTACAGGAGCAGAAGTAGCACACACCTTGGGCTGGGAGGTAGATTTGTCTGGTTCTGATTTGCCTGCTTCTTTGTGTTCAAATATTGGTGCGCATACTTACTGATTTGATCTAAAATACTTGTTATTTTAAAGACAAGTGTATTGTTTTGTTCTGTTTTATCTATTTAGTCATTTGTATATCACTTTCTAAATGAGTAAAGAAACCAAATAGATCAAACAAAACACTATCTGAGAGAGAGGAACACCAATTGAAATCAATGGTCACCTCGAGGTGGTAAAAGGACTATCTCTTGAGTCTTGAGATAACTAAGGCAATGATTCATAAACATATTTTATATTACTTTATTTAACTGACCGCGTCTTGACAACATTTTCACCGCTGACCAAAAGATGAAACGCAAAATAGTGCCCTCTGGGGGTGTTTTGTATTTATCACCAGTAAAGAAACATTCCTAGAACTCACAAGAAGGCATTAAGGTATAATGTGCAATGCCATGTCAAGTTTTGATCCCCAGTATCATGCTCAGGAAAAGCTTTGTTGAAACTTTTTGTGACACCAGCATATATTCTCTGTTTGTGATCCTTCTGTTAGTTATCATTATTAGCCAACTTGATCTAGCCCTTTATAAATAAATATACACGCATATGGAGCATCCGAACACGGACTACCAGACTCACAAACAGCTTTTTCCCCCAGGCTGCAAGGCTTCTGAATCAGAAACATTGATCCACTGAACAGTCGCCATCACCATTTACTCTCTGCTCCCCCACTCATACAATACACTTCCTAGTACATATATTTGCACAATTTTTAATTTTTAACTTAATTTAATATTCCTCACTTCTTCACACTTTAAACTGCTGCTAGCCCTTCTTGTACTTTAAATTGTTGTATGTTAATGTTAATGTTAATGTTAATGTTAATGTTATATGTTATATGTTTTATTGTTATAGTTATAGTGTTATATGTTATTTTTGGTATATGTTATCTGTATGACGTCTACTGCGTAGATGTTGCTGGCCAAGTCTTAAGAATTTAGCTGTGCTGAAGCAATTTGGTGCATTCGACAATACACACTTTGACTTTGACTTTATGTGTCCATTCAGGACTAAATGGTCAAAAGAGTTGTTAAGAACCTTTGGTCTTTTTAGGGTAGAAATACAAGATAACCAGAAGAGGGCAGTGAAGGCCCTTTCATTTGGGAGATATCTGTTCATAGAAGGTTGAAGGACCAGTTAGAATTGACTGTCATTTATCATGTGAATAAATTATGTCCATATATTAGATTATATGTATACATGATAACAAACATAAAATATTATTCTACAATGTCCATGTATTAGATTATAGATTAATATTTTATATTTGGTATTATGTATAAATATAATGTATTTATAAAAACATTATATCTGGCTCTTTATTTACTTCATTGCCTACTTATCAATCCTTCTTCATTATTATAAAGATTGAAAAAAATAGATCTAACTCTCTAGACACTGTGACACTGACTCTTAGAAGTAATCAGTAATCACTGGTCTAGTGGACTGATTACAGTGTATTGAGCTTTTTCCAAGAGATGACTCTGATTTGCCATCCACATTGAACTGGCCACATTGTGCATATTTTTCTGAGAGGTCAATTGGCTACATATAAGTCTGGAGCATTTTATATAGGATATTTGTTGTCCTAATACCCCATCATTAGGATGATGTTCTCGTCATGCATATATGATGCAATAGGCTACACAGTTCACAAAGTAATGTTCTGTGCAAGTTGCACTGTGTTCGTCCAACAAGCCATAGGGTCTATGTTCTTCACTGGTCTGCACAATGTTTTTCTGCTTCTAGGTCATATAGCCTTTTGACAGAAAAGCCATGGCACCAATGGCACTCTTCGTTTCTACCTCTGATGCTCCGTGTTTTAGATACTGGTACCTCGGATAACCATAATTAAGCCAATTCCCAAACTTGTTTAAGTCATGCGTCAGAGGCATTTGTATTTGAATATGTTCTGCAATAGGCCAAGAAAGCCATCAAGGGAGGACAAGATGGTGTACTTAAGAGCACACAGTGTCTTTCTCTTAGGGTCACCTACAGCCAGCAACAGGTCTCTAGTGGTGTTTGGGTACCCAGAAGCCCATGCTTCAAACCAGAACAGTTAATTTGCCTCTTGCCTCCTTTTCAGGTAATCATGCATGATCATTTGTAAATGCTGTGTTCAATATCGCTGCCAGTTGTGAGGACTGTACCACTGTCATTATTGCAGGTGTAATGATGTGTCATTGAAATTGTATTTTAATTTGTCATGAACACATAACCAGTACACAGCATGACATGTCTTTATTCTGTAGGATCTTCTGAGGATAAAACACGAAATAACATTCTACAGCCTGTCAAATATTTAAAATGGCAAGCCAGTGTGAAGTTGCTGTCCTCTTCAGTGTAATGTTATGCTTTTAGTGGATGTAGTAAAACTGAGACTCAGATCATGATTTGGTCCCTGCGACTGGGTCCAATGTGAGATTAACACGCATTCTCCTATCCTTTCTCCTATCCTATGCATTCTCCTATCCTTTCTAAGTGCACACGCTCAGTATTAGCACACAAGATGGACTACAGACCAGGCAACAACTCCCACAAGGTCTTCTACCTGATGGGTTTCACCAACCTTGGGGAACACCGTCGCCTGCTTTTCATTCCTTTTTTTCTGCTTTTGCTTTATACGATGACCGCAAATGCTATTGTCACTTTTGTCATTGCTACACAGAGGAAGTTGTATGAGCCCATGTACGTGTTAATAGGAAGCCTAACGCTTCTGTGTTTCTTGTTCCCTACACTATTTGTCCCTCGGATGGTGATTATGTTTTTGTCAGGCAGAAATGAGATCACCAAAGAGGAGTGTCTCTTACAGATGTTTTTGGTACACATGGGTGGGTGTTTCCAGAGTAGCATTTTGCTTCAGATGGCAGTCGATAGATTTTTTGCCATATGCTGGCCTTTAAGTTACCACACCATTGTCAACCTGAGAAATTCCATAATATTCACTGCTCTTCTTGCCTTTCGGAACACTTTGACTATTGTCGTGAAGGTGGGCTTGTTCATCCCGCTCACGTTCTGCCACACAGACGTGATGTACCACTGCCTGTGTGAACACACCTCGGTAGTAACACTGGCTTGTGGAAATGTAGCGCGGAATTACATAGCTGGTGTAGTGGCTTTCTCCCTCACCACCAGTGACTGCGTTCTCATTTCTGCCACTTATGCCATAATTTTCATAGTCATATTTCGGAGTCCTTCAGGTGAGTCCCGTCAAAAAGCCATACACACCTGTAGCACTCATTTGATAGTGATCTCTGTTGCATACTTCAGTGTTGTCTGTGCGTTTGTTGGGTACAGGGTGAACAATATTCCACCCGATGTAAGGGTTATGTTGACTTTAGGATATCTTCTGATCCCGAGTACTTTTAATCCAGTTATTTATGGCATTAGGACAAAGGAAATTAAAGTCAATGTGGTCAAACTGTTGAAGCTGAATAAGGTTGAGTCTGAGAAGACATGAGAGGACTACAGTGAAGGCTTCCTCCACTGTGTCAGATAATGAAACTGTGTCAGAGAGCATTTTATTGAAAAACTAAATCGGAATACAAAAACCAGTTCATTGTTTGCTTATTCAGAGCTTGCTTCCAAAAGTAACAACCATGAACCTACATTTGTGTGACTTTTTTTCTTCTCTTCTGCCACCTTTAATAGATCCTCAGATGTTAGTAACTGTTGTTTACTAGTTATTTGGCGTATGCTGTAAACTGCTGTCTACATCAAGATGTCTTGCTATCATGTCATTTCATCCTGTTGCTTTGCCCCTAGATTAATCTGCACCACCTATTAGGCTACATTGTTATTATCATTGTATAACAGAAATGTACTACTTCCTTACATGTGTGACAAACTGTTCATAGTGTGACATATCTGAAACCGTGCAGTTGTGCTGAATTAAAAAGTACTTTTCAGGGTGAATGTTATCTTGTAGCTCTTGTATGTATGAGATTGAATGCTTCAGTGGCAATGCCTATTCATCTTCATGGACCAATGTGACATTAACTCAGAAAACTAGTTTTGATACGTGGTTCTTAAACTAATCTCCTGTGTTTTTCCAAACATAAACTGTACATGATCTGTAATATTTTCTGTAACATAATCTGTAATATTTTCTTATGTCCATTAAAAATATAATTAATACCGGTGTTGTATGTTTGTTGGTTTTTATTATGACATTTATGTATGTATATATATGTATAATATATATATATATATATATATATATATATATATATATGTATTTACAGAAAACATTCCAAACTTTAATGACCGTTATGAAAGC
Organism: Sprattus sprattus; assembly: GCF_963457725.1. Lineage (NCBI taxonomy): Eukaryota > Metazoa > Chordata > Actinopteri > Clupeiformes > Clupeidae > Sprattus > Sprattus sprattus. The sequence continues at coordinate 25,719,094 of NC_137928.1, read as the reverse complement.
ACATCTTTGCTGTGCAGTTGTGTTGTGTTGTCTTCAACATCCTGAATCAGTGAGCATTCATTGTATAACTTGCACTGGCTATTAAAAATAGTGTATGCCAAACACTGATGAATGATGAAAAGGTCACATCAGTTTAGAGTCAAAACAACTTCAGTGACCTCCCGGTTACATCATCTCTCTGGTTTGTACACTCGGTCCACGACTCTAATTGCAACTGTTGATGAGGAGAACTGGCCACACTAATGCGGAGCTCCCTCAGTACTAACTAAGAGGGATGGTAATTGGTCCCTTTGCAGTGGTAGCCATGCCTCAGTAGTGCACCCTGATCCAGCTCCCTCCTCAGGAGGGGGATCTATTGTTTTTGCCACTGACTCCATGTTGGGAAAATACTTAGAGCTTGACTGGACTAAACGTGACTTGGGCCCAGAGCAGCAAAGGACCTGGCCGTGTTAGAAAAAAAAGCATAGATAGAGATAAAATGAAACTATGTGTTCTGCAGTCATTTCTTGCTATTGAGTAGCCTAGACCTATTTGATTATTTCCCACAGGCTTAGCTCATCAGTGTAGCCTATATATGCTCTCTTGGACAGACTCACTCCTAGCCTTAGTACACACGATGCAAACACTGTTTAACACACTTCCTCTGCATGCTTGAACATGACTACATATTTTCACAGTATTACTGGGACACATTGATCACTGGCTGTGTATTGAGGTATCAAGGTAAATGTTGTATTTGTACTTCTCTATACACTACAACATACTGTGGTGTGGTGATTTCACCCAGCTAAGTCACTCGCACATGCCACCATCAAGCGAAGCCCAAATATGAGGTGTCCTGTAGATAAGGGTAACTGCTGGTTCTCTGGCTTATAATATTTGTGTGTGTTTCTCAAACCATCTCTTAAGTGTTCCCTTTAGAGAAACCTTCCTTTGTATACCTTAGAGGCTAAATCCAGTAGAGTTTCTGAAATTGATTATTGTCATTAATGTAGATTTGAGCTTGTGTCAGATGAGATTATTGTCATTAATGTAGATTTGAGCATCCGTGAGATGAGATTATTGGGCATGGCTCAGACTGGAGTGCAGGTGATCATTATTAGAAAGAACATCAACAAGAAATCAAGTCAAAAGAAAGTTCCCAAAAAAGGACAGCTGTAGGCTATGTTAATCATAGGTTTGTATTAGCAAGGGATTAAAAATGAATGGCTTAATTAATTAGACTCTGTTTTTCTTTAATGAAGCACAGAATGTTATCTAACACATATATTGGTCTTACATAGCAGTCAATTGTAGTGCATACATCAAGACACTTACATAAAATGTGTAGGCTCTAAAACGTGTGCCTCTGAAAACTGTGTGAAGTTCTAGTTAAGAGTGGTCCAGTCCAACCTTACAAAAGTATCTCTCAGAGAAGGTATACCTTAGCTAAGGATGTTCTAGGACTAACCTCAAAATGTTGAGGCTCAGCTTAAGGTATAACTTACAAATGCAGCATTAAAAAGGGTTTGGGAAATTCAGTCCAATGCTCTAAAATCAAATATACAAATTCACATATAAATGTTGCCATCTACTGTGATCAATTTTTCTGTTCATTCAATGTTATTTACATGAATGATGGAGGAAACACTATATCATTTAGTGATAGTAAGTAATGTTCAGATTATCATAAGAATGATTAAAATGCCATGGATCATATATATCATCACTGCATTGCCTGAGGTAAATATTGTGTGGTTATTGCAAAGAACTACAGTACTGTACGTAAGTTGTAGTCGTTCACCTGGAGTGCACTTTATGTGTGAATACCATGACCCCAAAAGCACCCTAACAAACGTGCTTTGGCACTCTCTTATATAGCACTATGAGTTTATGACAGGCCATGAATATACATGTATGCACAGCTATTAAAAATGTGTTATGCAGCATTTGAATGTTGTTGTGTTGATTGCTGTTGTTGTGTTGCTGCAGCTGCTGTAATGATCATAACACAACTAATTACTGGTCAGTAGGGCCTAAGTGAGTTGGGGATGGCCAGCTTGGAAAATTAGTTGCAATGGTTTTTCCACAAAGGTACTGCTGGGGTGAGTTAGACCTGTAATTGGCCCCATGGCAAAGGCTAGTCAATTATAAGTTGTATTTGTAAACAGGCCCAGTTAAATTAGCTGGTATTGAAACATTAACAATGAGCCGAATGCACATGTGACTCTCGAAGGAATTGATCAGGAAATATGACAAAATATTGTTATTTACAGATTATTCTATATAGTGCAAAAGATTTCCAAAGATTTTGCACTTAACGCCAAGTTTTATACTAATGCGTAATTGTTAACAAGGTCCCTGGAGGTCGAGTGATGTCAATGGGCCATAAAGGGGGGAAACATACAGCAAAGAACCTATAAGTGGTCCATAGGGAGAGACCCCTACTCTGTATAAATAGATGCAGAATCCTCCACACTGGCCAGTGGTCATTGGACAAGTGACCACAAGAGCAGAGAGGTAAAAGAAAACAGAAACTCACTGCTAGGTACCGTATAACCGTCTTCATTAAGCGTCTTAGAGAACTTTGAAGAGCGTTATATAAATGTGATGTATTATTATTATTATTATTATTATTATGACTGTTTCAATAGTAATGTCTGAATTTCAAATCAAATGGTCTATTCCTTGATTGATGGAATATTCCATAGTGCATTGGTTTGCCTGCTGTAATTCAATATCATGTCTTTTCTTGAATGGTGATATCAGTTTTACTCATGTGCATGTTGTTGTGAAACCTTCAGGTAGGACCTCCGGCTGTTATTGTGTTCATGTGCCATGATCGAGGAAGCCCAAGGAGCCAATGTTTCACACACCATGTTCGTTTTCATTGGTTTCCCAGAGACCTACAAGCACAGGCCCTGGTACTCCGTGCCCTTGGTCCTGAGTTACTTGCTTGTCCTGGTGGGGAACTCCCTCCTGCTCTACATCATTCACAACACAAAGAGTCTCCACAGCCCCATGTACATCCTCGTCTCCACGCTGGCCGTGGTCGACATCGTGAATCCCACAGCGATTATCCCTAAGATGCTGCTGGGCCTCTTGTTTGACCTGAGCGAGATAACACTGGCCGGGTGCCTGACGCAGATGTTCATCACGCACTTCTTCTCGTCTGTGGAGTCTACCATCCTCCTGGCCATGGCGCTGGACCGCTACGTGGCCATCTGCCACCCGCTGCGCTACGTGGAGATCGTCAACAATGCCCTGTTTGCCAAACTGCTCATCTTCACCCTCGTCCGCAGTGGGGCCATCATGCTAACGCTAGTTGGCCTGGTGGTGCCCCTGTCGTTTTGCGGCTCGAACATCATCAGCCACTGCTACTGCGACCATATGGCCCTCGTTAGCCTGGCGTGCAACAACACAGACAAGAACAACGCCATGGGGGTGGCTGTTATTGTGTGTTTCGTTGGTTTCGATATATCGCTCATATTCTTCTCCTATGTCAGCATCTTGCACGTTGTTCTAAGGGCGGCGGCCGGAGAGGACAGGTGGAAAGCCTTTCACACCTGTGGTACCCACCTGATGGTGATGATGAGCTTTTATCTGGTGGGTAGTGTGACGTTCCTCTCCCACAACCTGCACACCCCCATACCCGTGGACGTTAACACCTTTCTGGGTTTGCTCTACATCATCTTCCCCGCCACTGTTAATCCCATCATCTACGGGGTGCGGACTAAAGAAATAAGGCACACAATAGTGAGAATGTTCAAGGTTCAGGCCAATAAGGTGTTTGTGGTACAAATTTCATCTGTGAAAAAGTGACACTGTACGGTATGTGGCCTACACAGAATTGTCTTTTGAGTTTGCATACTTTCATATTGTCAAAACTGTTTCATATATATAAGGGATAATGTACAGTCATTCTGCATGATTCTGAAGAGCTGTATGATATGTGTGTGTAACAGACATCTTACTCTGACTCATCTCACCCTACTACTCCTAGTCCTGTTCAGCGGTTTCAGTGTCATACAGCCTGAATGTGAATATCAATGTCTGGACGCTGAAAGATCTGATCTGGTCCTTGCCTTCACATGTGATGTTAATATGCGTCATTGTATTATATTGTCATTGTGATCAGATCTACTGTTAAATGATACTGTCAGAAATGGAATGTGTGGACAATACATTCTTTTTCTGAACACAGAATTTGAATTGCTTTCGATCAATGCATGTAATGTGTTATAATTTTTACCAATCCAGGTCGAGAATTTACTTTTGTCCTAATGTATCACCTTTGTTAAAATCTTTTGTACCATATTGTATTGCAGTATGTTGGTCTATCCTGGTCTATCGTCCTGTTTAGCCCTAGAAAATAAACTGAATGATGAAGAGAAGATGTCAATAGATGCAAGGTGTAAGCATAAACCATGTGAAAGTTCACCTGTTTCTTTTTTTAGATTCAAAAGTCTACACAAGGTGTTAGATAATAGAAACAGACTTGTCTATTATCACTATTTTTAAAGTTTCAGAAAAACTCTGGTAAAATACAAAATGCAGATCAGATCAGATCAGATCAGATCAGATCAGATCAGATCAGATCAGATGTGTTTCATTCCATTTTAAACACAGTGTCAGATCACGAGACAAATTTAATTCCAATAAAATACTTGACTAAAGTCTAATGAATCTTTGTGTTCTAATATCTGTTCACCTTTAATTCTTAAACTCTGTCCTCCTCCTCCTCTAGCCTGTCCTCTTCCTCATACTCATCCTCACTTAAGTAAACACCATTAACAAGCACCGCTTCTCATTCTAATCAGGGAGTTCAAACATCATTCCTTAGCTCCATTTATGATGGGCTTTCTGTCCCTCTTCCTTCCAGAGTATTTCTCTGAATAGAGATGGCAAACTTTTAAATGCCAGTGTTGAATTGAATGTCAGTGTGGACTTAATTGTAGCTTGCTTAATTGTAGCTCTTGTCTATAAATAGAAATGCATGTATCTTGCAGCACATGTGGAGGTGCTCTTGGTATGAGGATGGAAACGCAATGATATGGAGTTGGTTCCACCACACACAATGTTGTACACAGCATACACTGTTGAAAGTTGTTCACATAAGGAGCTATATAGCCTTTCCTTGAGACACATATCCACTCAGTCATTTTCCAACTGATTTTCAATACAGTTTGGCCCAGTTGAAGCAACATGATTCAGGCAGTCAATTGAATTTCATGGCAGATAATTTGTGGTGTCTGTCACAGCTGCTTCATTTACTGACACCACCTTTGTAACAGTCATCAAGACATGGATGCAATAAACTTGTTGAGAATTTCACATAATGTCTAGGGGCACCAGATTTTGACATGAACTTAAAGGAACATAACATTATCCGCAGCTAAAGGTTTCTCCAAGCTTCAAAAGAATATTCTGTACATGCCAGTATACAGTCTCTAATGAGACGGTCTAATACTTGCACTCAGCTAAATGACATGTTTTATTATCTCAGTACGGTAGCTAGACAGTCGGGTATGTTTGAGAAAACTGAACACACAGTATGAAAATCTCTTCAACATTAATGCTGAAACCGAGCAAGATAATCCTATAGAGAAGTAGAGAAAAAGAGACGGATGAAGATAGAGAAAGATGTAAAGGATTAGTGTGGGGCAGAAGACATGGAAGCCCAGGGAGTTGCTGTTACTTTGTGTTCTCATGAAGCCCAGGTAATTGACATCTACTCAGCACACACAAGCAGACTGTGTGTATCCTAACTACACCAAGGTGATTCCTGTGTCCTGTTTGTGCCAGGAGATGCGCATATTAACAAGCTCACAGCTACGCTGATTGGTCACTGCTATTGTTTTTCAGTATTATGTCAACACCGTAAATTGGTCCAGAGCACAGAGACTCCTCACAGAACACACACGTCCATTGGGGACGAGAACCTTTCACCAGGTCACTAGCCAATTAAATTACAGTTGGAAAAAAGAGGAAAAGGAAAAAGGAAAGATTTAATTGGTCACCAAGGAGCTTGCGTCATTAACACCCAAATGAGTCAGTTGGTGCCAGCACGGCAAAGTGTGAAGCAATTAAAAATGAAATGATTCATTTTGCCCTCAGAGTCTGATCTTGTGCCACATGGTTGGATCAAATTCACAGTACTGATTGACTCATGAGCTAATGGTTAGTGCTGGTGCCAAAAGGTGTGACGTGTTGCATGTGTCACGTGTGTGCTGATGTGTGTGACGTCTGAGGGGAAATCTGTGAGGACAAAAAAAAAATGCTACCCCACAAAAATGTACAGGATAGACACATTTTTATTAATAAAGATACAGTTTAACATAATATCTTTTACACCCTTGCCTGAACTTGTATTGATATAATAATAATAATAATAATAATAATTATGTCAGTGTGATGGTCAATAATATTCATTTGTCAATAAATACTTGATCGTAGTTTTTACTTATCTAAGATATGATTCAAATTCATTTTGAATGGTTGGAATGACTAGTTCACAGTCAATATGACTTTGACACTGTTTAACACAGTGAAGAAAAAGGAACAGGACAGTTTCGGAGCAGAACCATCCTGGTGACACGTCATAATGTTAATCATGAAAAGAATAAGACCATTCTGTGCTGTGGTAGTAAAACCTTTACAAAAAAAATCAAAAGCATTTTGGAAAAGCATGAATCCCATTCACAAAAACGTACAAAGTATTGACATGTCATGCAAGAAATCAAGGCCACTCCTTTCATTATAGATAATATAGCTTCATTTCTGTGTCTGCTAAGGCTCTCTCCTCTTTCTACAATGCAATGTTAGCACGGAGAATGAATGACCACATTGGAGACAGGTCTCCTCTAGATTTAGAAAAGCTATGGAGATAAAACTACATGAACTCTGCCTGATGTTTGGCCATTAATCTCATAAATGGATAGTGTTGGTATATTAAACCATGTTCTACTCTCATTTTGCTTTTGAAACAAAGTGACCCTGGATGGTAGTTTGGCAAAGGAGGCATGACATTCTGACTGTACTTCAGGTGGCTGGGATGTGTATGTAGTGGGGACCCATGTGATATGTGCATATCAGTGCTACTACTGGGAGGGGTTTCCACGAGGCAGGGAATACAACAGTCTCACATCACAAATCAATCTCTCTCTGGATTATCAAACAGCTACTATCAACTTGTCATGTCTAATGTAAGGCGAAATGAAATATATGTTTATATATATTTATATATTATATGTTTACTTGTAAATAGTTTACAAGTTCTCCCCTTACCCCTCTACATTTGTACACTTAGTAGTTTTCCCTGATGGAAGGTGCATTCGGCAGCTCGTACTGAATTTGGCAGTAGTCATGGTTATAACAATCCCAGTTATGTACGGAGAGAAAAGTACAGTAGATACAATACATTAAATATATTATCATTACAGAGTTGTGTCTTTGCTCATTCCTATTGATACAAAATGCAACGCAACAAAACCAAACCAAACCTAACAAAACGTTAAAAAAACATGTATTACAAAGTGAAGTTTATTTCAAGGCATGCTTCCACTCAAGTTAGATTTAGCCATGATGATAACTGCTAAGACCTCCGTTTGAGTGACCCTTATAGGAAATCCCAGATGCCTAGAAGGTGGCCTAAAGTAGCCTACGCACAGAAATCTCTCTTTCCCTCTCTCTCTCTCTCTCTCTCTCTCTCTCTCTCTCTCCCTCACCCTTGCCAACCAACACTGATGACTAGGTCACACAAGTACCTAAGATGTAGAGGTTTTGTTTTCTAATACTTGTCCCGGCTGCATGGAAAGACAAATGTAAACAAGAAACACGACGACGGCACCACTGAGTGTGTGTGTTTGTTTTCTCTCTCTCTCTCTCTCTCTCTCTCTCTCTCTCTCTCTCTCTCTCTCTCTCTCTCTCTCTCCCTCTCTCTCTCTCTTTCTGTGTTTCATTGTAAAGGGGGCCTCCTCGCTTCAGGTTTATAGCCAAAGAGGCTCTCGGTAGATCCCAGGAAAAAGCAACACCACCGCCTCAGAAGAACAGTCAACCCCGTCACACCACGCTGCGCCACTCTTCACTTATCTGTCGTTCAGCCGGGGCGAGTCTGTGCCCTCCTCATCATCGTCGTCTTTCGCCCCGATGAGCCGCTGCCGTGCAAAATCCTCAAAGATGATATCATCGTCACTGTGGAGAGAGACAGAAAGAGAGAGGATCCCTTAGCTTCATCTAACCCTTCAAACTCACTATTCTGGGTATTCACAAGCCCATATCACTAGAGGATGCAGTGTCCTGGTTAAGCACAGCCACCAGATACACATATTTGAAAACCACCTGCAGTAGTCATTTTAAGCCTTCAGTTCTTCAAACAAACATGAAAAATATATGAGAGTGGTGACTCATGAAGTGCAGCTTGTTTAGCAGTTTAACTTGGGCTATGGCTATGCTGAATTTGGCCTGAAACAATACTGGATATGCAAGCAAACACTAGTATCACAGATACAAACTGTTAGAGAGTAGAGTGTTTGTACTTCATCTGAGTAACACTTACATAGTAACATGCTGACGACAGCTGGAGTAATTCAGTATCAAGGGTTGTGTGTGTGTGTGTGTTTTTTGTGTTTGTGTTTGCGTGCTGCTGTTCCTGGTGCGGAGGTGTGGCAGCCAGGGGAGCTGGATCTGGTGGAGGCAGCTGAATGCATTATTGATGGGGCCCAGCACAAGCACAGCCTCTGTGCAAATTTCACAAAGGCTAAAAGGACGGGCGCAAGAATACAGCTGCGACAGCGGCTCTTACTTTGTGTCAAATTCTATCAAGTTGGTGTCGATGGGCGCGTCGCTCTCAGGAGCTGTGGAAGGGACAAAACACAAGTAGGGCAATTAAAGAAAAGCTTTGAAGGTTATTCAGTTTGCACAAGTTTTCCCCACACTCAGCCCTGGGTTTGTATCCATGTGAAGAGACAGAGGGAGGAGAGAGTGAGACGACTCGTGATAAAGGGACGTACCGTCTCCGTAAAAGTCTTCAATGGGTTTGGGGTGCATTAACGTGAAAGGCAGTTCCACAGCAACATCACTGTGAAGTAAAACCAGGGAATTAGACTCAATCTGGTCCCTTTACCCAAAATATGAATGACATTGTAATAAATGCTGGTCCTACCTTGAGGCAAGATCTCCCAGAAGTCTGGAAATATAAAAAATAAGTTGAAGTTCCTGCAATGTTGTCTAGTAAATGTTTATTTGAGGAGTGTAACACCAGTCTGAGTTCACACACCAATTGAAATACCAACATTAATAAACTAACATGTTTATGTCAGGCAGTGCAAAATAAGTTGCTTGGTAAGAGGATCTAAAGTAGTTTACTTCTTGTAACACCTTTATACCACCATAACTCCCACCGCAATATCCTGATTTAGAATACATCCCTGTGTGCAAAACCCATCAACAAGAGACCTGAGACTATCTGAACAGAAAATGAAAACATACAAACAAACAAAAAAACAAACAAACAAACAAAAAAAAACACACATGCACTTACCCGCCTCTAGACACCACCAGCTTGACTTTGACTTTGTAGGAGACAATAATACCCAGAATCTCCTTGTTGGCCCCTTCTCTCAACCTGAGGAAGATAAACGTAACATTTAATTTCATATTCCTGTCCCTGGAAACATGAACACAGGTAAAACGTACAGTATATGCAACACATACAGTATATGGGATAGATATAGTAGAAAAAAATATGGATTAAACTATTTGCTCGACAAATTTAACATCATGCATATCAATATACAATACTCATCAAGGCAAAGACAATACAACGACACTGTGTCTTTTCTTATATGTAAGATATAAATTCCAAACATTTACAGGTTTCCTTTCATTGTGAGGACTGCACAGAACACCTGGTCAAGCCTTGAGGAGCAGAGCCTGCGCTGTACTCACAGTGTGCTGGAGGTTAAGAGCCTGATCTATACTCACAGTGTGCTGGAGGTTAAGAGCCTGATCTTTACTCACAGTGTGCTAGAGGTTAAGAGCCTGATCTATACTCACAGTGTGCTGGAGGTTAAGAGCCTGATCTATACTCAGTGTGCTGGAGGTTAAGAGCCTGATCTATACTCACAGTGTGCTAGAGGTTAAGAGCTGTACTCACAGTGTGCTGGAGGTTAAGAGCCTGATCTATACTCACAGTGTGCTAGAGGTTAAGAGCCTGATCTATACTCACAGTGTGCTGGAGGTTAAGAGCCTGATCTATACTCAGTGTGCTGGAGGTTAAGAGCCTGATCTATACTCACAGTGTGCTAGAGGTTAAGAGCCTGATCTGTACTCACAGTGTGCTGGAGGTTAAGAGCCTGATCTGTACTCAGGGTGCTGGAGGTTAAGAGCCTGATCTATACTCACAGTGTGCTAGAGGTTAAGAGCCTGATCTATACTCACAGTGTGCTAGAGGTTAAGAGCCTGATCTATACTCACAGTGTGCTAGATGTTAAGAGCCTGATCTATACTCACAGTGTGCTAGAGGTTAAGAGCCTGATCTATACTCACAGTGTGCTAGAGGTTAAGAGCTGTACTCACAGTGTGCTAGAGGTTAAGAGCCTGATCTATACTCACAGTGTGCTAGAGGTTAAGAGCCTGATCTATACTCACAGTGTGCTGGAGGTAAAGAGCTGTACTCACAGGGTGCTGGAGGTTAAGAGCCTGATCTATACTCACAGTGTGCTAGAGGTTAAGAGCCTGTGCTGTACTCACAGGGTGCTGGAGGCTAGGTTTGTGTCCTCATGCTTCAGCTTGCCATCCAGGGCCAGGCCCCTCTTCTCCCGGTTGTTGACCAGGAAGGGCGTGAGGGTGTAGACCCTACAGAAGGTGGAACTCGGAGCTACTATGTCACTGACAGATGAAAGAAAGAAGGTTAATCAGTTTTAGCAGATTATATAATTTTTCCATATAAAGAATGAAAGATTCAAATATAATTTTAGGCATTAATGAGCATGTATCATTCCAAAAATCTCTTTCGGATGAGAAAGCCAGAGGCTTTAAATCTAATTTGACTTACCACATACAGTTACATTTGTGCAAAGCATTTGTGTGACTCTGGGGCTGTACTTACTCTGATTCTTCTGTTGCTACGGGGCACTTGTACTGGGCAGTGTTGAACAGGCATATGTCTGCATACTGACGCACTAGAGGGTCAAACAAACACTGTCCAGTTGAAATGTCTATTTTTGAACAGCAATATATTCATGAAGGAGCTAGTGATACGTACCTGAAATCTTCATTTTCTTCACTGTCTTGTTTGTGTTGTTAGTGACGTGAACATTGACACTTATGGGCTCGCCATGGTAATAAATCTATAGGGGAAATCACATGATTTGAATAAAGCTGTCGGTCATGACCTGTAACATGGGATTATGGTGCTTTTATACATTAAACATTAACATTACTAACATTTGCAAATGTGTGTAGTGGCCTTGTGACAGCAAGGTTGACTTCCTTTGAAGACTCTGATGACATGTGTTTTAGTAAGTTTCCCTGCATCTCATACAGTAATTCCACACAGCTGTTCTGCTTTAAAAGAGGCCTATGAGAGCAATGATCACTATCACAGCCGTAAGGCCTCAAATATCACATCTCACTGTCTGCCATTAAGGTTCTCAGCACACAGCCTCAACATGAGCGGTCAGCTGATTGGGAAGCACCCATCAAACAGGTCTGTGTTGAGCCTCTAGGGAACAGAGTTTGGCTCCTACTGCATTTACCTAAATGTATCACTTTATGATGAATATTGCAGTGATACACTCTGGAATTATGAATTACACAAAGGGAGGGCAGTAAACATACAATGAGACCTACAATAATGGTGTAGTTCAGGAGGAAGAATGTAAAGATAACAGCAAATAATTATTTTATTAGACATTCTATATGAATTGTTTTAGATTCTTGGGCCAAGAAATTGTAAGCGAATGCCACAAACGCCTTGAAATATATATTGGCAAACCCTGTGCTTTCGTCATTCCCTCACAATCACATTCTACCAATAGTTTCATATTAAAGAAAACAAATAAACCATAAAAAAACATAATCCACTTGCAAAACCTGGCATGTGAAAATGAATCGATGTTGGAGTCTGGAGCTATGTTGGAGCTATGTTGGAGCTACTCTCTCAAGCATCCAGCAGGGGGCTCCCTACCTCCTTGTCCAAGGAGGCCTCCAGGTGAAGGGGCTTGTCAGACATGAGGAACTGGCGTGTGGTCTCTGCCATGGGCTGTGGACCCGGCTTCTCTGGGGCGTACTGCACCTTCCTGATAACAAGGCGCACAGAGTTCCTGCGACACACACACAAACACACACAGAAGGCTGTCACAGTCAGATTACAGCACTACTGACATGGCTGCTTTCAGATGTTGAGGTAAAATTCTGGTATGTTCCATTCATCCTTCAGTGTGCTGGACAGGAGCCATCCAGATATTATATTTATAAACGTGACTGGGTCCCATCCAATAATGCGAGGGGAGAACATCCAATTACTCAAGAATCATTTCACACTTACCATTTAAAATTCATGGGCTGCAGCCCTCTCCCATTGCATGCGATCAGGCCTGAGCTAAAGTAGCTAACATGCTAATTAAAATCAAATATTCTTGAGGCTGTACGCACTCTGAGGACTCTGAGGGTAATTCTTCCTGACACATACATTCAAGGTCACTCCATTTGTCGACAGTGAACTCTATCTCTCTCCCTCACTCTCTATGTCTCTTTTTCTCCCTCTCTCTATCTCTCTTGCTCACTCTCTCCCGTAATTTGAAATTAAGTCATGCACCTTAGTGATTATGCTCTTAATAGTGTGACAGATGTGGATGATGTATTCCACATGGCTGACAGAGTGGTAGGATGACTGTACCTTTTGTGGATTTTTTCCTCAACGTTCTCTCCGCAGAAGGCTTTGACTTCAAAGTCCACCCCGCAGGCCTAAGCAGGAGAGGACCGAATGACATAAAAGAGAAAAGTCACTTCATTAAAGAGCTGGAGACGTGCAGCCGTAGTGTTACAGAGCCAAGCATGCTAACTAGCCCGAGCGAGCCCCACACACTTATCATGCGTTATAGCCTGTGAGGATGATCCTGTAGTACCTTTCCTGTGTCCTCAGGGCCTGGCTGCAGAGTGACAGAGCAGGGCAGGTTGGGAGGAATCTGTGGGTGGAGAACAGAGATGAAATTCAATGACATTTCGATGACAAACTATCTCCGATGAGTGGTAGTTCTGGAACGGGTACAGCTAAGACCTGGGCCACCTCTCCTCCAGAGTCTTCTGCCATCTGAACCTCAACAAAATGATTTCCCTATGATGGTGGGGACTGATGGAATTTCATAATAATTTTATAATAATCCATGGAATTATTCTATACAAGAGTTCAGTCAAATGGAAGCATGACGATTATGGTAAAACAAACTGCACTGGGAACAAACAAACAAACAAAGGAAAATAAATATCAGCACTGAGTGAAATCCTGTTCCAGATAACAGCTGAAGCAAAAGAAGAGAGTGGAGTACCTCGAAGGTGAAAGGATAAGCATGTTCCCCGAGCTTCTTAATCAAGCGCTCCTGCAGGCGAGTGAGGCCTTTCTTCTCCCCTGGCACTGGGGGGAACGCCTGGATGTTGGCCACAAAGAGGTCCTTTCGGAACGTCAGTCCCAGAACATCCAGATCCTCGCGGCCATAGCGGAAGGCACACGTCAGCGTGACAAACACTGAAAGGGGGGGGGGGGCACAGAGAGGCACAAGAAGCAGGGCCTTTGAGTAAGTCTTTACATAATGGAGTGCGACATCGTGCAGAACATTCCCGCTCAAACTAATATGGAAATCACTCGGCACAGTGATCCGTAACACTAAAGATTTTAGAAGGCTAAACAAGATTGAGCAGCGTAATTCTAGTCTATGGGCACAAAAGCAGGACAGTTCCAGTGTCACCAAACATAAACCTTCTCTCCCAATAAACAATAAAAGAAGATAAACCTAATTTTGTGTGCTGTATTACTAATTATGATTGTGTATAAAAACACTGAGTCACTCTTTTGGACGTGGAGTTAATAATTTCATAGGGGGGTCATCCTAGCTAGTTAGCTAGCTAGCTAATGGAGTGAGGGGCCAACTGGCAGAGCTCTGAAAAAGACCTCAATCGTATGTCAAATAAGATTTCTTTACTTTTGTCCATTTTCTCATACCTTTCCTCTCCTTCAAATACTCTGGGTCGATTAAAACAACTCCATCTGGAAGAGAAGTAGTATAAAAAAAAATTAAAAAAATCAGAGATTTCAAATGACATTTAAATGTATAATCTCTTTTAATCATGCTCCATGCAGGTACACATACCGACTGGCTCTACAAGGTCCACATGGTCAACAAAGTCCCTCTTCCCCAGGTAGACTGTGAGCTGAAAAAGACACCAAAATGTCAATAGGTGAAAATGCCAAAGGATTAAAAAAGTATGAACTGTCATTAGCACCTCACCCTTTGCATTTGAATACATCAGAAATACAGAAATACATTGTGAACTCAGTTTGTTGGGCTCGTTATGAGTCTGGCTGCTTTCTCGAAGCGCTTCAATGTTCTTCAATATTCACGGCTGGAAGTCTTGCCCACAGATTGGCCTTCTCATCTGTCTCTCATTACTGTCTGCATGAATTTGTTGGTGTGACTCTGTAGAGGGCTTTAACTTCCCAGAGCGTAAAGCTGACTCAAGCACACACACCCACGCACGCACGCACGCACGCACGCACGCACGCACGCACGCACGCACGCACGCACGCACGCACGCACGCACGCACACACACACACACACACACACACACACACACACACTCACACGGGTCTTTCATATTCTCCTCACAACCCCTTGCTTTTCAACGACCCCAATGTACCCTGCCTCAGACGCACTCCCCCCCTAGCCAGGCTGCTAAAGTGGTGGATCTGACCGTGACACAACACATGCAGACAGAACCACCGCCTCTGCTCTACTCTGCACTCTTCTCTGTCCTCGGTTACCACGGCGGCGCCTACAGACAGCCCATGGCCATCTTGACGCATGTGCCACCATGCTCCAAACGAACGTAACTTCGACCTGCCAGGAGGTCGTCTCGGGGAAATGCAAGGGCGTCTGTGTGAGAACGCGACCTCGGCGCCTCGTCCGGGGCCTCGTCCTCATGGGAGCGGACTCTGAGTCCTCCCCTCCTCTTCTCCTCTTTAAGAGCTCCGACTTTGAAAAGGCCTCTGCTAGGCCGGTGTTGGATCTCTGATATCGATTGATTCACGAGACAAAGGGGGTTTGATTAGAAAGGGCAGTTTTGATGCTGGAATGGAGTGTGCTGACGGAGGCTTGTTTGGTCCCCATTACTGACACTCGAAGCATTTCTCTGTTCTACATGAGCACCTTGTTATCAGAGTAGGGTTGTTGACCTTTAAAGATGAACACAAAGGAGAATATTACCTTGCCATTGGGACTTGCTTTCTTGAACACCCTGAAAAACAGGAGAAAAGAGCATGAATCAAATGAGACCACAGGCAATATTTTAGACAAAAAAAATGGTTAATAGCCGCACATCTGTAACTCATGTCAGACCACACCTCACTGTTTCCAGGATAGGGCCCTTACGTGGTATGAAAGTGTGTCCAGAATTAGCTATAGCAGATTGTGTCGCTTATTAATCACTATGACTTTTCCAGGAAAGCCAAAATAAGCACACAAAAAACGACTTGGTATGGAGGTAGAGAGTTATTGGCTACAGCAGTCCAACCATCACCATTCTTGCATTCGCCGTGCCACAGGATTCAGTTAAGGGCAGGGAAGTGGCTCTGGACGGAGGCTCCCAAGAAAGGGAGCAAATGTACTGCTTCAGAGGCACAGGAACGACTCCAAATGTGAGAACAGCCCACTGTGAATCAGGGCATCAGTTACTGTGACAAGAGCCTACATCAAATGAGCCTTGGGCTAAGATCAAGTCATAAACTACTTGCGGTGTCAAAGCCTGTGAAAATAACTGCTTTAGGAGACATAAAATCTTACTTTGGAACTAATGAAAGCCTTCCAAGTTTAAAATAGAGAATGTTTTTATATTTAATGATGGTTGGACCACTCTGTGACAGGAGATTCTATCTCTCTTTCTCTCTCTCTCTCTTTCTCCCTCTCTCTCACTAAGAAACTATAAACTGAATGTCAAGATGTAATGAGGATGTGTGGTCAAGGCAGAGACGGCAACAGAGTTGTTGCCATAGACATTAATAATACAAATAACAACAACAACACTAACAATATTAAAGACATTGTTTTATTTTATACCATACACATCAAGCCAAGAAGATAATACTTTTATATTTTTTGCAGAAGGCTTCTTTTATACCCTAGGATCACAGTGCAATATCCTATCTGAAGAGCCCTAACAAATTGAGATTTTATTTTTATAGTGTTTAACAGCTTGCAATGACCAGGAATCAAAGCCCTCTCACAAACCTCAAAAATCCACAGAGTTGCAATTAAACAAATCCATTAACTCTCTCATAAACACACACACACACACACACACACACACACACACACACACACACACATTAACATACACACACATTAGCACACACTCACAAACGCAGACACACACACAAACTTTAAACAGCTCCTTCCACATAAAACTCATGCTTGGGCTGGGCCAGTGATAAAACCATGTCCCTGGAGCAGTGAGAGAGCCAAGACTGTCCCACGAGCGTGTGAAGCATCGCAGGGAGGGGTCTCTGAGCCTTTTTAATTGACCTCCTTCCGATAACATAATAACAGTTTGCCTGGAATCAGCAGGCATTTGGGTGTGGGAGGGCAACATGTCCACATTATCTAATGGAGCACAAAGACTAAGAGGCACGTGGGCCAGATCTCTCTGGAGGACAAGGTTGTGGAAAATGACCAACACTGTTTGGAGAATGACATGCTGAGTAGATATGGTTGCCAAAGATACATCATGGCTTGCCATATTCAGAAATAAAATGTGTTATGGCTACAGACATAAACATGTGTTGCATGTAATCAATGACTCTTAATGGATTTGAATGAGACCTGTTGCAAACCCCTAATGCTGAGGCAAACAGTACACAATCAATACATCTAGTGCAGACTAATGTTTCAGTAGCTCATACATGAGTAATTATCAATAATGGCTTTACACTACCATGCCACTCATCACTTACGCCCTAATTGAATTGACGGGCAACTGGCAGCCAGCAAAGCAACGAACAACAGGCAAAGTCCACCCACGCACAAACTAAAGCAAAATCATTTTGCTAATTTAATACCTTGAGAAAGATCCTAAGCGCAAACATGGGTGGGTCAGCGCAAACACGCCACACTATAGCTTTAGTTCATGCTCAACAGAGTTCTCTGCTCTCCATCAATGAGATTAGGGTCCAGAGTGTGAACAGAGAGCTGTTAAGCCACATAGAGAGGGGAGCAAGGGTGGAGATAGGAGGAGGCGGAGGAGGAGGAGAAGAGATAGGAGGAAGATCAGGACGAGAGCATGGGTGGAGATAAGAGGAGGAGGAGGAGAAGAGATAGGAGGAAGATCAGGACGAGAGCATGGGTGGAGATAAGAGGAGGAGGAGGAGAGGAGATAGGAGGAAGACCAGGACGAGAGCATGGGTGGAGATATCCATCAGGCCCCAACACAGCCCACATAAATCTGCCCACACTTTCTCAGGCCCCTCTGGGGCCCGCGCTCCTCCCCATCCTACTCCTCCTCCTCCTCTAAGACACTCTGACTAATGACATCAGCATCCTCATCAAGCCCGATCCCTACTGATAAACCACTGATGTCCTCCTAACACGTGCCAGTTAGTTAGGCTGTTGTGTGTGTCTGTGTAGGACAGGGGAACACACATATTATTATAGGATCTGTACTGAAGTGTTAAATAAGTGCTAAATAGCTACTGTAGGTCTTTAAGAGTCACACACTGTTAGATTTTCAAGATGGACCTGTCGTCTAGCTGCTTGTTATCATAGTCGTCATTGCAGTAGAATACTGGCTATGTAAGGGCAATACTTGGAACTATCACAGTAAAATGCCTGTCTGTCGATGATTTGCCCTGAATCTGGGCTCACTTTACTGGATATAAACGTGTAACCGACACATTCAGCAGTCTTAACTCTGCGACTCCACGCCAAACCTTCCTCTTCTTGTCATACATGCAGAGGGCTGTCGGTTTGTGAGAGTGACACGGTCACTTGGCCTCTGACTAACAGACCATTTAGCTTCTGCAAATCCCTGTGTTGATCACTCATTTGAACGTCTCCAATCAAAGTAACCATGAAGCCCATGGCTACAGCTGGTGCAGCACACTGCGATGCAGCACAGCGCAGGCAGAAATTAATTCAAAGCAAAGGGGCATCTGCACGCCCTTCCTCTTTAAATTATGGTTGACATGGCAACAGCAGATGGCTTTTGTCACAACGTCCAGTGTTTCTTTTTTTTCCCTAATTAGCATTAGGCTATGACTCCAGGCTCTGTTAATGACCATATTATGCACTTTACAGTTGGCTGTGTCAGGTTTAATTTCGTATAGATTTTATTTGCTCAGTTGCTATGCCCACGGTGGGGCATGGAGCTGGAGGTTAGTGCTATTGTGTTGCTAGCTTGCTGCCTTCCAAGAAATATGATGTGATGATGACCAGGGTTAGCCAAGCGCGCTGTGAAAGTGGTTGTTGAACAAAACACAACAAATGTGTTTCCAGAATAAAATCGGCCATGTCAAGGTTTTCCATTATTTACAAGCATGACCAGTGATGTCTGTCTGTATTTTATTGTAAAAAATAAAATAAAATAAGCTGCGTAACAGAAAAAAAGTAGACTATTCTTCCCTCTGAAAATGTGTATCTTAAGTTTTATGTTGCCCCAGGGAACAGCTGTGCCTGTGTGTGGTTTGAACAATCTCATTTCTCTTTCATTGTTGTGGTCGTCATTTGTCCAATTGTGTTTTTCCCTCTGCCTGTGTGGGGTGTAAATCCACAGGCTGATGTCAGACTGGATGAGTCACACCCCTCTCATGTCTGTTTGTCTCCAACGGGAGGCATCTGTTGCGCCCACGGCCCAGTGCCAACACCTGTGACAGGGCACGCATTCAGCTGTCTGGAGGCTCAAATCATCTCTGCCATGCCATGCCCACTGGATCACTTGTGCCCCCACTCCCAACCTCCTCCCCCGGGAACCGGCTCTCCACTGGGCACGGTTTGCCCCTGCAGATGGACGGGTTTAGAAACAGCTTGTCTCATGAACCCTAAAACCACTTCTTCATCTTGGAAGCTAGTGGAAGAAACATTTCGACTTCAACCTGCTGCCTTGAGCTTTTTTTTTAATGAAATGAGGTTTTCAAATCTCTTGGTTTCATGGTTATCTGCATTGATTTTCAGGCTGGTATTTTTCCGTGCAGCAGGCTTAATTAGGAGGCAAGGACATGAGGCACATTTGAGCAAATCAATATGAGTACTGTGCAGTGATCAGATACACAATTAACTTAAAACCCTCCGCAACAAAGATTCTCTCTCTCTCTCTCTCTCTCTCTCTTTCTCTCTCTCTCTCTCTCTCTCTCTCTCTCTCTCTCTCTCTCTCTCTCTCTCTCTCTCTCTCTCTCTCTCTCGCTTGACATTTCATTTTTATGGCTTCAGTGGTGAAACTGCACCGAGGATCTGTCTCAGCGCATCTCTGCGTTTAACCATAAGGCTTCTTCTGCAAAGAATGTTCTGCCGGTGTGCGTTTTCAGGCTTGTAGCTGTCAAAGACCTTTTTACGACATGTAGAAAAATTATTATCATGGCAGGCTGTGTGACTAAAGCCCATGCAAGGCATCTGTTGAGCAATTTCTCTTCTTTTCACTGCCGCCCCATCCATTCAGCTGCTGGGTTTGTCTTTGTGTGAATGAATTATACATCATTCCATTAGGCACATCCACAGGCCCCGCTGCTCTGCTCTCAAGCCATACAATCTGTAAATGGTTAGGGGAGGAAGGACATTGACTTGCTTTTGATGGATGGTTGTCAGTCAGGCATCTCACTGCTTTCCAAAGGAGAGGGTAGAAAGGAATGACGATGAGAAGCTAAACAGATGTCATGATGTGGGATGATTACAAATGATGAAGACCTCGTGGCTGCTAACAGGTGAAATAAATCACACTAAACTGATTCTGAATGTGCTATGAATGCACAGCCAACATAGTATCACATGAAATAGAATTAGATGTAGATTCTTAGTTTCTAGCATAACCAGTACAGTGATACAGTGGTCTTTCCTTTTTAGTCAGAAGTCCCTGCATTAAACCTGAAACATTAAACCACTGCATTACATGAAAATTAACAAAGTAGACGTCTAACACTGTCTGTGCAAAACACGTAAACTATCGTATCATTCAAAAACACGAGGCACACCTCATCATAAGCTACCTCATCATGAAGCATCAGTAAAACACGCAGACATTGTTTTAGAATGTCTGTGAACTCTCCTCGAAAAACAGCAGCAGGAACTAAAGCTCCTGACACGGAGTCCAGACATGGTTAAAATCCCTGAGAAAAAATGTCTGAGGAAGGTCATGGTAAATTAGAAGAGCAGGGGAGGACTTAGTGTCGTGTTGCCCATGCCAGGGGCTTGGCCTGTTCCAATAGCCCAAAAAACGAAATCCTAAACAAAACCGGTCCAAATAAGAGGACGGTCCAAACACAGAGCTGTCAAAGTATCGTCAAGGGATGCTGTGCATTGCATGCGTCATACAGCAACTATTGATCAATTTGATCCAGAACAATCATGACCTGATTTAGGTCAATAACTTGTGTTTAGTTTTCGAATAAGCAAAGTCCCCCAAGTTGAAAGAGAAAAAAAGTGGGTATTATTGTTCCATTTCCACGTCTATTCTTTGGCACAATTTTTTTCTCTCTCTCTGACCCACATTCCATCTCATTTAAATGAACCACTGCAGAGCTTTTGCTTCGCTCGGAGAAGGCGGGGGCTGAGCAACGTCTTCAAAGGACCAGACAGAAACACACAAGTAGCATTTGATCCTTTCCTGCGGGGGTGGAGAGGAGAGGAGAAGAGAAGAAGGGCAGCCCAAATTCTCTGTTCTCATTTCTGGAATAGTTTATCAGGAGGATAAGTGGATTCCTGCCGAATCCTAAAGACTCATTTAAGGAAACGTGAATGTTTAACGAGAGAGTCCAAACCTTACAGACTCTAACTCAATAATAGGCATTCCCTTGATCAGTCAGAAAATAGCATGACTGTCTTATACTGTACAAGGATTCAGTTGTTCGGATTGTGGTTGTTTCTTGTTGCCAAAGACTTATTTAATTTTATTTGACTGATTGTGGTTCAGCCTCATAACGTGAGGGTAAATCACATTTAAGGCCCTGTAAATACATTTTCCCTCAAAGTTTAACTGAATCAGTATTCAAACACTGGTCAGATAATGTTCAAGAGAGCAGACAGAACTCTGGTATGGCTCTGGCTTTGATCTGGCCATGACGTGGCTCTGATCTGGCTTTGACATCACTCTGATCTTGCCCTGATCTGTTTGTGATGTTGCTCTGATCTGGCTGTGATGTAGCTCTGATCTGTCCGTGATGTAGCTCTGATCTGGCTGTGATGTAGCTCTGATCTGGCCGTGATGTAGCTCTGATCTCTCAGTGATTTCGCTCTGATCTGGCTGTGATGTAGCTCTGATCTCTCAGTGATGTCGCTCTGATCTGGCTTTGACCTCACTCTGATCTGGCTCTGATCTGTCAGTGATGTAGCTCTGATCTGGCTGTGATGTAGCTCTGATCTGGCAGTTATGAAGCTCTGATCTCTCAGTGATTTCGCTCTGATCTGGCTGTGATGTAGCTCTGATCTCTCAGTGATGTCGCTCTGATCTGGCTTTGACCTCACTCTGATCTGGCTCTGATCTGTCCGTGATGTAGCTCTGATCTCTCAGTGATTTCGCTCTGATCTGGCTGTGATGTAGCTCTGATCTGGCTGTGATGTAGCTCTGATCTGGCTGTTATGAAGCTCTGACTTGGCTTTGATCTGGCTGTGATGTAGCTCTGATCTGGCTGTGATGTAGCTCTGATCTCTCAGTGATTTCGCTCTGATCTGGCTGTGATGTAGCTCTGATCTGGCTGTGATGTAGCTATGATCTATCCGTGATATGGCTCACGCAGGCATGGATCCAACAGATCAAACCCCATCCCAATCTTGTCTCTGATAGGTCTAGAATGGTTCTCATTACAGAACATCACCAAGTGGTAGCTGACAGAGTTGGCTCTGAGTGACCCTTACTATCCTCAGGGCCGGATCGGAGGGGTGTTGAAATTCAGCAAACAGATGCAAACTTTCAAGGTGAACACATTTCAACTTTCAAATTTCCAAACTTATTTTGTGTAACCATTTCGAACCATTGACTTAAAATGTATCCCTAATCCAGCTCCTATGGTTATTAGCCAAGAAATACCCCTCAGACTATCTGGGTGTGTTCGCAAACGCAGTGAACTCAAAGCAAATACCAAACGTTCATGAACATTTGCCATTGTTCCAATGGCAAACTCCATATGTGGGCCAGATCTGGGCCTAATCCTCTGCTGACTCTGCATCCGTCTGGTATTTGGCTCCGTGAATGATAAATGACTCTACTCTGTGTGGTGCTAACCCTTCACTTCATCATGCTGCAGAGTGCAAGGGCTCTTCACCCTGATTTATCTCAATATTAGACTATCGTCATGACCACACTGATAACACACTGACATTCTTATGTCTCCCCACAGCTTCGCTTTGCAAACACTCCCTCGCTGGTCAGTTGATGAAGTATTACATCTTCAAGGTCTCTAGAAGGCTGGAAAAAACACACTGTTGTAGTGATTCAGAGCATAAATTATAAAACGTCCCTTGGTGATTCCCTGCAGTAAACAACAATAACAACAGCTCACAAAACGAGATCTTCCCAACTATCATGCGCGTGAGAGTAGGCTCATGAATTCCAGGAAGCTTTCACAACCTTACTGTTTTTTTCTCTCCTCTTCACTCTAAAATAATAGGCAGGGAAACATTCAGTCAGGCCTTTCAGAGTGTGCATTTGAATTTTTAAATAAGTGGCCCCAACGTATAATGTACAGACACGCCCTTCCTCCACTATCTCCAATGCTGAGTTGGCACATCTTTTGTGCTGAATCGCTCTCTATTTTATCATCGGGAGAGTTGGGGGTGGGGATAGGGGGGGTGGGGGGTGAGTGTGTGTGGGGGGTGTTTGAAACACTGTTTTGGAAAAAGTCATTCTCACTCAACATCTAAGTGTTGCTCTTCAGTGGAGCAAAACAGAGGTGACAGTTTGGAAATGCTTTATGAGATTTGAGAAGAGCTTGAAAGATTCTGTCAGGTCCTGAGAAAACTGATTATTTCCAGGCATAATGTTGTCCCTCACTTAATAGCCCAAGAAGATGGTGGCACTCATTTTGAGCGAAACAAGAAAAACATAGATTAATGCTGTCTACTTTACTGGAACAGTGTAGAAGGCAGTCCTTTGAAGGAAAAGTGTGCGTGATCTAGAGATTAGGCATATAATATCGAGTAATAACAAACTACAGTACAGATTTGATTTGAAATTAACAAGCCACGTTTACAGAAATACTGGTATTCATTGACTGACTTGTCTGGATTGACCCCCCATGAGATTTTGCACCGATCCGGTGAATTGATTTTATCCCTGCGTGAGTGTGTCGCCCACGTCTCCTCCCCTGCCTTGGCTGTCTCTTCTTGTTGTTTCTGCAGGGCCGAGTATTGGATTTGAATCTGGTGTTACATCAGCCTCATCATCTCTGGTCTCATCCCTCCTGGTGGGTATCAGTGTGAGCCCAGGTTCCCACCACCACCCCCCCCCCCCCACACCCCCCAAGCAGTGGTCATATAAACCAGGGTCTCAGAGCTATTGGAGAGGAAGGAGAGGGAGAGAGTGTGTCCTCCCCCACAAAAAAAGAAGAGGTGGAGGAAAGGATGGACAGAGAGGAAGCAAGAGAGAGAAAAGAGAGAGCGAGAGAGACGGAAGAAGTGGAGAAGCAACATGAGTGAGGGATGACTGGGCCTCTGTTTAACACGCAGGGCACGGGCGGGCACATCTCTGCCTGCGCCATCAGTGCCACATGTGCGTGTGCGTGTGTGTGTGAGTGTGAGAGAGCGAGAGAAAAATAGAGAAAGAATGTGTGTGTGTGTGTGTGTGTGTGTGTGTGTGTGTGTGTGGCAAAAGTGTGAGTGGGCCTTCACACTCCCATTTACTGAATTGACGGGCCATGACAGAGAACAGAGGTGGCTACACGGATAGGAGAGTAGGGAATGAAAGAGAGAAAGAGCAAAAGAGTTGAGAGGAGAGAATAGAAAGAGAGGTAGAGAAGAGGAGTAAAAAGGAGAAGAGGTAGCTGGAGTGAAGAGGACAGGAGAGGCCAAGGTAGAAAGAAGTGTGTGCTGGAGAGGAGGGTTAACCAATGAGAAAGCAAAAAAGATGAAGAGAGGAGCTTTAACCAATGAGAAAGAAGATAAGTTGGAGAGAGGAGGGTTAACTAAGGAGAAAGAAGATCAGATGAGAGGATCGTTGACAATATAGCAGAGAAACAGATAAGATAAAACTAAACAACAGAGGAGAGAAGAGAGGAGAGGGAAGGAGGAGAGAGGAGTGGAAAGGAGGTAGGAGAAATAAAAAAGAGAACAAATGAGAAAGGATGAGCGAGTGAGAGAGAGAGAGAGAGAGAGAGAGTAGAAGGATGAGAGAGGTGTAGAGAGGAGAAGGATAGAAGACGAGAGCTCAGGAGATGAGCAGAGTGGAAAACAGACAAGCACAAAAGCGGTGATCCGTGACGGCAGCAAGCCTGCCCTGCATGCATTACATCTGCTTATGTAAGAGAGGCAGCCAGGGGCTCCTCAACCATCCCCACCACCACCACCCCACTCAGGCTGCACAAGAGCTACTACAGACAGAGAGAGAGATGGGGGGAGAGAGAGAGAGAGAGAGAGAGAGAGGGACACAGAGAGAGAAAGAGTCGGAGAGGACAAACAGAAAGACAAATAGAGATTTTATACACAAGATGCACAAAATG
The DNA here is from genome assembly GCF_963457725.1 of Sprattus sprattus. Lineage (NCBI taxonomy): Eukaryota > Metazoa > Chordata > Actinopteri > Clupeiformes > Clupeidae > Sprattus > Sprattus sprattus. Next base: position 25,693,991 of record NC_137928.1, on the reverse strand, counting down.
AAACACAGCTAACACACAACCTCAGAGAAAGACAGAGAGAGAGAGACTGTAATCAGAGTGGAGAGACAAGAGGAGAGAGAGAAAGAGAGAGAGAGAGACTGTAATCAGAGTGCAGAGACAAGAGGAGAGAGAGAAAGAGAGAGAGAGAGACTGTAATCAGAGTGCAGAGACAAGAGGAGAGAGGGAGAGAGAGAGAGAAAGAGAGAGACCAACAGAGAGCATAAGTGAGAGTAGTGCCAGGGGGAATGCGGATGTCCATCAGTGCCTGTGGTCAGCTCTGTCCATTAGCAGAGAAAGATGAAGCTAAACTGCTCCACATTTTTGAGGGGTGTGAGAAGGCCCTCCCTTTCTCCTCTCCTCTCCTCTTCTATCCTCTCCTCTCCTCCCTCTCTCCCTTCCTCAACCTCAGATGCAAGCGTGGCTAAGGGACAAGGGAGAGCAAGGTGATTTATTGACACTGGCTTGAGACGATCTGACTAAGTGGAAGGATTTTCCTCTTGGCTATGTGTGGCTCCAAGCTGCCACTGAAGTGTCGTTTACATGGAGCCTAGTTTGTCAATCTGATACGGATAGCTAATACAGATAGCCCTATCATACATACGAACACTCTCTATCCGCACCTTGTTTCTGCAACGATCGCAGTCCGGGGTAGAAAGTGAGTAGATTTGAATCGGTACGGCGGCTGGTGTTCGTCTGCACGGTTTCACGCAACCTGATGACGTCACTGCCCCACGTGATCTTTTCCGCCATCTCCAACCAATATATATATGACTTGTTCTCCCTCAAAATCTCACTCATGGTGGGCCTCGAATTCACTAACATTAACCCAGTCTTCTGATTTTTGATTAGCCCCCTATCTTGATCTAATTCTTCTTATTCAGACGTAACATAACTTTCATGACCACAAATATAAATTGGCCAGCGATTTAATTTGCTTTTTTATTCATAAATGTATGTAAAATGCTCGGAGCAATGCATCGTGGGAAATGGGATGACAGACATGTCATGTTACTGTTCCAAACTCTTTATTATCAATAGAAAAAATAATTCATTTTCGCATATCCTTTAGTCTGACCACTGATTTTATTAACCATCATAATGTAATGTTGTTAATTGGAGCTTGAATGTCTTGTGTAATTTGTTTATCCGTTTGCTGCTTCCTTTACCTTGTGCTTTTGAGTCTCTTCTTCTAGGTTTTTCACGTTTTTTCATTTGTGTAAATAAAGCGCTAAAGCGCCACCCACAGGCGTGAGGTATGTACTACAGTCGGTTCACCGCAATCTGCTGCCTCCGTGTTTACGCAAATCTCTCGTTGCCAGCCTCCGTATGTACGAAATTAAAAGATTCGATTGGTGTGAAAAGTAAATCCGATTCGGAGGCCCTAGACTTCGTGTGCATTGCACCTGAGCTTTGTTAGAGTCCTTCACACACACACACACACACACACACACACACACACACACACACACACACACACACACACACACATACACACGCACACACACACACACACACACACACACACACACACACACACACACACACACACACACACACACACACACACACACACACACACACACACACACACACACACACACACACACACACACACACACACGGGCAACATGCTCTGTAGGTGATCTCATATCTGGATCAGATATTAAGGACTTAATTAAGAAGAAAAATTCTCCTGAGAGAAAGCCCCCCCTTCGACTCAAAGACAGTATGTAACACAGATGGCTTTTGCATCCGTGATGTATTTAGGTCGACGCTTTGTTCATTACTCAGAGAGAGAAAAGTGATTGACACATGATGACAGAAGTACTGATAAGACGTGCATTCAGTAATAATAACCCAGTATGGTGTAATTTAAAGGTGCTGACACAAGCGATAACGTAGCTAAGACACATTCATTCACCTGAATGCATTTACAGACTCTAAAGGGTGAACTCTAGAAAGTGATGACTGCACCTGGTTGGTTAAACTCGCTATGGATAAGATAAATATTATAAATAAGATAAAGGATAAGGGAAATATATAGGTAAATCCATATAAAAACGTATTCCACAATGCCACAGTATGAATACCATATTTGTAAAGAAATGATATTCAACTCAACTAATTATCCTGCCATTGGGAATTCTGATACTCATGAGGGATACTCCCTAAGAGATATGCCCTAATGCTTCAACACATTCTATCCTATCCTGAACTTGCCAACCAGTATTGGAGCTGACTGACTGACTCATCCTGTTGTCAGTAGCTGACACCTTTGGTCTTAACAAGCATCTCCACAGCCCATATGTAGGGGCTGTGACAGCGAGCCTTTCACACGAAAGCCCTCATAACTCTGAGCCTGGTCTAAAGCTGTCACAGACACACACTCACACTCACATACACACACACACTCTCTCTCTCTCACACACACACACACACACACACACACACACACACACACACAGACACACACACACACACACACACACAGGGGTAGGACAGGTAGAATGGAACACCGAGCCCCAGGAGGATACGGTCTGAGAAGGGATGACTGTGTACAGATGGATGGGCAGTGGCACAGGGCGACACGCTCTATGAATCCCAATGGCTGTTGTCCTTAGTCCACCCTGATTCATCATATTGCACTCTGCCACACTCACAGACTATGGTGTCCTGGAAACAGCAGACCACGCACAGCTCTGCCTTCACTCTCTGAGAGTACAACCAGGCTTTAGGCTACATATTTCCACACTTACAGTAGATCTACTGCTTTAGCAGAAGCAACAAATAATACAATACCACTATACATGTTCATCAGTATCTGGCTATTAAACCAAAGACTACAGTGTTTTTCGCTTGCACCTTGCTCTACCAGCTGAGAGCTATGGAAACTCTGATACAAAAACCACTTCTGATTCTGATTCAATTTTGAAGGACCTGGCCCACTAATCTAATGCACTGGCTTATGGTTTCAGGGTTTACTCTGCGTGTCTATGCAAGATGCTGACAAGAGGGGAACCCTGACAGGTCACTCAGTGTGATGTTGGCCCAAGCCTGACCGCTCTAGTGGGTCAATTGAACACACCCTGTGATTTGTCACTGAGTATGGTTGAGCCGTGGTATCGATATGGACATTGGTATGGTTTTCTTTTTGTTCATTTATTTATTTATCTATATATTCATGTGTGAGCTTGTGTAAGAATTAGGATCCTGAGTGGATCAGTTCCTGTTGACATGCTGGTTATGCAACATTTGGCTCCTTTGCATTGCGCTGTGGGTAAATCATGTTGTTTCATAATGTTTAATCATCCGTGTATCAACCCATGGAGTGTCAAACGCCTGCCTCAAAATACTGTTGTGATAAAACATGCTGGTCTTATAATAAAACAAATGTTCACACATTAGCACCCTCACACACAGCGATCAATGAGACTGCTCTATGGCACAGCCATACCCCAAGGATGCAGGGATGTGTGTATGTTGGTGATTACATAAAGATGGCAGGAGGCTCATTTAGCTCCTGAGAGTGATTGTGACACATTCCCTCCTGTGCACTCTCACAATTACACACAGATGTGGCGGACCATAATTCCTTTCCTGGAGAGAAACACATGGCGTGACGCATAGAGAGAGGTGGTGTGCGAGGCGTGCAACAGCTAGTGTGGCCATGTCCTTGCTGGCACAGCACGCCACATGGCTCACGTGTCATCACGCTGACAACGAGGAATGATTCAGAGAAAGAAGGAAGAAAAAAGAAGAAATATCCCTCGTTTCTGAGGGAAGCTGAGTGTGTTGTGGCAATATGGTTCCTCTTCAGGTCAGCGCTCCCTTGGTGGCATCTCTATACTGTACTGTCAGGCTTATGTGTGTGTGTGTGTGTGTGTGTGTGTGTGTGTGTGTGTGTGTGTGTGTGTGTGTGTGTGTGTGTGTGTGCGTGCGTGCGTGCGTGTGTGTGTGTGTGTGTTTGTGCGTGTGTGTGTGTGTGTGTGTTTGTGTGTGTGTGTGTGTGTGTGTGTGTGTGTGTGTGTGTGTGTGTGTGTGTGTGTGTGTGTGGGACCCACACACTGTGGGTGGGTGGGTGTGTGTATGGACTGTTATGTAGATGAACATCAGGCAGTTCATCAACACTCCCACAAACTGCCAGTAGGGTTGCCAACCGTCCTGTAAAATACAGAACCCCCCCACCCCACCCCACCCCCAATGATCTCATACTCAGGGCTCACAGATTTCATCCAAACGGTCTGGGGAGCAAAGATTACGTTCTGTGGCTCATGGCTCTGTAAATGGCAATCAAGCACCGACATGACACTGACCAAACAGGCTTCCAGCCAATCAGCAACAGGGAGTGTTCATGCTTGTGCACAGGACAAGGGAAAGAGGAGAGGGAAGGGAAGCAGAGTAGCAGGAGAGTTGGGAGTATCACTGTCTGGAGAGGCTGTGCTGGCTCTGGGGAAAGTCCGACTCGTCCTCTCTGCATGTTAGCTTCACAGCAGCAACTCTAGCGACAACCACTGTGTTTTGTGTGTCATTTGATGATGCTTCATGCTAAAATGTTTGTTTTCTGAATGAGCACTGAAGCGAGGGATGTATTGGGTTGTCCAGAATCGTTGACTCGGTGCCCAGATGCCCCAGTCATTCCAGGACTACAGACCAGGGACAGGAGGGAAATTAAAAAGGCGTGTTTGCTTGCTTGTTTGCTAATCCCGGGCTATTACCACAGCTTGCCTGGAAAGCGTGACCCTGTGACCTTAGCGTTTTAATCCCAACAGCCACTGCTTTATCCCTATAGGAGGTAGAAAGCAGGAGCGCAGGGCCCCAGAGAGAGGAAGAGAGAAGAAGAGGAACAGATGAGAAGCGGAAGAGAGGAAGAGAGGAGGAGAGGAGGAGAGGAAGGTCCCAGGGAGAGGAAGAGAGAAGAAGAGGAACAGAGGACAAGCGGAAGAGAGGAGGAGAGAAAGAGAGGAGAAAAAGAGATGAAGGTCCCAGGGAGAGGAAGAGAGAAGAAGAGGAACAGAGGAGAAGCGGAAGAGAGGAGGAGAGAAAGAGAGGAGAGAAAGAGATGAAGGTCCCAGGGAGAGGAAAAGAGGAGGAGAGGAAGAGAGGGAGGTCAAAGGGAGAGAAAGAGAGGAGACTCTGTGTAATTGACTCTGTCATTACACAGATCCTCTTATACAGTTCATAAATTTTGGGGCCTGCTGGATCTGTGTAAAATCCTCTTACAGGTGCACAGAAGTACATCCAACCACGCCTGCAGAGCCGAATTAGGTCGTTTGCCTATGTCCCTGGCCATCACAAAAAGATCTATTAAATTCTGGATGCATTTAAAAAAATTCAGACCCCCAAAACCTAAATCATTAAGCACTGCTTGCAAACTCAACAGAACCAGACAAAGATAACCTCTTAAATTTGAACACGAAACCAAAACGACTAAAAGAAATCCACAACAAAAACTAAAATGCCTACACTTCCCAATGGCTACAAGATGCCCAACAAAATAAGAAAAATAATTGTTACCTTAGATTAAATCGAAAACATGAATTAGCAATTACCTGACTAAATTAAAACAACCACAAAGTCGTTACCTAACAAAATACAGATTGGGCGACCATAAATGCAAATTGAAACTGGACGGCATAGAAGATCCTGGCAAGAGAGACACCAAAGAATTTGCTCCCACTGTGACCTCATGGAGGTCGAGGATGAAAAACATTTCCTTCTGAGGTGCACCAAATACACTCCACTGAGAAAAATGTTTAACCCTAAATTTCTTGAAAAATGTCCACAATTTGCAGGAATAGACGAAAATTAAAAAATGAGAACCCTCCTAGGTGAGGTAGAACAAACAATACAGATTGCAGCACAGTTTGTGTATAAGTGCCACAAGCTGAGAGAAAACACATAGGTAACAAAGATCAGACATCCAATCCTAGTCTATATATATATATATATATATATATATATATATATATATATTTTAATACATATGTATTCTAATTGTTTTTCTTTATCATTTATCTTAATTATCTTCTGGCTTTTTTTATTATTATCATAACACTGTCTTGTTTATCTTATATATGAATTGAATTTGTATGCTTTGACAACACAAGCACTCTTGTCATATCAATAAAGCTTATTTGAATTTGAATTTGAGAGGAGGAGAGGAAGAAAGGAGGAGCGCTAACAGGAAGGAGAGAAGTATTCATCTCCCATTTCAATGTTCACAGTGTCAACACGACTAAATACCAGATACACTTCATTTTACATATGAGATGTGTGCGAAAGAGATATATGAATATGTGTGTGTTTTAGAGAGAGATGCCGGACATACAGCTCATAGACAGAACAAATAAAAAATATTTAAACAGATAAATAGCTAAAGATAGATGGATTACAAAATAAGTCAGCCACTTCAGAGATAGATAGATAGATAGATAGATAGATAGATAGATAGATAAATAAAGAGGGAGGAGAGAAGAGATGTTGAGATGTTTCTGCCGTCCCTCTGCAGATGTGGAGAGAGTTCAGGCTGCAGGCCAGTGAAGGAGACGCCCAGGCAATCTGAATTTAAGTAACCATGACCTCCAGTGCTCCTCTGAGACACACCAAACATGACTCACATCAGTCTCCCTCTCTCTCTCACACACACACACACACACACACACACGCGCGCGCACTCAAGCACTCTGTTTTTCTCTCTTGCTTTCTCTAACACACACAAACACACACACTCAACTACTATGTCTCTCTCTCTCTAACACACACACCCACACAGTGGCTTACATGCTCCCTTGCAAAAGCACACGCATAAATCTAAGACAGGAAGCAAGATACACATCCCATCATGCACAGAGACACATGCACTTTCTCTCTCTCTCTCTCACACACACACACACAGAAAGAGAGAGAGAGAGAGAAAGGCTTCCATATTCCTGTGCACAAACACACATATACTGTAAATCACAGGAGGACACCACACACTCTTACACCCACACCTCCTTCAAAATACACACACTCATGCACAAATGCACAAAAAGACTATTTAAAAGACTAATTCATGAAAACACACACACACACACACACACACACACACACCAGGCATAGCGCTACATGGCCTCTGACCATCTCTGCAAAGTGATGAAATATGAATCGGTAGCTATTCCCAGTGCAGGTCACATTTGAGAGTGGAAGGGAAGGAGAGGAGAAGGGCGGAAGTCATTGGAGTATGTCAAGATGAAATGTGAGACAAAGGTGCAGAGATGGGAAGAAAGAGTGCAGTTCAATAATGCAGGGTTAGACTGCCGGCCAGCCGGACGACACGTTTACGAGATGTCAACGAGAGTGCCTCTGTGCTTTGACAATACCAGAGGCCTCGTTGGGAAAGAGGAACTTGATGCCCTTGTAAAAACTTGCTGATCAAATCCCAATTAGTATCCTATGATTCAGAAAGTGAAGTGAATAACATTATAGTCATCTTAAAGTCTTCAGCCAATCCAGTAGATCCATCTGTAGAGAGCTGTATATTTCCAGGGTTACACAAGACAGGTTAAGTTAATTGTGTTACAGGTCAGTAAGGCTAACACAAAAGGCCAGATCTGTCTTTCTCTCATCCGACACCTAAACAATCCATCTGCCCACTAATCTTATCTGGTCATAAATCACACCTTACTGTGGCATGCCACAGACTAGCCTATTCTGAACTAGTGAAAAGTGGTTCACATTCACCCTCCTGTCTTCAGGCTGTCTTCATTGATACAGTATCGGGGGGTGTAGACACTGAGTGGTGTAATTACAGATGTACAAAGCTTGTGGACGGGCTAAGGCTGGTTTGTGGAGGCTTTGCAGTCTGCTGACAGAGGAAGATTAAACTCCAAGAGGCTCAGACAGCAGGAAAGACAACCAAAGAGAAAGTGCGCCAAAGACCAGCACCACTACTCTCTCTCTCTCTCTCATCCACCCCCGGGCTAGATTTCCTTTCTTCTTTTCAACAGAGGTGGAGAAAGTACCAAACTCTATGACTTCAAAGTCAAACTATACTGATGGTACAATATTATTCTAATACATGCGGAAGTTGTTAAGTCAAATTTAGACTTGAATTAAAGTACGGGATACTTGCTTATGTATTCGAAAACCTGACTGCATTGTTGTATTGTTTGTGTGTGTGTTTGTGTGTGTGAAGGAGCTCAGCCTCGTCACAGAGAGCAGGAGAGAAACTGTAGCATCATAATAAATTACACCAACATGTTAAAAAGTATATTAAAAAACTGTAAGATTAGAGATTATCATTACTATGGTATTTAATAATTTGGCCCCAAGGCCATTCCCTACTAAAAGAAATGTGTTTATTTTACAAGAGTACAACATATGTTTCTGGAAGGACTTTAGTCAGTAATTTTAACTTGCCGCTTCGCTAGCTAACTATCAGTATGGACCGGCAATCCCAAACTTGGCGGGAAAATCCATGACAATCCATAAAAAGTCACATGACCAACCACAGCATAAAAACCACAACTACTACAAGCGCAGACAATTTTGTTTAAAATGTTTATCTGGAGTTAAATACCTCAAAATACTTTCTCAGGTTAAAGGCAGTGATAAAATCTGTGCGAAGTGAACAGAGCAAACATTTAAAACGACATTATGTCTTTCTTCATTTTACAAATCTCAAACATGGACTTCAGATATGGCCATGGGTGCTCTGATGTGGCATTGCCATCTTTATATGCCATAGCCATCAGTACCACCCTAGTTCTACATTATTGAACTGCGCAGCAAGCACTTTGAACTTGTGACTCATACAGCATATGGCCTATGGCATATTAAAAAGAAGAAACGATATTGTACCCGCTGATGGGTCCCATCATAGAATTGTAATGAAGTCTAAAGGACATGATTTATCTCTTTAAAATGAAGTGGAGTAATAGTCCCAAAAAATGATACTTAAATAAAGTAGCTTCAGCACTCAAGTTGATGGACTTCTTCACGGTCCACCTCTGCTTTTCAGCTGCTGTGCTTTTTATCTTTCTCCTTTTCTCTGCTTACTTTTTCTGTCTTTTTCCCCCTCTGACTCGTTATCTTTTCTGTCTGTTTTCCTCTCTGTTCTTCGCTTTAGCTTTCATCCAATTTCCCTAACATCCTTTCCTCTACTCCTCCACTCTGTCCTCCTCAGAGATGAATAGTCTAATAGACCTCACAGGAAGCTGTGTGTTCTTCAGGGGATTGGGGATGAATGAATGGATGGATGGATGGATGAATGGAAGAGGCGGGTATGTTTTCTGAGAGAACCTCCCTCTCTGGAAGATAACAGAATTGACAGAGTAACCTACAGAAAGTCATCCAGGTCTAGGCATCCAAAATGTTCGTATCACACACAAAACATCATGACAGACTGTGGCTGGCACTGTGATTATAATCACTGAAGGTGAGAGGACAAGGGGAGATCCCTACGCAGCTGGTATTGATCCCGAGGGGTAAAGTGTTTTGAGGGCGGCGTTGGGATTGGAGGGGACAAACAGAAGCGGCCAGACAGAACAATAAGTGGGTAACTTAATTGGATAATTTAATTGGCTTGTCATTATAATGAATGCTGAGGTTTGACTGCCCTCAACAGTACCCATCCTAAGGCAAGGGAGAAGCACCTCGGCTGCTGTGGTGTGTGTGTGTGTGGGATGCAACTGGGTGGTGGGGGCAGTGGAGGTTGGAAGGGGGGAGTTGGGACCAGGTGGAGGCAAACCCAGAGGGGTTTCTCACCATGTCAGCTCTGTTAAATGTCAGAGTGAGTTCAGCAGTGCTCCCCCCCCCCCCCCCCCCCCCCGACTCCAAAATCCTACCACCTCCCGACCCCAGCAGAGCAGAGATGGTGTACAGCTAGCTGCCTAAGTTCCATTTACACACAAACACACACAGTCACACACACACATACGAACAGTTATAAACACGCTGCGCAGGCAGACACATTACACTTGCAGTCCCTTTCTTGCCCTAACTCTCCCACAAACACAGAGACATAAATGTTAACCTTTCACACACACAAACACACACTCACACAGACAGGCAAGCATAGATTCATGTATTAGTCTGTAATATGGGGCTCTAATGATATTACTCCTGGCAGAAAGAGAGAGAGAGAGAAAGAGAGAGAGAGAGAGAGAGCGAGAGAGAGCGAGAAAGAGTACAGATGGCTCTCTGACTCATACATCTCATTTGTAACCTCTGGGATAATGATCATCAATACGACACAGACTTACATGCACAAAGAGAGGGACAGGGAGTGAGGCACACCAGCTCCTTAACCATACCCAGCATCTGTTTGTTTTTGCAAGTCGATCAAGATAAATAGGCAGTCCCTTTCCCACGAGCAGAAACCCTCATGCACCACCAAGGTAAATTCGGAAATTCACAAAAAGACATGACTGCTGTTACCATAAACAACCACTCACACAAAACCCTCTCCAACCTGACAACCAATGTCATCCCCCCAACCTCCAAACACCAACCACACACTAAAAAAGAGAGACTCTAAATCACATTCTTACCGTGTGCCTTTATCTCCCATCGCGAAGGTCTCTCTCCCTGTGTGTGTGTGTGTGTGTGAGAGAGAGAGGGCGAGAGAGAGAGGAGGCGAGAGAGAGCGAGAGAGAGCCTAACACCGTTTATCACTCACACAGCGAGAGGACTGGAGCAGAGCAAGAGTTGGGGGCAGAGAGAGAGAGGGGATATAAACAGAAAGAGAGAGAGAGAGAGAGAGAGAGAGCGCGCAGAGAGACCAAGTGAGCAGACAGAGGAAGAGATGTGCAAATGAGAGAAAGTACTACAGCAGAGGAGAGAAAAGAGGAGAGAAAATAGAAAGAAAAGAGAAAGCGAGAGAGCAGAGCATTGATGTAAACTGGCAGACAGGCTGTACAGCGGTGGACATTGGGATAGAGACAGCAAGAGAGGGCGAGTACGGGGGAGAGGATCTGTAACCTCGCCGACTCTTCCCGCCTCGAGAGCAGCTCAGCAAGGCTCTCGCTCACTCACTCACTCGCTCACTCCTGCTGCTGCCTCCGGACGCAATCCCCACAACGCTGACCAACAACCTCTCACCCCAACAAAAAAAAGAGAGACTGAGCGAGACAGACACAGAGATAAAGGAGAGAGAGAATTGAAAGGATCCGCCACAGACAGGCAGGTGATCCTGAGTCAGTCTCCTGTATGGATAGCCTGTAGCTTGCTGAAAGTCTTTCGGACGAGCAGTGGTTCTCAAGAGGAATTATCCAGGTTGGAGCGTGCAGATGATGCACAGGAATCCAAAAGGCAGCAATCCTTCTTTCCTCTCCTCACTGCTCTTCTCTACTGTGAGAGCCTTTCCGTCTGAGATACCACGCGCAGTGCCTGCGTCTCTCACTATCCCCCTGTCTCTCTCTCGCTCACTACCTCCCTCCCGTCTTTTCTCTCTCACTCTCTCTTTTACCTCCCCCCCCCCCAGCTCTCTCTTCATTCTCACTAAATCTTTGAGAGGATGTGGATGCCTTATAGACGGGTAGATCTCAAACATAGCGATATCTTTGCCTACCATATAAAGCTAAATGCCTCTGGACACATACAAAATGAAAGCATCCCACAGCCATGAAAACAACAATGAAGTACAGTTGAAATGGCAGGATTTCAGCAGTTCCATCATATACATATTGTCAGTCAATCCAAAATAACGCACCTCCAAACCATATGAATTGTGTCAACAGTAGCACATTCAAAACACAGCTGTTTCTGTGAATGCTTATAAAGCAAACAGCACTTAAGCGTCTAGCATGAGATTTGCCATGCTGGCCTGATTTAGGGTTGGGAGGCTGCTAAGGTGTTGACATCACTGTAAGCAACGTCTGTGTGTGATTCAGTGAGTAGACAGCAGTGGACCGAGGACTGTAGATTACTCGAGGATCGCTGCTTCACTGATGTCTAGCCCCGAGGCCATTCCACAGTTGAGGAAACCTCATTGTTACTTACAGCCGGAAAAACAGAGTTCCAGAGTCGTTACTCTAACAGAGATGTGTTCCTGCGTGATCCTCTGTGCTGTGTCATCTGAAGTGTGTCTCTGTGTTTAGTGGATATGCACGAGATCAGGGTCAGAGCTGTGTCAAAGTCTGAAGATATCTCGGCATTTATGTGACCAAGAGATTATCAAGACATCCAACGCCCACAAAGTCAAATATATGTTTTATTTCTTGGAAACACAAATGGGTGCCAGACAATACATCCCTTGATAAAAAAAAACCTGTTGGTATCTCTTGTATTCCCCCCCTAGAACAACACTATTAATTATATATAAAAAAACATCATGATAAATCATGGCGATGTAACATTATTACAGACAAACATGAAGCTTCATAAGAAGACATTTCAATTGCACAGCTAGTTTACATACAACTGTATGTGACACAAACAAAAACATGCAAAACAAACAAACAAAGAATGGGCCTCACTTTAAATACATTATAAAGGACATAGTAACACTGTGTAAGCATTGATAGATATAGATACGGTTGGAGTACAGATTATTATTGAATCTAAGCTGTTCAACAATGATAAACATCAGTTTGTTGAACTGTAATTGTTGGTAGTTATGTAATAACTGCTATGTAATGTAAAGTGTCACCCCCAAATTCCTTCCTTTTATCTTAAAACAGCAAAAACAGACAAAACTATTTTACAACACACAACTGACACCCAATGAACAAAGAACAACTTGTAGACAATTTCAAGTATACATTTATATACAGCGCTCTTCCAATTATAAACAACCAAAATGTTGGAAAGATGAAGACAAAAAACATATCTTAACGGATCTGAAGACATATCTTAACTGATCTTTGGAATTCATTTCCCCATTTAACAGAACAGACATTTTGGGTGTCTGAGGTCTTTCCTTCCGATGGCTGTACATGTTCCTTAACCAGTAATATGTTCACCTCTGACTCATCACATTTGCAGGTAACTGGTGGTGGAATGTATGCTGAGTAAAGCCTGTATATTTAATGTGTTTGTCTGTACTTCACAACCAAATCCCTACCTCACTACCTATGCTCCAGGCTGGTAGCTAACTAATTTAGCTCCAGTACTCTCTCTCTATCTTGAAGCCACAGAAATACACTCTATCCTAACAATTTAAAAGACTGCCTTCATACAATGAATAGATGAATGCTTTATAACCTTACATGTGAAACAGTCTACAGAGGAACATGAAAAACTAAAATGTCTTGAGACCTGGCAGCTGCAACTAACGGGCAAGTACCCTCTCTCAGGGAGACCATGCTCAGACATATTTAGACTAAAGAATGCCAGCTTGACCTGGGAAGGGCACACTTATGCTTGCACAGACGCATCAAACAATCTTTTCTGCTGACAACTGCACTTCTTTTACATGACTTGCATACAGTGCATAATGCTGCAAGTGACCTACTTCTCCTACAACCAATGCAGGCACTTCTTTATTAAAGAAAGGGACAAGGTCACGTTCAGAGGCACTGACGATAGTTCTGAGCTAAACTCCAGTTAACATAAAGATGAGCACGAGAGGTAAATTATGCACAGCGGCCAGACCTCAGCTTCTGGCCCCGGCCATGTGACCCATGCGGTTCAAAGTCCTGGGGGCTGATTAAAAGGAAGCAGGGTCCTTTTTAAATGTAAATGCCACGGCAGCTGACTTTGGGAGGGATCCGGCCACTTGACGTGGTGCTTAGCTGCCGGATTAGCGCCAAATCTGGGCCGAATCCCTGCCAGAGTCAGCGGGGGGGATGTGAAAGCAGACAAGAGTCCTTGTGACTGCAGAGGGAAGAGAGAGAGAAGAGGAGAGAGAGGAGACGGAAAAGGACAATTAAGGAGATAAAGAGGCAGAGGCAGAGAGAGATAGCACTGAGCAAGTGCAACATTTCAGCTCATCAATCCTTTCAGAATTGCCAACACAAATCTCCTTTTCTCTCATGAAGAAAGACACAAAAACCTTGGCAGCATTTCAAAAGCACATAAACAAACCTCTGCAAGGGTCCAAACACGCAACATCAGACAGACTAACACATGTAATCTTTATTGAGATATAAGAGTTGTTCCCCATCACACAAACACATGTATTCTTTATTAAGACATGAGCGTTGTTCCCTATTTCCAGTCCAGTTCCCCATTTCCAGTCCCCTTTTCATTTTTTCCCTTTTTTGTTCTTCACAAAACAGCAAAACAAAAACTTCACAGTGGTGAATAAGCCCCCATGAGTATAAAGTGTCACGTGAGTGATGTGGCTTCGTATGCACTGTGGTTGAATAGGTGCTGAAAACAACATTTTAGTTTTACTACAGGTCCTTTTCGGGCAGAGACACGGTTAGCCCTTGTTTTTCCCTTTTCTGTTTAAAAAAAAAAAATCTTTTTTTGTATTTTTTTAATTGCTTTTCCCCTTCCGTCAGTAAAACTACTCCCTCTGTTCCCATGCCACACTCATTATGACATCACACATTCACAGGAAGTGAGGAAGTGCTTCTACTTAGCAGTGACCCCAGAGAGGAGCAAGAGTGCCCAATTGCCTTTTATGCATACAGAAGGTCACTGATTCGTTCCAATTGGCATGAACACATATCACTTCTGGGAGAAAATACCGCAACACATATGCCGGCTCAGACTCTTGAAAAGACACAAAAAATGTCCGTCTGTACCATCTGAGGCTTTGGAAGAAATACAAAACAGAGATTCCAGCCAAGCTGTAGACAACCAACCAACTGTTGCGATCAATGTACTTTCTGCCCCCTGGAGACAGCGTAGCACCAGGGATTTGGCATCTGTGTGTTTCAGTATACCCACAGGAGCGACAGAACTTGTTCAGTTTCCCTCATCCTTCTAAAGGTGCATTGTCGTCATGGTGATGCGAAAATGAACTCGGCGTCCCCCAATCCTGCCTCTGAGGCGCTTAGATGTCGCTCCACAGGACGGCACGGCGGCTCTTGTCCACGCTCACCACAAACTCCCCCGAAAGCGACCATGCCACTGCGTTGATGGAGGAGCTGTAGAGGGGACAGTGGAACACACGCACGCACGCACGCACGCACGCACGCACGCACACCACACACACACACACACACACACACACATAGTGTTTCAGAAACACATACACGCACAGAGAATGTTCCAAACACACACAAGCACACCAACATAGAAACACACCCCAAGTTAAAAACACACCAACACCAAGTAATGCAACAACCCCCATCATCAGCTGTCTCTGAGTTGGATATGGCGCTGATCTGACCTGGCCCTCAGCCTCTCTCTGGGCAGAAAAACACACAGACACACAGAGACAGAGACACACACACACACACACACACACACACACACACACACACACACACACACACACACACACACACACACACACACACACAGACACACACAGACAGCGAGAGTCTGGCATCAGGGGACAAACTCAGCCTGTTGACCAGTCCTCCCTGCCTCCCAGAGGACACAAAGAGCCAAAGGACAGAGGGAAGAGGAGAGAGAGAGAGAGGAGAGACAGAGAAGGGTGTCACCCATTTATTAAACAATGGCCTTACTTTCTCACATGCTAACACTGATGAAACACGTACAACATTACAATTCTCTACACACAAAGCCTACATACTCACAAATACTAACCTCCCTATCACACTTCTCTTCAAACCATCTCCTCATTACTAATAATTTCACAAAACAGCCCCCCACCCCCCAACAGAAAGGGAGAGAGGAGAGACAGAGGGAGAGAGAGGTGTGCAGTGGAGAGACAGGAGAGAGGTCAGAGGGAGAGGGACTAACAACGGGCCTACTGGTCACCCACGAAGAATGCTGTTAAGAGCAGGACCACAAAGATGCTGGAAGCTGGCTGCGGATAAAATGCCCCACTGAAAAGAAATATACAAGGAAATCTGCAAGGACTAACATTTAAACTATGACAGCTACAATGACAGGTGTTGAGCTCCTGGTTCAAAGGCCCTCAGGGAGAGACTATAGATCTACAGATCAATTAGTGGGGACTTACTTCTCTCAGGGCTATCTCATCAACCCATTCCAACAATGAACGATACAATACAATACTGTAAGATACAATACTGTGCAATATGAGAACACGTCATGAAACAATACGTTACAAACCTGTACTGTTCCTCACCAAGTAAGATAACATTCACTAAGGCACAGGTTGTTTTTTATTACACACACACACAAAAACACACACACACACACACACACACACACACACACACACACACACTCACACTACCTCAGAGCTCCTGTTGCTAACTTGCTGCCCTTTAGGTGCTTGTTACCTTACCTAACCTATGCAGTGCTACATGAGTTAAACGTGATCTCTTTATTAGCTGTGCTTAGAATAATTGCACAAGCTTGAGTGGTAGTAACAGCACTTCATTTGACCTTCCTTCTAACGCCTGTGGTATTTTCTCATTAGACGTCCTATTAGTTCAGGTTCATGAAAAACACTAATTAGAAAATCCAGGTCGTTAGCTCACAACATCATAAGACTTTGCTGCTTCCTGGACAAAGACTGCAGGTGTCTTAAATGTATCCACACCACACCAGGCACATGTCTGCGCTATGTGCTGCTATGTGAGCTGCTATGTGGCCATGGATCCAGCTCTGACAAGAAAGACCATTTATGTTCCATTAGTAGTAGTATAATGACTAGCAGCAGCAACAGTAGCAATCAGTAGTTAGTTCAACAGCAGTAGTAAGCAGATAGGGAAGATGACGGGTGGCACTTGCCCCTGTTCAGCTGACTGGGAAGCCCTGTGGATAAGCGGGGGTTGGGGAGGGGGCTCCTGTTACTGCAACCAGTATCACAGCTAGCACTACATCAGTAGTTCAAGCAGTACCAGTGACAAAGCACTATATCAGACAGCAGCACATTTAGTGATAGTAGTAGTTGACTTGAAAGCCCCTGAATAGAAGAAGGATCTTTTGGCTTTTTAGGGTGACTGCAAGGCATGTGGGTATCTCACCTGTGCATGTCAGGCAGGCGCTTCTCCAGGTTTCCGGAGTGGACATTCCAGATGTAGACGGCCCCATCTGCAGAACCAGCTGCCAGGTAGCTTCCATCAGGACTGTATGGAGGATGAGAGAAATTGACCCAGAGAGAAGAAAAAAGACGTAATGAGAACAAAGAGAAGGATGGAGGGAAAAGGAAAAAAGGAAAGAGAAATAGAGAGAGAGAGGTCACTCACTGTTCATGGTTTCACTGTGAACTTACTCAATCTCAGGAACACTAGTTCACTGCTGATCATGAAATGTTACCCCCAGGATGCTGTGCTCATCTAAAGAGCGTCGTTTAGCACTGCCGACTGTGCAAGTACAGTAATCTAGACTTTTCTCATTCGTAGCTCCACGTTGTTGGAACGAGCTGCCTAGCACTACCAGAGCAGGGGCGTCCCTCTCTCCCTTTAAGAAGCTCTTGAAGACCCAACTCTTCAGAGAGCATCTCCTTTCCTCACTTGCACTTCCTCTCCCTTCCACTCCCAACTTCTCCTTATCCTTCCTCTAATGCTATCTCCTCTAACTAGTACTTAACTCGCAATTACAGTAGTTACATTCCTGCACTTTTTTATTTCTAATGTAAAATAGTACTGTTAGCCTAGGTCTCTATTGCTCATAGCTTGATTGATCTCTCCTTTGTACGTGGCTTTGGACAAAAGCGTCTGCTAAATGGCTAAATGTAAATGTGATCAGAGTGTGCCTTGCTCTGAGCTCCAGACTCTAGGGAGTGTTGATCTCAGTGTTGGGCATGTGTCGTGATGGTCGTGTCGTGCTGTGGGGCAGATTGAGCGCTGGGGTGTCAGTCTGGAAGGAGGTCAGGGGCAACAGATAGGGTAGGTGATGGGTGACGGGTGGCGTCTGCGTCTGTTCAGCTGACTTGGAAGCCCAGCGTCACTGTCATCTCCTCTCTTTCTTTGCACTTCTCTATCCTTTCTTCTTTTGGCTTCACTTCTCTTCTCATCCCCTCCCCATCTCTCTTCTCTCTCTCTTCTCATCCCCTCCCCATCTCTCTTCTCTCTCTCTTCTCATCCCCTCCCCATCTCTCTTCTCATCCCCTCCCCATCTCTCTTCTCTCTCTCTCTTCTCATCCCCTCCCCATCTCTCTTCTCTCTCTCTCTTCTCATCCCCTCCCCATCTCTCTTCTCTCTCTCTTCTCATCCCCTCCCCATCTCTCTTCTCTCTCTCTTCTCATCCCCTCCCCATCTCTCTTCTTTCTCTCTCTCTCTCCTCTCTGTAGTTACAGGCCTATGAAGGAAAAAAAATGTGGGGAAAAAGAAATGGCATTCTGGTTTCCTACTGTTGCCGTGGCAACAGCTGAGTGTATGCCGCGGTTGGGGATCTAGAAAGAGTGCGACGCACAAGGGGAAAAACACCCAGCATGTTCTATTTCATGTGTGATTATCCCTCTCTCCCTTGCTCTCTCTCGTTTTTTTTGGTCATCTTTTTCTCTGATATATAAAGAAATGGTAGACAGAGCAAACAAACACTGGTGTCTGAAGTCATCTTGCGTTGTTTTTCTGTGACCTTTTAAAAAATGAAGCTGAAACACCACTGAAAGCACTGAGCGGACTGAAATCAGTCAGGTCTACCCACAGGCATTATGAGAATAATAGCAATAAAAAAGCCCTAAGACAGTTGACTTCACAGATGCCATGGCACCCTCCAACGGTCTGAACAGACCATCTATCACCATAGAAGGATTGCTGTTTCTCTTTAGATGGAAGTATGACAAGCAAGAAACTAAATAAGATCTATCTCTATCTCTACTGGTTTGGTGAGAGGTATGCTATTGCTACCTTAACTGACGACAGAGTATTATGACATAAACTACAAAAGCTCTGAGTCAACCCAGGTCGGGACAACCAGAAGAGAAGGTTCTCAAAAGAGGTGGTATACTGAGGCCCAGCCACATCCCCCTCCCATCCAATGCCACCAAAGCCTTTCACACTTTCTTCTTTTTCTCTTTCTTTCATACACAGTTCTTTCATTCTTTCTTTCATTTGGTCTTTCTTTTATTCATTCACTCAGACTAAATTTGCACGCATCAGCTCTCTCCCAGGATTGATGAGGGACTGTCTGAATCGGGTATTTCTCACCCAATGAAACCAAACTGAGGTTTTTCACAACCAATCAAGCACTGCAATCTGCAGTATCAAAGAGTGGCCCAGAGGGCAGGTAGTCTACTGTGTGCTCCTCAGGGAGATGATGGAGGATGGCCTGATTATGACTGAATAGAGCAGCGCTACTTCCACCATGAACTCAATGGAATGGTTCATTTCCCATGATGCATTGGTGTAAGGCTGCCATGACAACATATAACTGGACTTGTGATGGAAGGGGAAAACAAAAGAAAAAGAAAGAAAGAAAGAAAAGCCGAACAAACAAAAATACAAGGTTAGATGACCAGGGCAGAATTTGGAGTATTTCACGTAGACAAGATCCAGAGACAGAGATCCACCCTCCCACCCATCCACAGCTCCCGCTCCTGCCTGCCTGCCCGCTCGTGGTCCTGTAGTAAGTGGTCATTAAAAAGCAGCCATCTGCTTATCCAACCCCCAACAAGGCCAAACACACACACACACACACACACACACACACACACACACACACACACACACACACACACACACACACACACACACACACACACACACACACACACACACACACACACACACACACACACACACACACACACACACACACACACACACACACACACACACAGAGAAACAGAAAGAGAGAAAGGCACAGCCTAGCAAAAAATAATCCGCATGATGCATTTGTGGTCACTGTATGACTGAGATTGAGACTGAGATGCACTTTCTCCATTATGAAAACTTAAAGAGTTCACGATTATAATATTTTTTTTTAAACTTAATACCACATTTCCATTCAATGACTACCATGCACAAACTCACTAAAGTACTTGGAGAGGGACAAACAGCGCCTCTGGCCAATCAGTTTGTCACAGCCAGCCATGACCTGAGAGACAGTGACCATCTACCATTTGATCTTATGTGCTTGCCAGAACCTGAGAGACAATGACCATCTAATGTTTGATCCTATGTGTTGGATGTAGAATCTGAATTCCCACTTTCGCGTGTTCATGTTTGTGTGTTCCTTTGTAGTTAATTTCTTTGTTAATATTTCCATTTCATTACCAAACCCTTTTTCGTTTTCCTTTAATGTTACACCTTGCTTTGGCAACACTGTACATGAACGGTCATGCCAATAAAGCTACTTGAATTTGAATTTGAGAGGCAGAAGAGGAGGAAGACAAAGCCTGTAGGTAATACGAATAAAATATCCTAAAAGAGTTCCCACACTGCTAAGCTGAGAGGGCTGTTTAGCCATTGGATGAAACTCAGCACAGAGACTGAAGTGATTTACCAATCACCTTCACTGCATGGTGTCAGTCAGTCAGTCTGAGTGAGTGGTGAGCATTCTAGAACGTGTACAAAGAATCACATGGAACACAGGCGGACATGTTTTAGTGGGCCCCAAGAGGAACACCTGGAGATCCTTCTGGTAAACAATAAACAGACCCCCTTAATCTTCCTTTCCCTTTCCTTACTAAAGTGTACTCATAAAAAAAACAGTTCTTTGTTAGTAACATTCCATAAGAAGAACCAACTCGTTGCCTTATCTTAACCATAACCCCAAATATTTTTTCCAACAATTCGCAGTCCACTAAGGTAAGAACTACCACTCAGTTAATTACGTACTTGATGAACAAGTTTCTTGTTGTATGACCTCTGGAGAAAGATCTAAACCATGAGGCAATTGTAGGGTTAAATAACAAAAAACTCTCCATTGTGAGACTGACAGATAATGTTTCTGGTCATAAGTTGCCATGGCAACCAGCACCCAGTGATATCAAGGTGTTGTGTCATCATTACCTGCAACCGTCATATCATTGGACATGACAGTTACAACAATTGACTGTCACGATGAGCCATGACAGGATATGGCTTTAGCCAGGACAGCTTTATGTCAAGTTCCTGTCACTGTTATAGTGGCATGTCAAAGTAAAGTGCTACCCAATAAAGAATGGAAGTCCCAAACACGCACCTGAAGATGGCCTTAGTGCTGTCACATCCACACTTGAAGCCATCAGCCCTAAAAAACAGAAGTTCAATCAAACCTCAAACAATAAATCATTATAAAAACAGTACAAAACATCACAGTAATATAAATGGACTATTTTCATGATTTGATTAAATAAATGAGTGTGTGTGTGTGTGTGTGTGTGAGAGAGTGAGTGTGTGTGCATGTGAATGGCAAATCAACTCCCATTTCACAAAGGTAAGAATCAGTATTAAGAACAAATTAAGTAATCGCTACACATCAATACCAGCACTCACACACGGTGCACGGTCGCTCCACCATGAAAAACGGCAACACAAAACGGTATGAAACAGCGTAATGGAAATGTTTACACACTTAATGAAGCACGTCCATAGCGTGTCAGTGATATATGTTCCAGTTGTTAAGGCGCCTGGAGGCACACACTTGTTTGTCTGGCTATGCTAGTGTGTAGTAAGGAGAATAGATATATTCTCTAGATACCAACTGCATGCGTTTTTTTAACAATAGGGCGCAATGAAAGAAAATAAGGCAGTAAGAAAGGAAGGCTTAACCTTCATCGTCCGTTGAAGGTTAAGCTGAAACAGTCACGTTCATTCGAGAGAGAGATCACATTCTCATAACTGTATACAACACCTAACAGTATATTGTTATAATTGTTTTATTTTATTATCAGTTATTGTTGTTAATGTCTTATTGTGAGTAATTTGTAAATTAAACTTCATCATAGCTATATAAATACATGAAAAACAGGTTGTATATGGTGTTCTGTCGGCTATCTGCAGTAAGCCTTTTGGAATGTATACAGAGCCACTAACGGATGGTGTTTATATGTATATGCATCTGTGTTTGGAGGTGTGTAAATATGCATGATGTGCAAGTATGCCTATGTATGTGTGTGTGTGTGTGTGTGTGTGTGTGTGTGTGTGTATGTGTGTGAGCATGTGTGTGTGTATGTGTGTGTGCATGTGTGTGTGCATGTGTGTGTGTGAGCTACCTGAAGGAGATGCGAGCGTTGCTCATCCTAAGGTCCACCACCTGCAGGCAATCGTCTCTGGAGCAGCTGAGTAACTGCCGATGGTCTGGGCACATGTCCAGAGACGTCACCTTCCCCTGCAGGGGGAGCTCCTGAGTACAGCTTGCAGCCCTGGGACAGATAGAGAGAGAGAGACAGTGAGAAAGAAAGAAAGAAAGAGAGAGAGACAGAGAGAGAGAGAGAGAGAGAGAAAAAGAAAGAAAGAGAGAGAGAGCAATTTTGTTTGTGAGAGAGAGAGAGAGTGAGAAAGAGAGAGTTTGTGTTTGTGTTTAAAAATGTATGAAGTGTTGGAGAGAGAGTGAGAGAGAGAGAGAGACATGCAAAACACATGCCTGATTAGACAAGGGTCAAATTCCATCTCATGATTGAAAGATGATATAGATTTGATACATGATTGACTCATATAGCACAGAATAAGATGGTTTTACAGTGAACTACACTGTTGACACAACCCTGATAGCCTGAAATTCTACAAAGGATAGATCTAAAGGCATCTGAAAGTGCAAGGCCGCCGCTGTGTGTGTGTGTGTGTGTGTGTGTGCGTGGTGGGTGTTCGTTAACGTTATTGATTTCCTGACGCTCTTTCCCTCCACGACTCCAATGATCAGCTGGGAGCGGCGAGAGGCTTAGACAGAGCACATATCAGATCAATGTCACTTTAACATACAACCCCGACCCATGGGTTCTGCCATATTGCATCCCTATACAAAGGCGAACAAGGAACCACACACATACATATAATCTCCCTCTCTCTGTCACACACACACACACACACACACACACACACACACACACACACACACACACACACACACACACACACACACACAAACACATGCATGCATGAAGAAATGTACACACCCACACCCTTTCTAGGTCTCTCCGTCTCTCTCACTCCCCCAAAGATCCAACAGTTCCCCAAATGAACACAAGGAAAGAGGTAGAGTAATGTCATAACAGAGAAAATCCCCATCATCCAGGGACGAGGCCAGAGACAATTATGTGGGCTGCCTGTTGCTAGGCGACAGGGTGAGTGGGAGCAGCAGCGAGGAGCTGAGAGAAGTGGTGTTGGCGGAGGAGGCGCGCTGGGCGGCCGTCGAGGGTGGTGGCGTGGCGTCGGCTGATGGACGGATGTCAAGGATGACTAAATCACAGCTTACGTTCCCGTATCACTACGCTCAGAGGGAGCGGAGACCAGGGAATTGTGTGTGTATTCATTTGTAATGCTACGCGAGAGGGGAGAGATGAGGCACACACACACACACCAACACACTCTCAAATACTAACACACACACTCAATCATAGACATCTAGGGTGCTTCACAAGCTCAGTGATGTACACTCACACAGGGATACACACACACACACACACACACACACACACACACACACACACACACACAAACACACACACACACATACAAGGAGAGAGTGTATCTGAATGGCTGTATTTCATCACTCCAAACATGCGACTGATTGCAGATAAAAGTGCACATTTAAAATGCCTGACAGTAATGATCACACAATGACACACACTCACACACAAAAATACATTTACAAGAAGAACTCACACACAAGCACACATGATATGAGCGAGGGTGGGGGCTGCTGGGTATGGATATCATGTGTGCTTCTGATGCTAAGCACGAGAGGTGGGATGAAACACACTCAGATGAAGCTATAGAAACGCATGGCAGATCATGGGGCAGAGTGATGCTTCAAAGACACCCCACTGCCTCAGATACTCACAGAAAAAAACACCAACATATGCATTCCCTCAGAGTGGGGAGATACAGACACAGGTGCATCCACACACACACACACACACACACGCACATGCACGCACAGACAAACCCAGGTGCGCACACACACAAACAAAAACTGCCAAACCCACTCATGCGCGCACACACACACACACACACACACACACACACACACACGCACACACACACGCACTTAGCGATGTGTTCTATAACATATGCTCGGTTAGGTCCTACTGTATACTCAAACCTTGAGCATGGAGTGCAGCCGAGTGGAGAAGACTGGGAGGGGAACGCAGCTGTCCCCCCCCCTCCCCCCCCCCCCACTAAGCCACATCTGGCCTATGGTAAACACAGCAGTGACAGCACGCCTCTCATAGCAACATCACTCCAGGGCTGTCAATCACAGGCATCACGGCTCCAGAGTTAATGAGACATCAGACGCCCGAGCTGATACCAGTCTCTCTCACACACACACACACACACACACACACATGACACACACAGACAGACAGACACACACAGACCCACACAGACCCACACACACATATGCGTGTGTGTGTGGTCTGACTACGTTCACAGAGACATACACACTCATATTGGCTCTCTGATGACAGGTTCAGTGACAACTGTCATATTAACACTATGTGACATCTTTATTGATGACCCAAACGCAAACACACTGTCATTTCAACATGACGGTTACAGAAAGTCACCATCACACATTTTTAAACACACACACACACACACACACACACACACACACACACACACACACACACTCTTGAGTTTCACGCCTAGGACTGTTTTTGATTGTTTCAAATTAGAATAAAGTCAAGCATGATTGTGTTGTGAAGCTGCAGGTGCAGCCTACAGTATGGACAGGTAAGATTTGGACATGATCTATTCCTTTCCTTTTGTCAACCTAGGTGTGCACTCGGCCACATTATGTGTGTGTTCGGAACATAGATTCTTATTGAAATGTGTGCCAGTAAGTTTCGGGTTGCCCGGTAAAATTAACTATTTACGGACACCAGGCGTCAAAAATCCAAGCAAAAACTCTCACATGTGATACACACAAACACACACACACACCTGCGGCAATGTAGTGCTTTTAGGTCAGAGCACCAGGCTGTGGTCGTGACTGGGTGAGGGAGAGCTGGGGTTGGGGGAGGGGGGGGGGGGGGTTGGGGGGGGCAGATGAGTTCTACTTCTAGCCCCCCCCAGGCTTCTGGCCCAGCTGTGCTTAATTATTCTGATTTTAAACAGCCAGCACTGATGGGAGGAAAGCATGCCATTCTCATCTGTCCTCCACTCATGCTCTCTCACACACACGCACGCACACAGACACTTACTGAGAGACATCCTCACAGCCAGACAGACACAAACAAACACACAAACACGCATAAACAAAGACACACACACACACACACACACCCCCACACACACAAGCACCCATGATGTTTAAATAAACGCACGATACATTCTCCTTCGCACGCAACCTTTTTCGACCTTTTGAATATTCATGAATTGAGCATTTTCCCTTCTCTGTCTAAATAAGCTCTCTGTTCACAATTTCAAACTCTCTCTTTCAAACACACACACACACTCTCTGACACAAACACACACACACACACACACACACACACACACACACACACACACACACACTGTACAGATACAGTCATATGCTCCCAGACAAATGACGGGCCCGCGGTGAATGGGCGTCTTTAAATGATGCATCGCTGTCTTTTGTCTCTTGATCTGTGAGGCTCCACGGTGGCTGTGGCGGAGGAGGAGGAGATATAAATACCCCATTGGTGTGATTCATCTCTGTTCCAGAGACCCACACAAGACGTGGACGCACCGTTCAGACGCGGTGCGAGCGTGACATGACGTGATGTGACGAGAGAGGACAGGACACCTGCCACAGGACGACGGTGGAGCATTATCAAGTTTCTGAAGACGGAACATTTTTGTGGAAATAATAAAAATGAACAGCTTTCACAGGACTGAAAGCCATGCCACCTGATATGGGACAGTCCCCAAGCCTACTGCGATGGCCAAGATAACCCATGTGGTTCAGGAGCGCATGTGACAGGGAGCCATGGTGTGCCGTGACGACAGCAGACAGGACAGCTGCCACACGATGACGCTGGAGCGATATCCTGTTTGTGATGGCAAACACCGTGGTGTAAATTCCCTTTTAATGAACACATAGGGCTTCCAGAAATAAAATGTACAGCTTTCACAGGACTGAAGGCCATGCAAACTGAAGTCCACAAGACCTTGTTCTGACCAAAGAAATACAGCCTGCTGCCTCGACGGAGACAGAACGTGTTAGCTTGTTGTTTGGAACCGAACGTGATGAACAGTGAAAGTAGACACAGGCATGTCATTCCACATTGTTTCACGGTCTGGGATGATAGGGGGGGCTGTCATGATTTCCGAGAACATTCATATATTCCTGACAGGGCAATTTCCTCCAGAAAGAAAATCAGAATGACATTTATTAATTTAGCTGATGTCATTTACGGAAAGTCACTGACAGCAAGGGGGACGCAATCTACAGCATGGATAATGATGCGATGTTGGTCATGGCTCAAATAAGTATCTTTCATTATTTGATCACTGATTCAGTTTTACTGATTAAACTTCAGTCTGTTTGATCTCTTGATTAAATAACTATGTCCTAGGGCCATCCTCTTTGACAGGCCCTGTCATTATATTTGGACATGTCTACATGTTTTGATCATCACATACCTTAAGGCAGTAAGACACCATCAGGATTCATCTCAGCAGTAAATGTTAATCAACTGACCTTGCCTAACTGCTACAGTAAGGTCCTTCAACTCAAGGTCCATCATTCTAAATGCTGCTCATGGAGCTCACATAATGAATCAGTGATCAATCACACTGATCCTTGAGATCTGGGATGAAACATGTCTGCCATATAAAACACAGTTTTTGGGAATTCAAATGCTCAAAATATTATTCAAACAAGTAACTAGCCAAATAACTAACCATATGACCTCCTGATGTTTCATAAATATCCCATAACTCTAAAGTTGAATAGCCACGGGGCATACAACATTATATAAATAAATATACCTGTTCTGCAAGTTGAATTAGAAGAAACCGTGTGTAAAAAGAATACATGTAAAAGTGTGTTGCAAAACGTAGGTAAGTAGCATCAATCTGCTTTAAGTGTCTCTCTGGGCTAATGGTGTTAGCTGCTGTCCCAATAAGGATATAGGGTCCGTGGGGCGTTACCTGCTGTCCCAGAAGCGGACCTTGTTGTCGTAGTGACCACTGACGATGAAGTACTCTGAGCAGACCACATCACTGCAGTAGGACAGCACCTCAATGGTCTGAATGCCTGCCGCAGAGGAACAAGGAGAGGTGGAGACAGGGACATTGAGGTGGTCAATGTTAAACAGAAATCATTTGAGAACTTGCCCCCCCCCCCACCACCACCACCACACACACACACACACACACACACACACACACACACACACACACACACACACACACACACACACACACACACACACACACACCTTCATACACACAGTGTATGTCCAAGTTTGTCTTCAAATGTATGACTGCATGGCTTCTGTGTATGTATATGAATGTGTGTTTTGACTGTATAGATACGTATGTGTACGAATGTAATTGTGTGAATGAGTGTGTGTGTGTGTGTGTGTGTGTGTGTGTGTGTGTAACTTTGCCACACTCACATGCTGCCCGCTGCAGGTCCCACACCTTCACGGTGCGGTCAGCGCTGCCAGTCACCACCTGCCGCTGGCTGCACCTGAACTTGGCCGCCGTCACCTTCCGCGAGTGGCCCGTCAGAGTGAACTGAAACAGCCAACATCACTTCCTGTTAACCTCTGACCTTTTACATGATGGTAGGCTTACGGTGGCACCACATGACTGCACATGCAATGCACTGAGTAAACACACTTCTAGTTTACATATCAACATGAAAACGTGTCAATGTCATATTCACATATCCCCTACATGCATAAAGCGCTAAAAACTGATGTAAGAAATAAAAACTTGTGAGTATGAATAATTAAACCCATATTTCAGATTTTGACAGAAAACACTTTCACTCTCTGGGCTTCCCTGCCACTGTTGCCCATCTCTCTCCTTAATTCCTGTGCCTTGTTTAAATCATGGCCCCCTCTGTATAAACTGGGACCATCGTGCCAGGCCTGATGTGCACTTAGCTTTGGGCCTCATGACGGCGGATGTTTCTTTCAGCACAGCGCTCTGCTTTCCATCAGACAATGCCTCCTGCTGGAGGATTCAAGCTGGGAGCTTTGAGTGTGTGTGTGTGTGTGTGTGTGTGTGTGTGTGTGCGTGTGTGTGTGTGTGTGTGTGTGTGGGGTGTGTGTGTGTGTGTGTGTATGAGTGTGTGTGTGTGCGTGTCCCTTGTTTAAAGGGACACCCCCTCCCCCCATTAGGTGGTGACGTACATGCTCACCAATGTCTTGCGGTGAAAATCACAGATGATGAGAGGACTGGCAAAAAAACTGAAAGTGAAAAGCTATGCTCTGTTACCTTGGGAACACAATCATCCAGCTTCCAAAAGAGGGCTGATTTGTCGTATGATGCAGCCAGAATCCTGGTGCCCTGAGGGACGAGAGAGAGAGAGAGAGAGAGAGAGAGTGAGAGAGAGAGAAGAGAGAGAGATTGGGGTGAAGGAGAGACAAGAGAGAAAAAGGGGTTAAGGAGAGAAACAGAGGTGAGAGACAGAGGAGGGACAAACAGAACAAAGACAGAGTGAAGACGTTGATGAAGAGAAACAGAAAGGCATGACAGAGAGTAAGAAAAGTGAAGGGGGTGAAGGCAAGAGTGAGGGAAGCAGGGGAGGGAAAAGAGAAAAAAAGAAAAAGAAAAGAATGCACAGCGGGGCCTGGATCTCTCCCATCCGACACTCCATAGATCCTCCAGGAATAATTAGAGCACCTCCACACCCCTCTTCAGCATACACAAGTGGCTTCCCACATAACCCAGACAGGGCAATCACAGCCAGCGTTATGACAGATAGACATGGTGAACCTGGCCTGCAATCTGGGTTCTGGGCCAAGTGCGGACAGAGAGTCCTTGAGCTGATTCATAATTAAGGTACAACAAGTGACGCAGCTTTCTCCCTTACCGTCGGGTCAAACTCAATGCTTGTGATGCCCTCGTTGCTGCCCTCTAGTGTTCCCCTGTGGTGCAGCATGCCTGGAGAGAGGTGGAAATGAAGCATGAAGGGGTTTGAACTGGAATCACAACCTGCTTCACAACGTGCCTGTCACATACCCGTACAGTTCTTCTCTGTTAATCATCAGATCAGGTGGCAGAAGTACACAAACATGTACACTAATCCTTTTATTATTGCTAACATTTTATAATACCTTCAGCACAGTGCCAGGCCAAGTACAAAGGTTATGACACAGTTACTGCATTCCTTGTCATCTTATCTAATCAACAGACGAAAATCTTGAACAGGTCTGATAGGGTCTAATGGAGGACACACATGATATGGAGCAGGTGAGGAGTCGTCTGGGAGCAGGTTGACCCCTGCTGGTAGGAGGCTGTAGTCACAGGACCGTGACAAACAGATAGAGAGAGAAAATGATAAAGGACAATTGAGAAATTAAAATACTGAAACAAAGACAGTCACTAGTGAGAGAGCAGAGATGGAGAGAAAAAGAAGACAATCAATCAAAAGAGATTAAAAATGAACAAGAGATGAGATGTGTAGGCGAGAAAGAAAGAAAGAAACATAGAATGAAAGAAAGAAAGAAAGAAAGACAAAAGGGGAAAGAAAAAGCATGCATGAGCGAATGAGAGGAGAGCCGTAGGAGGCCCATATAAGGCGCAGGCATGTCTAATGGGCATCTCCTGCACTGGGTACCTGCTGTGATGTCCCAGAGCTTGATGACCCGGTCTGTGCCACCTGTGGCCAGCAAGTTGGTACAGGCGCTGAAACGAACCGCGTTGATGCTCAACTCATGGGCGTCCTGTACAGAAACAGAGGAAGGGATCAAATAGTGGCGGTAATGAACCAACAACGCCCATATCAGAATATGATCATTCACTATTCTACCATTCTTGGACTGAAGGATCATCATTACAACAGTTAGTAGTGCGGTTTCTTGGTTAATGTACCTACACTTGATCCTGGGACAGTGTATCGATCATTCCCACCCAGCTTTTCTCTTTTCTTTCCCTTTCTACGCTTTTCAAACACAGCACAACGCAATGCAACGCAACGACACAATCTGAAAAAGTAGGAAGTTACTGTCATCCTTTAGAAATGTCCAGCACCCATAGCAAAATGACATAATTGTTTCTTCAAAGCATGCAGAGCACATTGGACTGGAAGGCTGATGTTGTGCATGTGTAGTGACAGCTCCCTACGCTGGGAATAGACACAGGACTCACCGCACAACTAGTGAGAGACATATCGCTGCATTGAAATGACATCTAGAAGTCTTTCATCTTTTGCCATCTGGCAAGCACAACACAAACGAACAAGCGTGACAATCCCCGGTTAAAAAAGCAGAAATGAAAAATAAATAAATAAATTGATAATGAAAAAAAAAAGGACTGTCACTTCCTGCTTGTGTGGGCTCCCATCAAAACCCTATGCGATGACAAACTATGCAAATCAGGCCAAATTAGGAAGTATATCACCGCAATGCCCCCATGCTCATTATGTGGGCGTTGGGTGTGATGGGGAAGGTGGTTGTTCCCTTTCTGACTGTTGCCCTCTCCATTCAGATGAAAATGGCCCTGGATGTCTCTCGGCGACGGAGCAGAGCAGAACGGGCCACACAGAGGCGCTCTGTTAGATGCTCACAGACGCCCTCTTTGTGCCTCTCCCCGGAGCTCCTCTCAGGCTCAACCGTTAGCTTCCTGCGGCCACCGTGCGTGGGCTGGGGTGGAGGGGTATGGGGGAGGGTCACTTTATCAGCTACAATGACAACGGGGTCCTTCTTAGTTCCTCCCGAGATACCCGATGATGTCTTCTGGCCATAATGACCAGGAAATGGACTTTCAAACCTAAGGAAGTAGTTCTTGTCATGCGCACTTCTCAGAAAAAGGTGAGGGGCTACAGAATCACAACAGCAAAAGACTGTCCAGGTTTCTTTTAAATGGAAGAAAAAATGTATGTTATATTGGGCTGACAAGTCTACTCTGTTTGTGGCTGGAACCGGAACCCTGGAGTCTTCATCATTACAGGTGGCAAAGCCCACAAGCTACTCCACTTCCATTTATTTAGATGAAGAACCTAGGTGGACAGACGTCTGTGTGTAGGCTTTACTACATATTATTACTCTACCAGGATGAAGATGATTAATGATGACTGTTGGTAATGACGGTAATATTGATAGCAATGCCAATGACGGCACTAAGGGCTTTGTGTCTTGTGTGTTGGCATAGCGCTGGCTAGTTCTCACCAGCGAGTGTTTGGCTACTGCAGGGACTCTGGCAGCCAGGCAGATCCCCACAGGAGAATACATGTCCTCCTCCAGACAACACACAGAGTTCCCTCTCCTCTTCTTCCTACTGAACACACAGACACAGACACAGACACACACGCGCACACGCAACGCACGCACACACCCACGCACACACCCACGCACACACACAGTCAGTGCCATCAGGACACGACCAATCTTTATGGTCTATTACACTATCTCTATGGTCTATTACATGAAACCTACAAGCTAATCTTGACTCATAGTGTGAGGGGTGTTTTTTATTACCAATTGGACTTATAGGGCAAGGACCGATCTCCATGACTGACTGCAGTATGTAAGGGTCTGTTAAACTTACAGGAGAGAATATTTAACCAACCATGAGCTATACCAAGCTCCTTTCCAGTAAGTGTGTAAGTGTCAGAGAGGCTGAGAGAGTTCTAGAAAGGTGACTGAGATTATATAGAACCAGGAGAGGAAAGGGAAATGATGTAACGAGGCACTCACTCAAAGAGATCTCTCAAGGAGCTAAGGATCCTGGGAGACGTTGCAGATGCTGACCTGAAAGTTACATGTTAATTTAACACGTTAAATTATTCATCCTCTAATATTCAGTTCAAAATTATACCATCGTTAATGGACTGGTGTTCTGCAGGGTTTTTTCCATCACTATCTCTGAAACTCTCAACTGAAGAACTAAAATAGCAGAAGAAAGGCATTACTTAAATTTGTATCGATTACGGCTTAATAATTGATACTGCCTGTCGTCATAGGTGACAAACACAGGGGGTGTAATTTGTATTAATGCCACCTGCGAAATGATGAACACTGCAGAAATACAAACTATGTATTGCCCTTGTTCAGAAAATCAATACCCTCCTATAGTCAGCAAGTGCTTCAAATAACAATAAAAACACATGTCTGCATATTCATCATTTGCATTCAAAAGAAGCAGTACCACAACACACATCACACATTTATTAACATCTAACTTTTCAGCTTCATGTAGAGGGATGGCTTAGGGCTTGTGTTATGCGATCAGCTGTTTTAAAATGATGTTGTGAGTATTCAAACATGAAAAGTCAGCAAACAATCTGACCAGGGGCGGCTGCACTCAATATTTCAATCTAATGAAACTGAAACCAGGAGGACACCCACATGTATGCCAGGGTCAAAGGTCAAATATACATTTAATTGTTTGAATTGTTTAATTGTTGATAGCTTTAGCAGCTGTAGTAGAAACCCCACATTAGGTTAATGATAGCAATAGTGGATTTGACACTCATCTCTTTGTATACCTGAACACGCGTGTATGGCATTTCTCCAAAACACCTGTGTCTGCAGAGGTGGTGATTTTCAGCTTTGGCACACTTGCCAACCCACTGTGGAAAAGCACAAGCATGCAGTCAAAGTATGACAAGGCCTGAGTCTGGTTTCTGATTGAGCAGACTTGTGCAGACATTGTTGATGTGGAATTTGTTTGTTATATAACTATTTTTTTTAGCCCCTTTCATATCCTTCAGTGTTTTGTTCTTCTGATATACTACAGGGTTCTTAAGTCAAAGACTCTCTCTCTCTCTCTCTATCACACACACACACTTTTTAACTCTCTCCTCCATTATCACACTCACTCCCCCTCCTCTCTCTCATCAATGATCATTTTTTTTTTTTTTTTTTTTTTTTACATGTGAGGGCCCCAAAGGACAGATTCTATTTGACATCAATTAGTCCCAGCTGGGTCCCTCCGACAGAATAATGTCTCTGGGTGACAAAAGTCCCACTGAAGAGACAAGCAATAATTACCCTTAGCTACACACCCCTTAAGAGACAGTCTTTCTCGCTCACTAACACATATATGCACACACACACACACACACACACACACACACACACACACACACACACACACACACACACACACACACACACACACACACACACACACACACACACACACACACACACACACACACACACACACACACACACACACACACACACACACACACACACACACACACACACACACACACACACACACACAAATGTCCCAGAGTCCTGGCCCTATGAACTCCAGAGAGCTCCCACTGCAGTCTCAGTCATCAGCTGAAGTCTATTAGCACTCCCCATTAAGCATTTCTCCCCCCACCCCCTCCCCCCACCCCCTCTCTCCTTCTCTGTACATTGAGCCTGTCTGCCTCTCTCTGTCTCTCTTTTTCTCACTCTTTCTGTATTTTTCCTTCCCTTTGTGCACAGTCTTTTTCCCTCTCTGTCATTGTCTCTCTCTCTCTCTCTTTCTGTCTTTCTGTCTTTCGTTCTTTCTTTCTCTTTCTGACCACATCAAGTCTATCTGCCTCACTCTGTGATTCTCTCCCTCTGTCTTTAGCAACGCTGGTTGAATGGAGCGTGTGGGGCCGGGAAACCTACTAGTCGATGTCCACCGTCTTCCTGGCAGCACGCTCTAGCTCCTTGTGAAGGTTGGCCTCTTTGGCCCTGAGAGGTTGGGGGAAGTTAAATAGGATGAATGTTGAAGTCAGACTGGGCTTCCTGCTAAAGCTTGTGTCACTAACATCTGTGAATAACCACAGGCATAATGCTAAACTGCTAAATGCACAACTAAAAAAAAACACTTAATGAGGAGAGAGATACAAGGATCCTGTCAGGGGAAGGAAGAGAAATATCTAATTAACTTCCTGAACACTGCACGTGCATAGCTACAAGGCTGTGTTAATATCTACTGGACTTCCTAACACTGTACGTGCATAGCTACAAGGCTGTGTTAATATCTACTGGACTTCCTAAACACCGCACATGCATAGCTACAAGGCTGTGTTAATATCTACTCGACTTCCTGAGTACTGCATGTGCATAGCTGTGTTTGCTTTGCTCGGCAGGTTTCACGGTTAGTTAATTTGGCCTGAATGGAGTTCAAGCTGACAGGCATGATCAATCAAGGAGATCACTGAACTTCCTGCAGCTGATATACAGTATATGTGTGTGTGTATATTACATCATAGCAATACAAAAATTAAGGTATATGATTCCATGCAGTACACAAAGTTGTTGATTCATTTACAAACATAAACTTTTGAGAATGTATACAAGAGAAATCCCAATCCCACACACAAGGGTTTTTCTAACACACAGTCTTTGCTTGGATGACTACCCACCATACCATGCCACAGAGCCTCAGCCTTACAAAAGAAACCTACCAGATTTGCAGGACTACTAAACTCTTAAATAATTATTCAAAACTACTGTATGTGCAACCAACAGTCATGTATGTAACATATGCACATCAGCAACACAAAAAGAAACAAACACACATAAACCATCAGACAACGAAACAGACAGAAATAATAAACAGGAGGCCCACGGATGAGAGTTGGTCTGTACCTGACTCTCTTCTCGTTGCGGTTGTTCATCTTCATGGCGGCCTCCTGCTTGTTCTTGATCATGTCCTCCACCATCTCCTGGCCCATCTCCCTGGCCTGCCGGTACTCCTTCTCCTTGTCACTGCGCTGCTCCAGCAGGGTGTCGTACTCCCGCTTCAAGGACCGGTTCTGCTCCCTGATCTGGGTCACGCTGGCCCACAGCTCTCCCCGCTCGGACTCCACCTGGGCCAGCCGGGTCTGCACCTCACACATGCTGGGAGAAGGCACAGCCACAGACAGGAGAGGATAGAGAGAACAGTTACATATATGCCACTTAGGTTTAAGTATATAGTTTGCCACTAATTAATTGCTTAAGTATTTAGATTAAGCATATAGTATGTCACTAAAACATTGCTTAAGTTTTTAGTTTAATTATATCATATGCCACATGCGGTTGTTAAAGTATTTAGCAGATGCTCTTGTTGAGCAGTCATGTACACTATGATGAAAAGGGAATAGCACCATCTTTGCTCATTAGTCCAAAGTTGTCTGATCAATAAAACCAATGCAGTATGTGTACTATTCAAATGTTAAGGACATATCATAACTATTAACACAAAGTTGGAAGTTGAGCCTTTTGGATACATAGTACACTTTGCGTCTATACTGATCTGGGAACTTTGCTGAGGGCAGAGCTCCTGCTAACAGCATCCTGTTAAGTGAGAGAACCTACTCACACATATTTCTTAAGCCAAAGGTCACATAATTACCAACAGCTAGCACTCATGGTTCAGTGAGTTCCGGAGCTGAGCATTTCTTGTACCACCAAAAATGTAAATACACACATTCAGGCCTGGGGGATGTTCAAAGTATAAACCTGAGTCAAATAACTCTGAGTAAATTGTACACCTCCTAATAGAAAGGCCTTATGGCTTCATTCTCCTGGAAAAACAAAGCCATTGGGCTCTTCTATTAGGAGGTTTACCACTTAGTCTGAGTTAACCTACCCAAGTTTATCAGTAAACCACGTACTTGGAATAACATCCAGAACACTTATTACACACTCCTGCCGTACAAAATGTACACAATCTCACAAAGGACAGGCTTGCAGACACTGTTTGCTAGCATGGAGGAGGATCAGAGAGAGCTTCTGAAGAAAGAGTCCCATTTTGTGCAGCGAGAGGCAGAACAGAAGAGAGTAGGGAACGCTCCCTCCTAAGACGGTATGCCAGACGTTCCTGTTTTTGAGCTCTGGGGAATACCATGTCCTACCTGGCATGCTGCTCTTCGAGTACGACATCTTTGATTTCTATCTTCTGCTGAAGCTGCAGCACCTGGTATGCCAACTGGGAAGAGCAACAGAAAGACAGAAACAAATAGAAATGATTAAAAACATGAAAACAGAGCAACACATATACAAGAGTTTCACCACTGATTAATTAAATAAGTGTGTCGTCAAATCTCTCTGAAATGATACAGTGTGATGCTTAGGAACCCTTCCAAAACACAGTGGAGATGGGTGAAATCGAGACAAACGCTCATAAAAGCAGATGCTGCAAACTGATAGAGCCAGCGAGTTCTTTCACATTTTCTTTTCAAACCTGACAGCTCTGTAAAAGACCTGAGGCTAAGGGTGTGAGAGAACCACCCACACAATCAGAAAGCAGTTAGGCCCAAAATACACAACTCCAATCCAGCCTTCTCTGAGCATAAGAAAAATATATGTCCCAGAACATTCCGTAAGTACTCTACAGCGCACTCTTGTTGAGTTTAAACTGACTACCACTTATCCCGGTAATGACACAAAAAATAAAACAACGATTTGTCATTCACTACATGCACAAGGAAGGAGACCATTTTCTATTCAGTGGAGTGCCACCTTAAACCTCTGCATGACAAATCA
Organism: Sprattus sprattus; assembly: GCF_963457725.1. NCBI lineage: Eukaryota > Metazoa > Chordata > Actinopteri > Clupeiformes > Clupeidae > Sprattus > Sprattus sprattus. Next base: position 25,657,309 of record NC_137928.1, on the reverse strand, counting down.
AGATGACATTTATGTTGCATTCAGCCGACATTATTCTGTGCAAAATAGACACTCATGCTGATCAGATACGCACATTACAAAACAAGTGTAAGTCTGATGATTTTTGATGAAGATTTCTATAAACAAATATAATGACAGAACTGGCCAAAGCTAGCAGTCACTAGCACCAAATGACGAAATAATTTTATAACAATTTGAATTTCATTTCGAGTGATCATTTCAATTGCTGGTTTTAGAGCTGGCACTGAACAAAAACTTCTGACTGGAAACCACGCAAAAACACCCATCTAAGCTAAGTGTCAATTCCGCACTGACGACGATGACAATACACAATCACAACACCAACAACCACAGGTACCACACACTCAGAGGAAGTCACGGCACATTAAAATCCTCACCCCACAGCCTGCAGTTGTTTTTCAGCCCATTATTTGCCCAAGAACAGCACTGACATTTGTTTTCAAATCTCTGGCAGCTAATTTTTCACAAAAGTGATACTCGTGACACAGTGAATGTAACAGTAGGTCTATCAGTGGTGATGTTGAGCTGTCTGGGTGTGGGAAACGTCTGTGATGCAGCCATGCAGCGCAACCCCTTCCATACCTCCCCCGTGGTCTTCTCCAGATCCTTCACCAGGTTGTTGTGATCAGAGGCTTGAGCTGTCAGGGAATCCCAAGTAAAGGTCACAGGGGGAGGCCTGCAAAGAACACACACAAAAGAATCACACACAAAGGTAATACCTCTGCCACTTTCAATATAAGTACTTTTATTGTATAACGTGGTGCACTCAGTGAATGCATAAACATATTTTTGTTGCTTAGTGTATGTAGCTTCAGACTATAAGCGAGAGAACTGTTTGAAGAGGGGAGATTGGCCACCTTGCCATAGAGCCCAGGATGAGAGCTCTTTGTTTGGTCCTCTCCAGCAGACTGATATCTGTTAAAGTGCAAGAAGAAAACTTCAGCCAAAACAAGATCAAAATGTCATCCCAACTGCAACAAATCGGTCAGACATCACGCCTCAGAGACACATGCGTGCTAATGGGTAGTCTAATTTACACGCATGTGTCGGTACCTGGCGGAATTCCACAGGGAAGCTTTGAGAACTTTGCAACACATAGTAGTATAACGCAATGCTTATAAGAACGGTGGAAGACATCGACATTTTTGAAGACAAGTAGCCTAATCGTGCCCATTGAAAAGCACGTATAGGCTTCAATGGCAAAACCGCCTAGAGAGGAACTTCTTCATGACTTTTATGAAGAAACTCGAACAGAATAACACGATCAGGTTTGGTGCATAACCATTTTCAGTTTATACCGTATGCTAAACATTTCATAGGATTTACTGACTGGGCCAGTATTATGACTCCTGAGGCTATTTCCTGGAAATCACTGAAAATCCGGCGCAGTCATTCAAAACAATCTGACGGGTTCAATCAAAACAAGTTCTAGTAACTTATATCGAGGCGTCGAGTACAACTATATAAACATACATACACGATCGCATGACATCCTGAAAGTTTTTAGTCTGTGACTTGTCCCGATGTTTGAGTTGCCGGATGATATGACGTTTCCACGTCTCCATGGGCTCAGCTGAGAAATGTATCCTCCCAAGCATGGTTGAGGGCGAATCCCGATGGCATTCCAACGACGCCATGATGGGCAACTCCCTGATGTTCGTCAAAAGTCATTGCTGTGCATTTCCATAATGTCACTGGAAGATACCTTTAGATTTTAGCTAGGTCTCAGGGACAACAACTTGGTCAGCCAATCAGCCGAAACTTTCCACCAGGAACAACTTCTTCAGCCAATCACAAACTCCTCTATCGTATGTCGTCATTATCATTAAAAACACATGTTAAAACGAGTCAGATTGTTTTTCCAGTCGGAAATTTTAAATTTCAGTTACACCGCTACACATTTCAATACAAATATTATTAGCAGTATTATTATTGTTATTATTAATAAATAAAATGTGATGGTCTTCAGAAGTCTTGTGTTTCTTACACATTTAAGATAAATCACTGTTAAAATAGGTGGGATACTCCCTATGCCCAAGCACTGGTCAATGTCAGCAGATGAAAGTTTAATATGTTTTAATATGTAAAGTGAAACTCTTGATGATCATCTCTTGTTAAGCCCATTTAAAAAAAGGAGAGGGGGTGAACAGTTATAGAACAACACCCTTTGAAGATGACAACTTATTTGACCTTTTAAAACTTCTCCACAGAGTGGACAGCTCAGGGCTTTTTGTGAGAGAGTAGTCCATTGATACATGACATCTTATAGAAAGGTATAAAACAATTTATTATCAAATTAAAAATGTAATGAAGGTTTTTAAAATAATACTGAACATATTTACATGTAATTTTTACACATGGAAACGAAAAAGATGACAAACAAGGATATCAGAGGATTGCACATTGATAATATTACAGACGAAAAGGAACTTTTCATATGACAAATAATACTGTTTAAACAAAACAAAACAAAAAACAAGATAAAACCATCTCTGTGCACCAGCATGCCCTGTGCCTAACTTGGCTGTTAGGATATGATATATGTAAGGTATACCAGAGGATGACCAGAAATACAAAAGAAAACAAAGGGTAACTCTAGGGTAACTAACCACTTGATTGAGAGGAAAACTCTGGTGCAGATCACAGGCCAAAACATATTGGTCAGCAGTGATTGAAAAATCCTCAGCTGGAGCTAGTATCCATTCATCTAAAAGGACTTTGTCTGATTCTAACTTGCAATGTAATAAAAGCCAGTGTAATATACTTAATTCGGCAAGTGTAAAAACCAAAACATTTTAAAAAGAAACCTTGGAAAAAGGACCACTCCTAAAATCCCAATGTTTGGTGTTTGTGAAGAAAGTACTTTTTCACCTTGGCCACATATGGACATACAAATATTAGGCAAATATCTTCGTTCAGTCAACATGTGTAAAAACAAACAAAAAAAGGTACATTAAAACTGTTTAAGGTGGCTGGTTGCTGTAAAGTGTTCACAGTAAATAGGAAGTCCCAGATTTGTGTGTGTATGTACTCCACACCCTCATGCATGTTAGAAACTGAAAGGCGAGCAGTAGGGCATTGATATCTGACGTGGATTTAAGGGGTGAGGGACTGGGACTGGTGAATGAGTTCAGTTGGTGTCCATCTTCTTCTCCGCCATCTGGAGCAGCAGCTCGGAGTAGCGCTCTAGCAGAGCCACGGCACGCTGGTCCTTCAGCTGGCGGCCGGGGGAGTCCTCTGGAGGAGGAAGAGGAGGTCGGGGCGAGGGGATGCAGACGGAGTCCAGCTCGTGACGCACCCCTACAAATGCCTCCTGCAGAATGGACAGCATCTGGGCCTCCTGATCTGGGAGGTCAGCCTGGGAGCAGAGCTGTGGAGGGGGAACAGACAGACAGCATTATATCTTACTATATCTTTACAGACTTCAATCTCATTTACCTGAAAGGTGCAGTCTGCCATTGTAATCCAAAACACTTTCAGTCCACTAACTCTCTGTTCTGTGTGTGCACTAAAAACATCAATACTGGCGTACATAGTCCTGGCTTTCTAAATAGGAAACAAAGTGGCTCGGACCATACACTATTCCAGCCAATCAGTATGCTGCTTCAAGGAGCATGTAAGGGAAAGGAGCTCTTTGATTGGCTGCTGAGCTCAAATGTCAACAGGCTTTTGCCAAAACTCGTGGCTTGTACCTTTACAACTGCTGTAAGAAATATTGACGTGTCAACGTCTACCAGACTTGGCCAGTAAGAGTCTGCCTTTCCCTTTTAGGTGTTGTGAAAGTTTCCTGATTCTTTAATGCAGCTAGAACATGTAGTCATTTCAGTTGTTTTTAACAGACCCAAAGTAAAGCAACTTTGCCTCTGAAATGGTCTCTATTCCTGTGAAGGTCATCTGAATGGTAAGTCCGTTAGCTTAATCATTCTCACACTCAAGTTACCTTACAGCATCACTATGTGCAGAACTCATCCTAGTATGACACAGGCACCGTTGTGCAGGCATTAGTGGAGAGTGGGTATTTCCCCTGAGACAAAGACCCTTGTGTTGGTGCTCACCTTGCTGTACAGACCCACGGCTCTCTTCATGGTGTGCCTCAGCTCGTTCACCATCTGGTTACACGTCTGCAAGGTCACAAACTCCACTGGATCAGCTAGAAGCCCAAAAGGAGTAACCAGTAACCAGATTAGTAGCCATTCGCCAGCGTTCAGACATGAGATAGCAATGCAACTCAAGACAGAGTACGTGTATCTGGAACATGACATCAAGAAAGAGCACTCTCAATTCCAATGACTTCTGTTCAGTCGTAAGACTACCTTAATCAAAGATCAATCAAACTGCAGGACTAACCCTGCCTACCTGACACCTAATCATTATTTTCCCTGTAAATGCATTGTATGTACCTTGAAATATTAGTACATTTCTGTAATACAAAGAATACCCAACATTTTTTTGGCTTAAATTCAGAGTACAAAATTAAACACTTTGCATGAAAATTGACAAGCCGCAGTACAGTGGGTCAAACCTCCCCCATCCGCCCTACTCACCTGAGTCCAATGGACTGGAGCATGACGCTGGGCAGTCTGGGAAAGACATGTTCTCCACGGCGGGAGATGCCACTGAACCGGGGAGGAAGTCGGCCTGCTGTGGCTGGACCTGGGGCTCCGATCTGGGGCATCCCTCTGCCGCTCCGGCTTGAGGGGGCTCTGGAGATGGGCAGTAGGCAGGGAGAGTCGTGGGGGGTATGGAGCCGAGAGGACAGCGGGGGGTCATGCTATCCTCAATGCCGCTGATGCGCCTCTTCCCTTCCTTTCCCAACGACCTCATCTCTGTTGGGGTCACCAGCGCCTGCCGGGCTGCGCCCTCTGGAGCGGTCCGCCGTCGGGATTTCTGGGATGCGGGAGACGAGCGGCCAGAGTTGCAACATTCGGAGACCGACAGATCCAGGCGGAGGGCTGCCCTAGCGCTGTGGTTGCCAGGAAACGCGCTCAAGGAGGCCGCAGTGGCCATGGGTGTGGAAGGGAGGCTGGCTGGACCTGTCTCAGAGGTGAATGCAGCGATGGTGGAAGAGGAGGCCAGAGGAGGAGGTGGTGGCAGGTTCTCCTTAAAGTCTCCGTGCTCCATGCTCAGGTCCTGGATGGAGGGGCCCCTGGGGCCCGAGGCTTTGGCTGGCTGGAAAGGCTCCTCCGTCGTGGGGCCTCTGGGGGCCTCCCCCTGAGCCCCTGTCCGGGACACCTTGGCACGGTAACTGGTGGTGGTGCTCATATAGCTCTGGTGAGAGGAGCGGAGCCCAGCATCCTTCTCTGATCCCGGGAGGGTGGGTTTGGGAGAGGGGCCGCTCAGTGTGTTTTGGGCTGATGAGGGGGCCATGTTCTCAATGTAGGACTGAGAGGAGAGGGTCTTGTCTGTTATCTCTGCAGGGAACAACAAAATAAACACATTTGCAAATCAACTCAAAAGAGGAGGAGAAGATAGGGGACTGTCATCTGGACATTTCTCATGCCTGATTGGTTGATCTACATGGTAAATGGCACCCACAGGCCCCCCGTACACCATAGGTAAAGGAACAAAACAGACCAGCCTCTTTGGCCAAAAGAGGAACCGTGAACAGAAAATTATGAAAAGGGTGCAAACCAAAATCACACAAAGACGCGTTACAGCGAGAGAAAGAAAATAAGAGTCTCAACCCCACTGTGACCTGATCTTATCATCATCTTGTGCAGCACCGTCAAACCCAGTCCAAAACACACACACACACACACACACACACACACACACACACACACCTCCCAGGGGGTTATTCCACCCAATGGCAGCTATGCTGTGGCGACTCAGCAGGGGGCGTGTCCGGCGTTGGGTGGGCGCCGAGTGCTGCTTCCTGGGCCCTGGTGGGCGGGACCTCAAGCTCCTCACCGCTTCAGCTTCATAGCCAATCAAACCATCAACACCGGCATTATTCCAAAATCATCAACAAAATGCCCCTACCCACAGGAATGAAGGCCCATCCAGCTACAGCATAGGTCAACCCCTGCCAAACCCTGTCCTGTGCATCTTCTGTCTGTCCCTGCTCCAAGAAAACCTGACTGAAGTCAGCGTTACTACAGGCCGACTGCTCTTGCTTAGCCAAATTAGATGGTCAGGCTAATCAGGACTGCTACTGAGGATTTAAGTCAAGTATGTTGAAGATGGGGGGGGGGGGGAATAAGAGTAGGACTGAGATCCACCCATCTGTGGGAAGATGGTTCCGAAAATTCTAATATCCAAAAGGTGTGTGATCCCCAAGTCAACACGGAGCCATAATTATACCCATGGAGTTCTGAGAATCAAACTAACAGGCTACCCACGTACCAGGCACCGTTTGAGGATGCCAATGACATCCTGAAAAATTCAGTCCTACATACACACAGAGATCTTTCTTTTCAGCTCAAACAATCTCACATAACGAGTGGTACAACAAAGAAACAAAAAAACTCTGCCTGCATTTCCACAGAAACAAAAACAAAAACTAATCTAATACTGTTGGCTGCCACAGATGACTCAGACCCAGCCTGCTACTGTACACTCACCAAACAAGTGGAGCAAGAAAGAAAAGACAACAGCCATGACTCACCTCGGCTCCTGCCTTCCTCAGGCACTGGGGGAAGGTCCACAGAACAGTCACTGACCTGCTGAGGCTTCACGGAGATCTGGGGCGCAAAGGGAACAAACCGTTTATGTTGAAATGTGATTACAGAGCAGAGCCTTAGGGCACAGATAATCTTAGTCTTACAGTTAGGTCCATAAATATTTGGACATTGACCCAATTTTCATCATGTTGGCTCTGTACACCACCACAATGGATTTGGAATGAAGCAATTCAAGATGTACTTTAAGTGCAGACTTTCAGCATTCATTTCAGGGTATTTACATCCAAATCAGGTGAACTGTGAATTACAACACATTTAATACAGGGGTTAAAGCAAAAAAAAATCCTGTGCCTGAACTTTTTTTGTATGTGGTTGAGTGCGAGGGGGTGTTTGGTCCTGTGGCGAGGACACATTTACAGGGTCAAAAAAACCAACAAAAAACATTTAGAAATGAATGATGGCAGATTATGGTGGGACTTTCGAAGCTGCAATCCCAAGAAGGTCAGCAATAGTACTCACTACAATATGGTACTAACACATGTAGCATTTACGATTTCTCTTGATATCAAGTATTGCTGCTAAGCTTTGTCCTTGGAAGATTTCAAGATGACCTACAATCATAAGGTGACATGTTATAAGGGTATGTGAAATTCAGTCAGTGGAAGAAGATTTGATTTGCAACCATTTCACTGAGAATATATATAAAAGGAAAGGGATCCACTTTTTAAACCGTTAAAGTGCAACAGTGAACTATAGATAATAATATTGCAACATTTCCATAATTAGGCTACTTTGTTCAAAAGAAATAATCGTAAATTAAAATATACATATTTTATTCTAGCATAGTTTTTTTTTCTAGTTTTTACTGCATTGTCATCTTCATTAAAGAAACGAACGAGGACATTGTCTATGTTGTTGTTGGTGGCTTCGTCGTCATTTAAGAAAAACATGCAGTTTTCTAGCTTTTCCGAAATACGTCTTTTGGTGTTATGCCGTGTGTTAAAATACCTGGCATGCTGATTGGATACTGACAGTTTAGTCAAAGCAATTTTGACTTCAGCTATTTTTTGGCATAAATTCAACAGGGGTTGGGCGAGTATGGAAGACAGATTGTGTTCTGCAATGAACGTACTCACGCGTATTTTCAAATTTTTAAAAGCGTTGCGTGTTGGATAGCGTGAACAGCCGCTCTATGAGCGGGGTCTAACTCATGAAGTGGAAGCACTGGAAGCACTTTTTCCCCGCTAGTTGCAAACAGTGGCTTTCTTGAGCACAAGAGAGCACCTGCTTCTCTTAACTTCTTACACCGGCTACCAAAAGGCTTACTGTCCTTCCCTATCTCTTCTATCCATGCCCAGCGCCATTTATTTTTCAATCCTTTATCAACTAGGAGGGCATCATCCCAAGGATTCTTGAATTTACTCTGCTTCGGTGTGACAGTATCTCTACTTTGGTCTCTACGTAGCATAGGGCAGAGCGATATAAAAAAAAGACGGTGCTGAAAGCACATTTTCACAAGACCCGCCCCAATCTACTTCTGATTGGCTAATAATGATATTTTGAGCGCCTGACAGTTGTGCTCCTTTCATATCATTGGCAGACGAACTCATAAACTCGAAAGTAATGGTGATGATATTGAGACGTGTGTTTAAAAAGAAAAAAATAATTATTATTTTAGACTTTTTTCCGCAGCCAAACGCCGCACACCAGAAATCCGGCACGGTGCCGGAATCCTTTAATCCCTGTTAATATGTGAACCCCCCCCTTTGGCTTAACATCAGTGAACTGTGGTTTTTGTCTGGTGTGCAGAACATTTGGTCATTAATGTCTTTTCATTGACTATACACAGCCCCCTAGAACCCAAATCCCCAAATGGCCAACATCATGTCTCCTAAGTATGAGTGCTCTCTGCTGAGTGGCCTGTCCAGGGGAGCGCTTCTTACCTGTGGGGTGTGGTGAGTGGGGGTGGGGGTGGGGGCGGGGGGGCTGCTGCTGGGGGACGACTCCTCTGTGATGCTGGGGGGCAGTACTGCAGACCGGGGGGCAGACACGCCACAACCCACACCTCTGAAAGGGCAGAGAGGACATCAGTGAACTTAGCGCCACTGAAGGAGAGCGTGTGTGCGTGTGTGTGTGTGTGTGTGTGTATATATATATACAGTGCCACTTGAAAGTATGTGAACCCCTTGAGCACTGAAGAGTTTTCTGTTGTTTTACACCCAAATATGTTTCACCGAATCTGTTACCTGCTTGACTTTACCAATTCAGCTGGGGGTTCACTTACTTTTGAAAATACACTAATTCCATGTTTCATTTAGCTTTTAGGCTACTCAAACAATTCCCTCTAAACAAGTACATGCAAATGATAAACATAAACCTGACATTTCATCTGTGGAAAATTGGTGATGAAAAAAATGAAAAATCATGGTAAAACAACAGAAAACTCTTAAGTGCTCAAGGGGTTCACATACTTTCAAGTGGCACTGTGTGATATATATATATATATATTTGTGCAGTCAGTCATGCATGTTTAAAAGGTCAGAGCTGGTGAACACTTTGCTTTCCTCCCCACAACACACTAATAGGCACAAAAGGGATCAGTACATGAGTGTGTGTGATTGTGTGTGTGACTGACCGCACGCGGTTCTGGAAGCGAGACAGGAAGCGTGTGGAGATGCTCAGACGCGGGTGGAGGAAGTTGCTGTCAGGCGCTGGCTGCAGGCTGCGGAGGTCGGTATCAAACTTCTCCGCTTTGGGACACACACACACAAACACACACATGAATATATAGACATATTTGCCCCGTGAACAGCACCTGACTGGGTGAGTGAGCAGACACACTTATGTGTATTCTTGCGTCAGCCGGACTCTGAGGGTAGAGCGAAGTTGAGAGCTCACCGTCATTGGCCAGGTTGTTGGCCAGCGTGTCGAAGTGCTGCCTCAGGAGCATCTCAGGCGCCTCCTCCTCGTCCTCGTCCTCCTCCACCCCGGAACTGCCCGTGGAGCTCACCTGACTCATGGAGTCCGTGTCTGCTGCATCTGCAGAGAGGACAGGAGACACACATGGAGAGAAGAGAGGATGAGACAAGATGTGAAAAGATGGATCGATGGATGGATGGATGGAGACGAGAAAGAAAAAGCAGATGAAGACATCATGGATGTTGTGCCAATTATGAAAGCTGATGGTTGAGAAGTAGAGAAACTATGGTGGACAACCCATGCCCTTTTCTGAACTTAGAGTAATACAGACTATGACCATGTGAGTCAATGTTAAACGTCTCTATGTTGGGGGCGGTGGTGCTGAGGAGAGGGGTCAGTAGGTAAGGACTCACGATCCATCGCCGGCTCCTGGTTGGACCCCCGGCTCTCCGCTGAGCCCACGCAACAAGCACTGTCTGGGCTCAGCTCCTCCCCTACTTCACATAAAGCCTTCACGTCAAAGTCACTGAGAAAGAGAACCAACACACACAGACACACACACACACACACACACACATATTTTTGAGTTGAGATTGAAACACAGTGCATAATATTGGTTCCCCCCCCCACTATGACCCTGGTGTTTGACAGTTCAACTGTACTTAGACAGTCGGAAACACGTGCAGCAATACAGAGACAATCAAGTCTGATTACATATTGATTCCACTATAAATGTGTCCTGCCAATTTGGAGAACATGCTGACTCGGTGCGGGTGGTTCTGTATGCATCTGGGTGTGAGTGTGTGGGAATAAGAGTGTGTGTGTGTGTGAGAATGTGTGTGTTTACCCATCTCCTCCTGTGAGTGTGGTGCTGTTGGCCGGGTACAGGATGTAGTCGCTCCTCTCCAGAGAGCTGCGTTCAGGGCCAAATAGCTCCTCCACGGCAGGCAGCGGCAAGGAGCCAGGCCTCTGGAAACCCGCCTCAAAGTGGCCGCTCAAGCTCTGCACACACACACACACACACACACACACACACACACACACACACACACACACACACACACACACAAGAGAGAGAGGAATACGGTGGATATTTAGTCACCCTTTAGTAACCTGTAGTAACCCATCCCAGAATACGCAAGAGCGAGGGTCAGCGATCTGGTTTCCGTGGTTACAGACATAGCGATGGGCTCCATTCACCTGTGGCCATAGGCGTCAGACTGGTGAAGACGGAGGTGCTGACTCGCTGCTGCTTTGCTGCAGTGAAACTGAAAGAGGGGGAGACAGATGAGGGGGGGAGTCTTTGCCCTTCATATCTTCTCTCTCTGTTTCTCCTGTCGCTGGCTGGCAAGTGCTCCCCCCACAAACACACACACACACACACACTCTCTGCACTTGCTTCTCCTTTTTCTCTGACCTCCCCCACTCCTGCCAAAAACCAGTGCCAGTTCCCTTTAAGTTTACACCACCAACCGTGTTTCAGAGGGGTGATCTCCGAGTCTCTCACATACACACAGCATGACTTAACTCTCTTCACTCTCTCTCTCTCTCTCTCCCCCCCTCTCCCTCATACAGACACCCACACAGTATGACTTCACTCAGGAGCTCGTTCTCAGTCACATGCTGTACGGGGTACGTGTGTGTGTGTGTGTGGAGTGTGGGAAAAGTGAGTCACCCAAATCAGATCACTCTCATGTGACTGGGTGAGGGGGTTACAGTGAAACAGCAGCAGTCGGTGAGTCCTGATGGGAGTCAGGAGGAGAGACCACTAAAGGCTGACACGTGGAAAATAATGTATGGATGGGTAGACTCTCAGTGGAGTCACAGGAAGCATGACAAATACACCAAACATCAATATTTAACATACCTCATGACACACACACACACACACACACACACACACGCACACAGACCCACCTTCTCATCCTCCTCCTCTTCTTCTTCCTCCTCCTCATCCATGAGGCTATCCAGGCTCTGGGGGTGGAAGTGAGAGTTGTCAGCCTCCTCTTCCTCCCCGTCTGCACTGTGTTCCCCGTCCAGTCTCTGGGGGCTTGGTGAGAGGGCCAGCTGCAAACTGCGTGTCTCCAGCAGCGAGCGAATGGCCTGGGGGTCCGACTGCTCCGCCCAGCGCCCCCGCGGCTGGTAGGGGCCCGCAGCAGGAGCAGCAGCAGCAGGGGCCAGGGGGTCAGCGGAGCTCATTGCAGCCTGGGTGGCATAAGAGGAGAGGGGGATTAAGGGAGAAGAAACAAGGAGAGAAGAAAGGAATAGAGCTGGGCGGAAAGAGAGGAGAGATGAAAATGAAGAGAGCAATTATTAAAGTCAGGGTCTGGGTCAAAAGGTACAGTCCCCTGGCATACTGTAATTATTTAGATACACGTTTGTTTACTTGTCCATCTTTCCCACAGTTCTCACCAGTTTGCGAGCCCACATAGGCAGTCTGCCATTGGTCTGCAGCAGCATGGAGTCACCAGGCTCTGAAACACAAGCAGGGATGTCCAACAGTTTAACAGCATCACTAACAAAAACATTACAGCTTTATAATAAAGTAATTCTCTACGTCGTAATACTTGAACAATTCACATTTAGGCCAGAATAATCTAGGAATAAAAATTCACCGTAGGCTAAAAGCCTCAAGAAGGCCAGGGGGAAGAACTATCAGAGATGTTCTGGTGACATCATTTCAGGGTCATATCAGTTAGCATTCCTTGCCGTTAGCCACTCCTAATGAAGTTTCTATTGACCCCAGAGAGTCTGTGTGGTCCGATCGGCGTTTCGTCAGCGCAACCTCTCTGCACTCACCCTGGTATGATTCAACCCTAGCTGGGGTGTGTGGCTCTTCGTCACACAATGCTGCATCCTCCTCTGCCTCGTCCTTCTCCTGGGCCACATCTAGTACTGCGGGCACCGTGATGTAGGTTTCTCTCCTGGACACACACACACACACACACACACACACACTTCTTTAAATCACTTGTATCGGTTGGGCTGATCACTGGTGCCTCAGATACCTCTAATAAGGTAAAACAATAGGCAGCACTGACTTTTAAGAGGCAACTACAAACATGTGGGGGGAATAAAGAACCCGATGTGGCACAACCATAAATATAACTATTGTAAGCTTTCACAAGGTAGGAGCAGCATTAGCCACCTCTGCATGAACCAGTAACTTGTAAATATGTAGAGGGAAACAGATGTATAACCACGGTCTCCAATTTAGCTCACCTGCGGAAGAAATGTTATTACTGCGGTATTCGAAGAATGCCATCTTGCGGTTTGTGCTAATACCACAACAAAACCCCTGTGTTTAATAACTTCCACAAAGGAGGTTATGTTTTCGTCGCAGTTTGTCTGTAAGCAGGATTTTGCAAAAACCATCAGCCTGATTGTCATGAAACTTGGGGGAAATTGTAGCATGGGCTAAGGAAGAACCCATTCGAATTTGAGCAAATCCAAATCACGGGAAATGGAGGTGTGCACTCTTCAAGGGCTCTTCTAGTTCATTAATTTATTGTTACTTGTTCCTTAATATGTTTAAGAACTAATAAATAAATAAAACAGGCAAACAAACCAAACATAATCAAAAAAGACTATTTCTGCATGGCATGTCTAGCTTGTCTATGAACGCTGCCATGATATGTCATTATTTATTGACTTTATTGGGTAATTATTATTAGGTTGCAGCAGTCGCTTATTGTTAAGGTCAATTCACAGTCCAGGCCACAAGTGCCTCTCGACAGAAAATTACGTCAGAGTCAACATTTGTGTCTGCTAGGGTGTCCCAGAGCTTTTTTTTAACACCTGAACTATGTTTAATGTTATATTCAAAATGTACATATTTAATTTCTGTTTTCCAAGCAATTAATTGTCAGTCGACCAGAAGGTTACGATGATGTGAAATGTTACGTGTGTGCTCAGTGAAAAAATTATAGACACCCATAGACATGACCACAGACAAAGCCACAGGCTACATGGGGATGGTAGCACTCTCTGATAAGAGTTAAAAATAGCTCCAGATAGCTTTTTTTTTATGCCACTAAACACACTGTAACAGTTCATTTAAACTGCTTACTTACGAAGTCATCATGAACACACTGGGCATGTTTCTTCCCCCTTACGGCAATTAACTACCCAAGTATGAGCCAAGTCAGGAATAGCACGTAGGGAAAAAAAAAAACAGGCTTCAGATGACTGGCTCTTTTCCAAAACCACTGGTCACAAAAATGAAACTAATACAGGTTTAATCTAGATGAACGTGGCCGTGATCATAAACACTGGAACACCAGTGGGGGTGGGAATCTCTTTTCTCCGATTCAGAGGTCAACGATTCGATTCTAACCCGGTTATCGATTCTTACCCGATTATCGATTATCAATTCTAAAACGATAAAACGATTATCGATGAATCTCGATTTTTAAAACATTTGAGTTTGCTACTCAGTCTCAAATCACTGTCTACTTTGTGTTTGATAATTAAAGAAAATCAACAGATGAATTACCTTCTCTTTTTTTTATTAGAGAAAAAGCTTTTCCTTTCACAATTATGATTTTCTATGAACAATGCAATAATCGATGCAGCTTGCATTTCAACACGAAATGAATGTGTAAAAAAAAAATATAATAATAATTTTAAAAAAATCGATTATGAACTTTTCTGAATCGAGACAGAATCGTTCTAGAGACAATCGAGAGAAATTGAAAAATGCAATTTTTTTTCCCACCCCTAAACACCAGATTATGTTTATACCAGCAGAACACAGACTCAAGGAGACAAAAGGAAGCTAAAATTTGAGTTACAGTGCCTTAATACGTTTCAAGCTTCAGCAGCTGGTATGGGAGAGACTCTGCATACAACAACTGTTGCCTGGGTTCTTCACCAATCAAAGCTTCATGGAAGAGAGCCACTGTTGAAAAAAAAGCTCCACTTTGGTCTTATCAAACCACAGAACCTTCTTCCACTTGACCATGGAGACTCCCACATGCCTTTTGGCGAACTGTAGTCGATACTTTTTTTCAACAGTGGCTCTCTCCATAAAGCTTTGATTGGTGAAGAACCCAGGCAACAGTTGTATGCAGAGTTTCTGCTGAAGCTTGAAAGAGTAGTCATAGGTCTATTGGTGGCCTCTCTTACTACTCTCCTTCTTGCACGGTCACTCAGTTTGTGAGGACTGCCTGATCTAGGCAGATTTACACATGTGCCATAATCCATCCATTTCTTGATGATGGATTTAACAGAATTCCAGGGGATGTTTAGTGCCTTGGACATTTTTTTGTGATTTGACTTATACTTTTCAACAACCTTTTCTCTGAGTTGCTTAGAGTGATCTTGGGTCTTCATGCTGTGACAATAGCCAGGAATACTGATTACTGAATACTGACCAGTGATTGGACCTTCCAGACACAGGTGTCGTTATACTACAATCACTTGAGACACATTCACTCCACACAGATCCCCATTTCACTAATTGTGAGACTTCTAGCACCAATTGGCTGGACCTCTGATGAATTAAGTCAGTCTATTTTAAAGGGGGTGAATACTTATGCAATCTCTTATTTTTATTACATATTTTTATTTCATTTACATAACTGTGTAGAAATCTGTTTTCACTTTGACATTAAAGAGGGCATTTTTGTGAATTTATTTGTCCAAAAAGCAAACTTATATTGACCATGGCTGATTTATAAAAGCAATAAAAGGGTAAAACATCCAAGGGGGTAAATACTTATGCAAGGCACTGTACATATATGCACTGAATAGGACGATCAAGGGGACAACAGATATGATACTGTCCCAAACAATGGTATGTATGTGTTATTGTTTAGCCTAAATGCACGTATCGTAGCCTACTGTTGTTTATCTGTAACATTTTAGTTGGCTAGGTTTCTTTGTCCAGAATGGATCATAAAGAAGTTGACTATGGCTCTAAGACGAAAATTTGGTATTACATTTGAAGAGAAGGTGTATGCTGAAGAACATTGGGGAGAAAAGCAGTTTGACATTGACCTGAGACGAATTTGATACGGGAAGAAGCAAAATAATGAACTGAATGCAGCCAAGTAGACCAGATCCCGACTAGCAGGTGGAGGTAGGAAGAAAGTTAGTTAGGAAACCAGCCTCGACGAATGGATTTTTTCATTCCGCAATAAGCATAATAGAGTGTCTAGAAAAATGATTAACAAACAAAGCTTTGGAAATCTTTTCCTCTGTGACTGACAGTGGAGACCATAACTTCTATGTTTATTGTTACGTTGACACTGCACCTAAAGCGCTACGCAATATGCAGGAAATGTTGAACGCATGCAATGAATGATATTAGCCTACTGTAATTATGCCCATTATTTGATTTAAATACCGGTAATAAAAGGATATAACAGAAGGTAAGTAAGTAATAAAGGCCTGCCCCAAATAAAGGCCGGTGCGCTGTGCAGCCTAAGTAAATAAAAGCCCCGGCCACTATTTGAGGATTTACGGTAAGCAGATAGCTGCAGACCAACTGAGTGTGTATTGTGTGGGTGAGTGTGTATGTGTGTGTCTAACCGCAGTGCGTGCTGTTCACTGGCAGCACATGTGTTCCTGAGGCCATCCTTCTCCCTCTTCTCCGCCAGCCTCTTCCTCATGGCGTTTGTCATCTGGGAGTCCAAGCGCCACACAAACACACAGCTACACGCACAAACACACAGGAAAAACATACATCAAAAGTTTGACTGATTTCAGTGGTTTTCCCCCAAAGTTTAAGGTGATTCATGCGACTAATGATTGAGTGCATTTGATTACATCATGTAAAAAGACAATGTCCATAAATTCTGACGGACTCCCTTGCTCACCTGTCCCCAGACACAGTGATGAGGTGCCTGCAGTCCTGACTGAACCTCATGCCAGTCACGATTTCTGAAGAGCGAGAGAGAGACACATAAAAAAAACGGAGTATAGAACAAGTTCATAAATCACCTGAACGTTTATTTGTCGTTAACAAGGGAACGGAGAGCATGTTCTTAATCCCACTGTGTAACAAAAAAAACATCCAAAAGATTCTTGTGCTTTGTAGAAATTGAAGTCAAGAGATTTGTTTTGTTCAGCGCCTACATCTCTTTAATAAGCTCTTCCCTATTGGGTTTCAGGAAAAATCACACACTAGATGCCCAATCCTCCCACACCCACAGTATTTTATAAATGTGTCTGAGGTCACCAACACCAGTGGCGGACCTAGTCATTTGGGGGCCTAAGGCGAAAACATAGCCAGGGGCCCTCTTCATCCGTCCTTTTAATGCAAAAAAAAAGGGCCACCTCAAAGCAGGGGCGGACTGGGGGGAAAAAGTGGCCCGGGAGTTGTCTGTCAGAGCGGCCCACTTAATATACGGCGCGTTGCCCGCTCAATGTATGCAAAATACCCATACACTTAACATAATTTTGGATGATTACAAAGAAATAACATTATATATGTTTTTTAATAACATTTGGATCCACAAATTTGCCTGGATGGACACATGGAATAAAATGATACTGGCTATTGTAACACTCCAAGGAAGGTAGGGCCTATAGTTTGCTAGATGAATATGCTTAACTCTGGGCTAGTATCAGATGGTTAGGCCTATATGTATAACTACAGAGCCTTTAGGAATAAATGTCAGCAGAGAAAGAGTACACAATTTTTTTGATAATGATTAGGGCGACCTACATTAAGCAATATCATTTTTTTTGTAGGCTGATTAACTCATACAGCAATACCTTTTTGTATAGTAGATGGCAGCACACAATCAAAATATTTCCCCTCTACCTACATAGCTACAGTAGCTAGTTATATGGAAGAAAGTTGCATTCAGGAGCCTTCATAAGCAAACATGATTTGGCTCCGCATTAAATTATCCCACTTTTTCATTATCCACATGTCTCAAATGTTGTATGATGCAACATAGCTTTACAGGACACATAAATGTCCAGTAACAACGTAAAGAAGGGGGCAACATATAAGTCAAAACCAACTATATTTATTGACTGATCTCGAAAGTATTGGCTTACAAAAGCTAACTAAGTCTTCACAAAGAAAATAACTCAGTGTTAGGGCAAAAAGCGAACATTCACACTGTACAACCTGAAAAGTGACAGCGGTAGCCTACAAATAAAGAAATACAGACCGCGTTAGCCACTTCACAGCGTGCTAGCCATGATTTTCTTTCGTTCCAATTCTTGGATGTAGGGTTCCACCCTTTATAGAAACCTGTTGAATCGATACATTTGGTGTAGGAAGTCCTAATTGTTTTGCTGTCAATTTATCTTAATTAGTACGCCGACAGAGAAAAAAAATCTCCTTTTCCTGAAAGCAGTTCGTCGCCACAATCGCCCTTAAGGTCCGCCGCCACTGGTTTGAACTTTGTTGTAGAAATGAACAGAACAGAACATACGATGGGGTGTAAACATCAGTGGTAATGGTAGTGTTGCATGCTGGGTGTGTGATTATGTGTGTGTGTGTGTAGGGGTGTTAAAGGTGTCTACGAGCGAGACATGCAAGTATTAGGCTAGAGTGATTAACATTTAATAACAAATAAACATAGTAAGACTGACGGAGGAGATTAGAAAATAGTAAGACAATAGTAACCATGAGTGTGAATACAGGTCACTAGGAGTAGTATAAATAGCAGACAGTGAATCCCGTTGGTTATCATGACAGGTATATAATGTATTCGCTTAAGCAAGGAAAACTGTCGCAACCGACGATATCTGCGGGAGGGCCGGTTGGTTATGGACTTAGGCCGTCCCATCAGTGCCTGGGTGGGCAATTTATCGTGGGCTTTCTGCTGGGTGAGGGCCTAAGGCAGTTGCCTAGTTCGCCTTAATGGTAGGTCCGCCACTGACCAACACGACCTTATTAAAGCCATCAACCTTGAATGTAAACACAAGGTCAAGTTCATCCAAGCCATTTCTCTGAACAATAGAAACATGATTTCTAAAAGACACCATGTGCTTGACCAGAGGCTTTTGGCCTCAAACTCTTTTGTGTCGTGGCGCCAGGTTAGATTTTCCATGCCATGCATCCAGCAAAACGTGGTGTGCACCTCCGAACTATGAGCTAAGCAAATCCAAAACAAACAAAGGATGAACACATACGTACCTATATGAATTAGCCACACACGGCCAGAACTCACTCGCAGCATGGAGAGTGAGAAAGCTATATATTTGGATACTTGTTTGTTTACAGTCAATCTTTCCGGATTGTATTTATTAATTTGTTTAAACTGTGAGACTGTTGGACAGACAGATCAGATTGAGGGTGTAGAGAAAAGTGGGGCGTACCAGAGTGCCCAAACAGGCCGGCCACACACTCTCCAGACTCGTAGTCAAAGATGCTGATGTTCTTGTCAGAGCAGCTGGTGGCCAGGTAAATTCCAGAGGGATCCATCTGAACCTGTGGAGAGAAACAGACGCAGTCTCTACGTTACCCATCTGCATCACTGCTCGAGAAATCACACTCTACTGACGTCACTGTGAGGAACGCAAGTCAAAATACAGACAGGAAAATAGACCTAAACTCTGCATTCAACATGCCATCACCACACACACACACACACACACAGACACACACACACACACACACACACACACAACTTGCCTTCAGCAGAGTACCTTCTTCACTGAGGGAGCCCTTGAAGCACCTCATCATCTTGCCACTCTTGATGTTGTACACTCTGTACAGAGGACACAAACAGCAAACATGTCCACACAGAAAAAAATAGGACGGTTCGATAAAGCCTGTTCTATTTGAAATTTTGCCGAATAGACTGATCTACCAGTCAATCCATCCATCCACCATCACAATTCCAATCATTTGAGCAGAAGACCGACAGACAGTCAGAAACAGACAGAGAGCCATACCTGACGTTGCGGTCCTGACAGGCAATGGCTGCCTGTGTGCCTGTGGCATCCAGGTCCATGTCGTAGAGGGTGGTTTTCTCTGCCACGTAGTGGGTACGGGCAAAGGACATCCCCTCCGCTGTCTGCCGGGCAGAAGCACACAACCAGAGACAAAGCACATTCAGAAAGCTACAACAAACAAATGTACTTGGCAGATACTCTTAGCAAGAAACGGAAGCAACTAAAGATGTTAGAGATGCACTTTCATCTAAACTGGTTAGAATGCTGCCTATTCGTGGAATTTTCCAGCCATTCATTTTTTCAAAGCTTCGAAATCTCCACCAGTGTCTAACTTTAACTTTGACCTGACCCACAGCTTGGACTTTCTTTATCCTAGACCTGGTATGTAAACACGATGTGCTTCAGTTACAAACAAACAAACACACACACACACACACACCTACCTGCTCGGCTGTGCGGAAGTATATGCTCTTATCAGCCCCACAGCTCACCATGTTCACATCTGAACCCTCACCTACACACACACACACACAGTAAAAGTAAGTCTGTGTTACTATTGCACAATAACATGTATTGAGGGGGAACAGAATGGGGCCTGTTTTGAGATACAGTGTGTTAATCACATGTAAGGACATGTCCTCAGGGACAGTAAAGAGGTAAGCAAAGAATGCATGGTCTTTCTGAGGCAGAGAGAGATAGAAGGAGAGGGGGATAGACAGAAGGGCAGGGAGAGTGAGAGTGGGGGAGGGAGAATGGAGAGAGTGCGGTGGGGCACACGCGCGCACACACACCGGAAAACTTGATGGCAGTGATGGAGGCCGAGTGGTCGTAGACGGTCTGCTCCAGGCTGTAGCTGTTCTCCATGTTGAAGATGTGGATGAGGCGGTCACGGCTGGCCGAGGCGAGCAGACGCAGACCTGACACACAACAGCGACAGGTCACGTCACGTAACCCTCAGATACGAGGAGACAATAAACGTCACAGTGGACTGCAGAACAGAAATAAGAATGCCTGGGGACATTCATTTTAAGAACGTTCATTTCAAGTGTACTTTATTTAATGCGAATCACTTAAGGCCATCTGGTGTTATTCTGCAATAATGAACCCCATCCAATAAACAAGTTTGAGGATTCCAATTTGGCAACACAACTTTCGTCAGTGGATTTACAAAAGAGTCTTTACAGACCCGTGTCAGTGGGTGAGAACTCCAGACACAGGACCTCTGAGTCATGGGCCACGATCTTGGCGATCTCATCCAGGAACTGCAGCTCAAAGATCCTGCCAAGAGATTAGGCCACCGAGGCAGCCAGTGAGTAGCAGGTTGAGGAAGTCGGGTTCAGACAGCTTCAGTGAGTGCACACACACCAAAAGAGATTCATGAAGAGAAAGGAGCACCATACAGGTGCTATGAAGAACACAAGTAAAGCAATGGTGGGTATGTGTAAATGTAACATTTTGGTGCGAAGGTGAAAAAAATATGTGTGTGTGTGTGTGTGTGTGTAATATATATATATACATATCTCACCGCAGGCTGCCATTGCGGTCTCCGGCGGCGAGGTGCTGGCCATCTGGACTGATGCCCAGAACCCTGATGCCTGATTTGCCGTCTAGTGATCCCCCTTCTGCCCGCTCGCCTGCCCGCTCAGTTTGCAAGTGCTGAGTGTCCTCCCCCACATACACGATCCTCATCAGGTCCTGACAACACACACACACACACACACACACACACACACACAGTCATTAATAGGCCGATAAAGCATTTGATTACACAAAAAACTATATTTATCTAATTTTGGTAGCCACCCACCACCCGCCGAGCTAACGCTAATCATATACAACTACTGCTAAATATCAGGGAAAGTGATCAAGTGCAACGTGTCAAAACTAAGAAGCACACAACAGCAGAAAAACAACTCATAGGCGTTTTACACTCTCAGCTTTGCTGTCATATCCGATCAAGTCAACTCTGACAGCTGGGTTCTTACTGTCTCCGTGAAGCAGGGCATGTCCTTGACTATTACTGGCGGACAGACACATGCATTGCACACACACACACACACACACCAATGCTAGAGGGCATCTCAGTTTGTGTCCTAGTGTATACAGAAACTCAGGCTTCTTTCTCACTTTTTATTGATCCAATGTTTTGAGGCATGGATGCATGTACATTTGTGTATGTGAGTGAGTGTGTGTTTGTCTTTCTATGTACAGTATGCTTACTCATATGTGTGTTTATGTCTACATACCTATGTATGTATGAAAATGAAATTGCATCATGATCTTCAAATATTCAACGATTTACAAATGTTTTTTTTTTCCATCCACAAACATCCTCCTTACTGTCTTATAAGTACATACCTGTGTCTGCAAGAATGTGTCAATGTGCATGTAGATCTGTGTGTCTACATATATATATATATATATATATATATATATATATATATATATATATGGTCAGTTTGTGTGTCTCTTGCATGGCTTTGGATGCTGCAGTGTCTGTGTCTCTCTTGCACGTACATTGCTGTAGACGTTGCGGCGCAGGCTGGTGGGCAGGCCGTGGCCCTGGATGGAGCCTTGGCTGGAGCCCTGCTGGGGGTCCAGGAGCCACAGGCGGATGGTGTTGTCAGACGAGCAGGTGAGGAATGAGTTGGGGGGCAGGCAGGCTGCAGACGGGGCCTCCACCTCAGGGTACGTCTGCAACAAAACAGGAGTGAACACACACACACACACACACACACACACACACACACACACACACACACACACACACACACACACACACACACACACACACACACACACTCTAGTTCTTTCACCACGCCCAAAAAACTGACAGCTAGAGGACCAATTCTATAATTTTCATAAAAAGGGTACTGGATTTAAACTTTAAAACTACCCCATAAAATCCGAACCAGGTAGACCGGGGAATGTAAAATTAAGATGGTTACAATGATAGCCCTTTTCCACCAACATAGAATGGGTTCTGGAACCGGTTCTGTTGAGGATTCTTTAAACCTTGGTGACATCTAACGAACCATCCCGCGAGCTAGCGAGTAACGTCATCATGGCTCTAGCTGCGAACCAACTTTTCAAGTCCTGAACCAGTTAGTTTTTAGTTCAAAAAGCTCAGAACAGTTCGAAATTTGGCGTGGATGGGAGATTCGGTAGCACAACAGAACCCGTTCCCCGTTGGTGGAAAAGGAGTATCAGAGTTAGGCCTTCCTGAATGGGACCGAATGGTTGCCCATTTTTCCCTTTCCCTGATCCGAGCTGAACACACCTCCAAGCTCCACACACAGCCGCTGTGGTAGAGGGCCGAGTAGACCTTCCCCACGTTCCTGATGTCGCGCAAGTCCCACACATACACACTGTGGTCATTATACACACAGGTCAGATGCCTAGCAACAGGGTCAAAGGTTAAGGCCAGCATGTCTGGGTACTTTGCGCTCTGGTCTGTAGTGAACAAGTGCCTAAAGAGTGAGAGAGAGAGAGAGAGAGAAAAAAAAGCAATACTTAATGACAAATCACCTAAAATTGTTCCATAAAAAACTAATCAAAATGGATAGTCACATGCTGCCTAAAAGGACTATGAGTCATACACTAAACTCTGCAAGCTGAGGTCATTATTTTAAAAATAAATAAATAACTAACTAAATAAAGCCCCCACAAGTTCTGTTTCTCACCAGGCGCACAAGTCTGCTCAACCTGCCTGGAGGGCCATGTGATGTCTACTTGCAGGCAGAGTGCACTTGATTTTCTTTATGTTTACACACAGGCATGTATTACACATTTACATTGCCATTTGGAGCACAAGGGTACCTGAATGTCTACTATGTGTGTGTGGCTGGTCGAATGCCCTTTGTGATGTCCATGCCATGCCAAGGCTGTGTGTGTGTGTGTGTGTGTGTGTCTCACCCTGGCTGGATGCCCTGGGTGATATCCACTCCGAGGCGGTGTGGGCGGTGCAGAGTGGTGATGAAGTGCAGGTCTTGAGGGCGGAACACTCGCACCAACCCGTCAGCACACCCACAGAACACATAGTTCTCACTCACAGACAGACACCCCGCTGAGGAAGTCTGAGAGAGAAAGGGAGAGAGGGAGAGAGAGAGAGAGGAAGAGATTGGATGCAAAACTAAATCTGTGTGGACAACAAGTCTGAGAAGAACATTGTAAATGGCATTAGTATATCTGACCACCACTGTATCCTGTGTCAAACACTTCAACAGAAGACCTGGGGGGTATTCCAAGTACATGGTTTAGTAACTCAAGAATTAAACCCCCTAATAGAAGAGTAATCTGATCTGCCATCAGTATAACTATTGATATTTAGTCACTTTAACTCCTGAAAATAGCGTTATAGTATATAACAATACTAATCAATAAACAAAGGTTTTGTCACTATGTTGTCCTGTCGGCTGTACCATAACTGGAATGAAGGAGGAAGGGCTTAGGTTCAATCTAGGGGTGTTAATCCTACCTTGAGGTCAACGCAGGACTCCAGCTGCCTCTTGTCGTTGAACAGGCACAGCAGGCCCGTGTGAGTGATGGAGTAGGTGCTGCCCGCCATGGTGCCACGCCCGCATGCCAGGCCGCAGAACGTGCTGTTTCGTTGTTCTCCCAGCAACCCTGAGCGGCCAATCAGGGGCACCGTGCTGTTCACCTAGGGGGTGGGAGCAGAACATCTACTGAGTGAGTTTGCCCTAAGAGCACTTGATTTATATTATCTGAAAGCCAATGGCATGCATTGCAATGTCTTGCTGAAGGGCATGTTGGCATAGTACCCGTCTCTCTTTGGAGGCATCCAGGTACCAGAATTTTACGTGTCTGTTGCCAGCGGTGACAAAGTAGCTGTTGTCCTCAGAGAAGGAGACAGACAGCACTCGACTGGAGACCTTGTTTGACGCGATAACAGTCCCCTTCTGCATAGAAACACACACATGGACAAACACACAGTCACATAGTGAGTGCTGGTTGATCTTATGAAACCTTGCAAACACATTTCTTCAGTAAATGATTCTGTTATACTGCTCAGACAATCTTAGATTAAACTGATCAATACTAAAAGGTACCAACTGCCTCAGAAATAGCTCATATCTCATAGGATAAAACAAATAATACATCACTTCTCCTGGACATTGATATCAGGCTCAAAATCAAACAACCTAACCAGCCACGTTTTCACAACAGTTAATATACAATATCTATTATGTATAATAGTTATTAAACAGTACATTTCCACAACAGTTAATCAACCAATCTCTATCCGGGGCTGGGGGTGTTCATGCCCTGGGCTCTGTCAAGCACCTTCAAACAATTGCATTGATTGTTTATTATTGTTTATCTGCTTCTTACTACACAATTCACATTCACTTAAAACGATTGAATGAACAGATTTCAGAAGAAATGTATGCAGACAAAAGAGGCTAAACATAAACCCCCTTCATCCATGTCAACATGTACAGTTCAGGACATCTATGCTTAACCCTGATTGGCTGGGCAGATGTCATGAGACGGGTATGTGCTCCACTTACCCTCCACTCCCACACGCTGACGGTCTGGTCGTGCTGGTATCCCACGGAGACGATATAGCTGCCGCTGGTGGAGAACGCCACGCAGGCGACCCCATACTTGTGACACTGGACCTCTGCCACCTGTGCCCGTTCTGCCACGTCCCACACGCGCACACATGGCATGTGCCCACTCTGTGTGTGTGTGTGTGTGAGTGTGTGTGTGTGAGAGAGAAACCAAAAGAAGAACATAAGTGGGGGGTGGGGGAGTTGAGGAACTTGTCAGGGCAGGACATCTTTGACTCTCCAGACAGTCATATAAGGACACAAACACACACCCACACACACACACACACACACACACACACACAAAGAAAGAACACAAACAAACAACCCTAAAGTCAATACAGTGCTTTGTTGAGTATATAGGTCAGAATGCAAAGTCTGACACATCTTGTGCTTATTTCTGCACATCAGCCCAGCAAACCCTTTTGTTTACTTCAGCTGACTAACAGGGCTGGATGAGAGAAAGAGGGGGAAGGGGATCCTTGGAACCCATAACCAGTGCACACATGAGTACATGTGTTTACAAACTCCATTTAAGAGGCTTTGCACTTCTCGTACTCTGCAAAAGGATTATGTGGGGGAATTAGAAGGGGGACCTTGTATGTTGCTTGTCATACAACACCAGCATAGCAACAAACACACGCCTGCCTCATAGACCAAACTGTTTGTTTGTGCGTGTGTGTTTGTGTGTGTGTGTGTGGTTTAAAAACCCTGCATGTTGGTACAACAACTTCCCCACCACCAACCCACCTCTCCATGGCAACAGCTACAGACCACATCAGAACACAACAACAACTGGTAGCCTAGCGCCCTGGCCCATAACTGTGACCTACGGCTGTGCAGAAAGCACTTATCCTCCTTCAAAGTCACTTGTCTCGCCATCTCACATCACTGGTGATTATAGGCATATGCATGTGTGCATGTTGACCCCGGTCAATCAATCACTGATAGACTTGTCTGCCCTCTTGTACACAAACACGGGGGAGAACATGCAGTGCATGTAGGGTTTTTTTTAGGATCTTTTTTCTTTCTGTGGATTTTAGGAATGATTCCAAGTACTTACCTCACCAGTGACCAGATATTTTCCATCCTGAGAAAAGGCCAAGGCAGAGAAGGTTTTCCTGTGTAACACACAAACGCACACACACACACACACACACACGCACACACACACACACACACACAAACCTTAATATTCAAGGCTGCAATCTGGCATCGGAGTAAAAATAGCATGGTACTAATTCATTTTGTGGACATTTCAAAATATAGCCTCACATGGAAAAGGCCTGGGAGAATCTAAATATTACTTTTTGTGTGACAAGAAGGAATATGCAGCGAATCCCTTGTGATGGCTAGCAAGATAACCTTCCCTATAACCTGGTACAGCTGGCAGCAGCTACTCTCCTTCAGACCCATGAGGGGAAACCTGTGTTTACAGGAGCCTGCGAGTGATGTTGATTGGACTAGCATTCATCCAAGAGGACCACCTTGTAATTAATAGGGCTTAGAAGAGAAAAGGGGCTAACCATAGAATTACAGGAGTAACCTTCTTTCTGGAGACCTTTGCATGCAGAGTTAAACACGCACACAGATGCTTACCGAGATGTATTGAGAATATGACTCTGCTTATTCTTCTTCGGGTGCAGAATGACAACAACGCACCTGTGATTAAAAAAATATATAAAATCTAAGTGTTCAGGGAACAAGGAAAGGCTTTCATTCAAGGGTCTCAAACACAATTTAAATTATTTAGCAAAGCTGAAATTCAGCATAGAGCTATTACCCTGCTGGATACGCGACCAAACCCGTGTTGGGGTCACAGGCCAGACCACTACTGCTAGCTGTAGTGATGCCTAGAACTTTCTCCAGGACCACCTAAAATGACAGACACAGTTATTACAATCTGCTCTACTAAGACCACCACCATAAAGTCATCTCATTCTTGTTGCTTCGAGGTTCGCCTCATACAGGCTTGTCCTTGTCATCATCTCATTTTGCACTGACGATTTGGAGCTCGCCCGGCATTCCCTAACAGTGAAGAAGCAGCAAGCAGGTGCGGCAAATGCAGCGCCAGAAATATAAGGGAAATATGAGCTCTGCTATTGGACCAGGAATTGTCCCCATTTGCGACCCACCTGTGCCCCTAAGCTACTACTATGCGCCCGTTTGTTTTTTAGTTAAGTCAGGTAGTTAGTGGATTAAACAGGCCGCGAGTGTGGCCGCTCTAAGCCAAAGGCTTCTCATCTAAAAGGCCTTTTCCAGTTCTGAAAGGTGTTGCAAAATTACAAATTCTGAATGCAATACCGGAGACTGGGCTACACAGGTCCTCCCAAAGGAACCTGATTGAGGAACGATGGGTCTTTCCATAACGTTTTATAACAAGCTTATGTCAGGAGTGACTTCCAGTGCAGTTCAGTGAGGTTTCAAGGCATAGCGTTACCAGGAGTCTGTCAGCGGGCTGACATAAAGTGTAGAAGCAAAATAAGGCTAGCACTATTACCTTCTGTAAACCAAACCTAGGGATACGCACACTGAAATGAAAGCAGGTCTGCTTTAAATAACGTTAATCAAGTCCATTCAGAGTGTTAGAGACATATTAGAACTCCAAGCTCTTTGCATGCAACTTGACGTCAACCATATGAGGTAAGCTTTAAAAGAAACAAAACAAAAAAATCAGGAAATACATTGTTTGTAACACCATCACTCAGCCGTATCTGAATTCGCAATAGCATTGGGGAAAAACCGAAAGTTACATACCCGATTGTGAATATTTCTTCTGTGAGACTGGCGAGATTTCCGTTTCAAGTGTGTAACGTTAACATTTGATGCAGAGTTGTTATTGCTTGCTTTCTTCACTGTGTTGGTCACGTTAAAATTGGCATTAAAGCCTCCGCCAAACTGCGATGTTTCCGCCATGGTGTCTTTGCAGACACAAATAAGACAAAAACCCGGAATGCCTTGTTGGCCCGACGATAGTTGTCGGTGCCCTCACACGCTCTTACTTTTTCAGGAAGACAACTTAGTTTCTTGAAGGGAATACAAAGTTAGCATTTGCTAACAGTTTTTAAGCAGTATGGATATCCGAAGCTAACAGGGTTTGACTGCCCACAGATAACTTGGCTAGCTGCCGTCAACATAAAACAATCATCCAAATGAAATTTGCAACTGGAAACTCTTCTGTAGATGTGCTATCCAGCTCAACATGAGACGCTATCCAAATGGTGAGCTCCAGAAGAAAGTTAGGTATGCAGTTCGATATGCCAACAAATATGTAGTGCTAAAATAACTTCAACACCCTCCGACTTTCCCACTGTCCTTAAACTCTTCGGAAAACTCCTACGGCAAGTCTAAGGTAAACTTAACTTCAGCCGTCAACGACGTTGTTGCGGTGAATCAGCGGCACACATTTTCAAACATACACCGCCCTCTGTGATTGCGTGGTTTCAGCATAATTCCTGGAATCCCTCCCCCATGCTCGGTTCTCATTGGACAATTTCCCAAGATTAGCAACAGCTGTATTTTCGGTTGACTTTTCAAACATAATGTCATTATACGTCATATTATAATGTCAAATCATTTTTGAAAGTTGGTACGTGTAATTGATTGAAGACAATCAATGTATTCTTCTGATATGAATTCTAACTTCATTCTTAACAAAGAAAAAGGGAAGAGTTGTTGAGAGTGAAAAAAACCCTGTTCTTTACTTTTACCAGTCATTTTTCTAGAAAACAATGTACACATTACTCACAGAAAACACAGAATGCCAACTGTGCAGGCTCACAAAATATTCCACTCAACAATAATCATATCTGGAGAATATATCTTAACAGCAAGAATAACAAAAGGTGCAAAATATATATATTCAGCCTGTGCAAACTTTATTTCCATTGAGACTATGCTGTTCCCCAAAGAGGTTGGTGCAAGTGCTAAGGGTAGCAAAAAAAAATATGGGCACATTGCCATCACATGGGCGATCCGAGGATTTTAATCATAACTATTGAATCATAACATAACTAATGCATAATATTCTTTGTAGCATTTCTTTCCATACATTTCATGATATTTTTGAGGATTGGGATTCACAGAGTATTACAGTTTAGAAAACTGCCAGTGTCATTTTATAAGTGCAGGTCCACTTCCTCCTCCCCTGTCTTCTGTTGGGCGTAAAGGTAGGCTGTGTTGTCGTCCCCATAGATGATGGCCACAGTCTCGCCTGCCTCAGTGACTGCCTCGCTGGTCTGAAGGTAAGCCTGGAAGAAACAAAGGGTTCCATTCACATCTCAAATTAGAGTGAAATCTGTATGCAGATAACAATACCTGAAAGATCAAATGTCTGATCTCACTATTGTGTGTCCACCTCCTATGTGTATGCATACATGTTGTCAATGTGTACAGTCTTTGTGACATTATTTCAGATGCAGTGACAAGCATGCTTCATCCAAATAATGCCATTTTTTGTCTAGCAACCTTTGCATATGCTTTTCATTTGATCACAATCTGAATCAGGCCCCTACATTCCAATCTCAACATATCTAGTGCATCTTTAAAGACATTTCTGAACATGTTTTCTACCTTACAATGCAACAAATAACATTTCAATAACAAGACTGCCAGACACAATAAGATTACGTTTATTGTTGATAAAGCTTTTCAGGGATGTGCACAGGAGTGTGCTAAGGTTGCTTGGGCAACTGCCCGTTTGCCCTCTTCGACTGAAGTTGCCCCTCCGAAGGAAATAAGTTGCCCCTCCTAAGGAAATATTTTATAATAATAATATTTGCGATTACATGGCGAGGGCGTGGCAGTCGCTGTAAGTGACAGTTTAAAATGATATTCTGAAAATTTGCGATTACATGGTGTGTGCGTGGCATTCGCGGTAAGTGAAAGTTTAAAATTATATTTCGAAAATTTGCGATTACATGGAGGGGGCGTGGCAGCGGCTGTGAAAATAATATTGTGTTGCCCCTTTTCTCCAGGGCAGAGCAACTGCCCTTCAAAATTCCTGTACACGTCCCTGAAGCTTTTTTACCACTGATATTTAGTTAAACACTGTTGTGAAAAACTCATCTCCACTAGGGGGAATTTTGTCCTGATTAACTACATTCACTAATAGGCATCAGCCTTACCTCATAATTGGTGCTGTTTCTGTATCAGTGTTCACGTTAGCCGGCTATGGCCGGACATTGGCCGATTGAACGCATGAATGGCCGGTATAATAAGATGTAAACGGCCCAAATGTCCGATAGAAAATATGTATGTAGGCTATGATTAATCAGTAACATATGAAAACAACAAAACAACTGTAACATAAACCTGAATATAACCAGCCTGCTAGGTCATTAAAAAAAAGTTCTGAAGCAGATTTGGATTGCATTCGGAACATGCGCTGGTCGAGGTTCCGCAACACACGCAGGCTGGTTTCCCCGCTAAAAACTGTTCACTAAAATAAACAATAACAAAATTTCAAAATGGCTAAGCAGACGTCTCTCGGTCAGTTCTTCAAAAAGACAACTGATAGCCTTGATAGGCCTAATGATTCGTCAAGAAATGATTCGACTCCAAGTACATCATCCGAGGCCCCGACGGATTTAGGAAATGCGCCTGCCAAAAAACATAAAAGGAGTTTTAA
Organism: Sprattus sprattus; assembly: GCF_963457725.1. Taxonomy (NCBI): domain Eukaryota; kingdom Metazoa; phylum Chordata; class Actinopteri; order Clupeiformes; family Clupeidae; genus Sprattus; species Sprattus sprattus. The sequence goes on along the minus strand of NC_137928.1, from coordinate 25,626,680 downwards.
AGCTGAATGGGTCGAGCAATTCCGTTGGCTAAGGTCGGAAAAGGTGGATGGTCGTGCACAATGTTCTGTAGCATTTGTGAGAGAGCAGGCAAGTTAAACGGCTTAACGAAAGGCTCCATCAATTTAAAAAGATCTGCCTTAGTTGACCATAGCGAGTCGTCTGACCACAGAACACCCCAGCAAAGTGCAATGAGAGTGCACTGCGATAACGCCACTAAATCTAAAAGAGACGCACTCGTGGCACAAAGGAAAGTGGTGTATCACATGGCTAAACGTGACATCCCAAGTAATCAGTTTTGCGGATTGACAGAATTACTTGAGTGTTTGGAAGCTCCAGATTTTCAATGTGGTGCTAACCTCTATCAGCACAACGAGTCTCTAAATGACATGGAAATTGCAATTGAGAGGACGCTAATGGAGGAACTTGAAGGAAAACTGAAACCCAATTTAACGTCTAGCCTACTTTCTTTCAATAGGCTATTTTTAGTTCCAACATTATAGGCCTAGTTTTAAAACGTGATATGAATGGCTTTCAATATTTTTTTGACGACTACTTAGGCTAAATAAATTGCATTTATTGAAGAAACTTATGCTAATTTGTGTCGTTTCTCATTTGGAGTTTTGGTGGTTATTTAATTAGGCTATCAGTGAATAACGTCCGGTAGACGTTCCAAATGGCGGATATTCTGGAATAGCGTCAGACATTTTCCGGCCAAGAAAAAGTCTAGCGTGAACCCTGCTCTGTATATGTGTAAAGCATTTTATTTCTGCCCGTGGAGTGTTTCCTACTCTGCCCCTTACCCTCTCCAGCAGCTGAAGCCTCTCCTCATTGACCAGGTTGGTTTGCCTGAGCTGGCTCACTGTGGTCTCCAGCCCCAGCAGTTTGTCCAGGTGGCGCCGGTGCCTCTGCTGCAGCACCTTCACCTTCTTCTGCAGCTCAATGACGATGGCCTCCAGCTGCTCCTTGCTCAGGCTGTTCTTGTGGTAGCTGTGGGTGAGAAGCAAATGACAGGGCAGTCTAATAATGATGACTTCTGAGGGCCTTTAAAGTAAGATTCCAACAAGGTTTTATAGCACTGCCTAAATGTCATAATCAATAATCAAATGTCTCCCCTGATCTAAACAGCATCTTTACCACCCTCTTTACCGATGTTCTTCCAGTCGCTTTCCATGTAGTTCCACCCCATTCTCAGAGAGCCCATCCCCATCATCCTTCTCATCTTCCAGCCGCTCCAGTGTCAGAACCAGGGAGTCCGGACAGGGAGGCATGTGCTTGGACACGATAGGGACAGTGGACACTATGGGCCGCGACCCAAGGGAGGATGAGAGCACAGTGTCGGGCGAGACGTTGACCAGAGCGGCTGGGCCGCTGGCTAGCACGTTAGGGATCGTCTCGAAGTACGCGATGAGCTGGACCCCAGGCTCCTCCTCTTCTTGGAACACCTCGGCCAACTCCTCCTCCACTTCAACAGTGGACACGTTGTCAATGGTTAGCTCTGTGGGTTCTGGAGAGGCCAGGCTGCTGCATACGCTGTCTGGCGCTGCTGTGGTTCTCTGCCCCTCAGATAGCATATCTCCTACAATCCCATCAGCCTCCACATCCTCCACAGGGTCTGAGGGAGTGTCCACAACTACCACCACATCGCTGGGCTCCCCCCCGGCAGCCGTATTTAATCCCCTCACTGTCGGCCTAAATGCAACAGGAAAGTCCCCACTCAAAGCTGGAGCGGCCTCCAGCCCAGGCAGGTGCACAGGCGTCTGAAGAGACCCCATGGCACTCCTGATGTCGCTGGGGTCCAGCAGCACAGCCTCTCCAGGCTGGTCAGGGGTGACGGAAATGTTGTAAAGCTGCATGGTGCTCGCTGGGTTGTCCTGGCTTGAGCAGGCGCCAGGGGTTGAGGGCTCAGGGTCTGACGGAGTGGCCAGTGCCATCTGCTTCTCACCACTGCTACGCTTACGCTTGGCTCGTCTTTCAAAGTGGTCTACTCCTTTGCGTTTCTAGAACGGGAAAATGTTTGAGAAACTGAGCATATAACCTGGAGCATAACTGTACTCTACATTCAGGCTATGCACCCCCAGATGATAAATACCAATTACAAACTGTATGGAATAAAAACTATATATAGACAAATAAATAAGAATAAGCATAGGACACTATTACACTCTTGCCATTATACACCTCATCAAATGTCAATAAATTATTAAATGTGTATTAATTCATCTACATATGTATTCTCTCATTGTTTTCTGTCGTAATGCTTAATGCACTTACTCCTTTGTTGCCAGACAAATCGAAGATGGTCGGCACAGCACTGCTGTCCAGGTAGCGGATGCCCCAGCGTACGGTGAAACAGGACGGCAGAAAGTGCTCGTTACAGAGGTACTGGTGCCGTGACGGGGTCCAGTCTTCACGATCCATATTTTTCAACCAACTCTGCAGCCTGGCCGGGTCGTGTAAGGGGAACCTGCAGATATCCAGGTATTTTCACTTTACACTAAGACGCTTTTTAAAGGTTTCAACGTACAGTTAGCCAGCCACTCAATCAAGTTCTAGCATGTCGGATTTTCCTAACATAAGTCTAAATGTATTGCGTAAACTATCTTTTTGTTCCTCGCCAATCAGTCTCAGACAGTGTCCTTTGATGTCCTACATTATCCGTAACTGAGGTCGGCCTGGTTGGTTGTTCTATCCAAGCCTAGAGCGATAAAAGCCTAAGGACACCTTCACGAGGCAGACACATGGCTAAAGACGATTCAGTAAACACTACTACAGACGTATCCAAGGTTAAAGTGAGTATGGAGGCAGGACTATGAGTACGAGTTAAAACATCAATTACAAGTGATTTCAAGTGAATTGTATTACAATGATATATATTCCAATGAACATTTCGTTCGTTCATTTAACCTATTATTTAAGTTAACTAGTAACCCACTGTAGTAGCTTTGGCACGGCTAACGTCAGCGAATGAGCTAGCTATGCGGTTGTTAAACAAATGGAAACTAGCTACATGCTGATGACAACGTATATGCGCGCTTACTTATAGAAGCTTTTCTTCTCTGTCGTTGTGTTTCCAGAGTCATTCTTGCAGTTTGGGGCAGAACAATACTTCGGCATTGTAGACAACCCGACGGTTCAAATGCTCAAGGAGAAGATCCGACGCTGTTAGTTATGTCCAGGTTGTCACCCCAGCTGATTGAATAAAGTGACAGGGGGAAACTTCCCTCGTGCGAGTATGACGTAAAACGTTTGTCGACGTAATGACGTATTACGGACTCGGATATGCATAGAAACACGTCTTTAAAGGTGAATGCCAGGTATTTACCAGACGCTTTTATCAAACCATAGTTTGTCACAAAAGTTGATAGGTTGCATCTCGATATCTCTGATACTTCACACATCAATAAATTCAGTACAGACCAAATATTTCAGATGAGAATAATGTTCAAAAAAGCTCCTTTACCTTGCATTGTTTAAGTACACCGCCTCACGATCTTGAACATGGCATTCTGTAACTTTACCACCAGGGGTCATGATTAAGCGCGTCGTTTTTAAGAATTTCAATACTGCTGAAAGATTATTGAAATCTCAGTGACTGAAAAAAATAATTCATTCACCCACTGACTATGAAAAAAAGTATGTAGTCTGTATTACTATATACCATTTACCATTTTTAAGTTAAAAAAATCAGACCCATATGTGCATACATGCATAACTCATCAACTGTGAGGAAAGGCCTGTGAGTGTTGGTCTACATCCAAACTCTACTACCAGCAGATATGACCACAGAATACGTGACTGCTTTTGTTGGAACTCCGGTATGTTTACTATGTTTTTGAGCATCACATTCTGTCCCTGACAAGAAAGTGACTGCCACTTCAATTCAGTTACTGTACATGCATGTAGAAGTTGATTGCACAACTTGTTTCCCTCTCAGGTGTTTTTTTCCCCACAAACAAGTAATATGAAGCAGAAATAATTAAACCCACACATTTTTAAATCAATGGACTGGTGTTTTTTAATAACGTTTTTTTTCCAAACATGTACACAGGATCTCATTTAATGTTACAGTATATATACATACACATTTGTGTATATATTATCTAAAAAGGGGAGCATGGGGATCGACTGCTGTGCGCTTTTGAAGAGACAGAGAGAGAGAGAGAATAGAAAGCGAGAGGGAGAGACAGAGAGGGAAAGATAGATAGAGGCAGCGAGGGGGGGGGGTCTCTGTGGACGTCTGCTCATTTGTCTTTAATGGGTACATACACTGCCGAGGACACTGTTGAACACACACACATACACTGAGGGAACAGGAGCGTCATCGGTGCATACTAAAATTGCAGAGGAAAGAGGAAGAGGGCAGACGGCAAGGAATAAAGAAGGGAGGGAGAGAGATGTGTGTGATAGCTGCCAACAGAACGGAGATGCACTGAGTGGTAATACTGTGTTGTTGCCACGAGCTGGTTCAGGGGGAGAGGTGATAGTGCAAAGAACTGTTAAGTGCTACTACAAGACAGGTCAGTTCCTTTGACCTCCGCACAATTTGGATGTTTTGGCCTACTCTCACTCTCTCCACAAAAACTGGAGAATAAAATGGATATCTCAATGTGACAGAAAGCCCGGATAACAAAAAGAGAGGGGGACTGAGCCGAGTTGAAACCAGCTTTGCGGATGACATTTGTGTGTGTGTGTGTGTGTGTGTGTGTGTGTGTGTGTGTCTAACTTTCTCCTGAGATAACTTGCTGGTCTCGCAACATTGAAAGCACAGGTTTATTTGAATTGCAGTCAATTGAAAAATGCTGGCAGCAAATTATGGCTCTGAAAACTACGGAATCACAGACACACATTACTCCATCTCTCTGCTGGGCTGGCAGTGGCTTCAGGCGAGCTCGGAACCGGATTAGACACAGGTGGGTGGATGTAGGGATGAGGGAAACGAGAAGGCTGGCGATCGGGGGGGGGTTGGGTGGTCGTTTAGGGGAAGGGGTCTGATATTTACTTCCCCATCAATCCAAATTCGGATCTTTGGTACAATCCAGCTCTAGCTGTGCGACCTTACAGCTGAGAAAAATCAAGCCATGGAACCATTCAAAGCCTAGCAGCTCCAAAGAAAGGCAGAAAAGAAGGGAGGGCAGATCAGAGACAAGAAAGACAGGCAGACTTCTACACCCCCCTCCATTCTCTGGACCACAGGGGCTATATTGACAAATAAGGGTAGGTTCCTATTTTGCCAACACATCTTGATAAGCACTGGGTCAACCCCTTGGCTACCCAGAACTGGCACCCCACTTCCTGGAACACAACAATATGTAAACGGAGTCCGGTATGTGTATGCGCACCCTTTGTCTATGTTGTTTTGTCTTTTGTGTGTGCACGTATGGGTGTGTGTGTGTGTGTGTGTGTGTGTGTGTGTGTGTGTGTGTGTGTATCCTAGAGACCCCACTAATACCAAACCTGGAATGAGTGTGTGTTTGACTACTGGCTGCAGGGACTGTCTGGGGGTGGGGTGGGCTGCGTTGGGGGAGTCTACAGTGAACGGAGGAGAGCAGGTGACCAGCTGCTGACCAGCTGTGGATCAGCACACGGAGACAGACACGACCCAACACGACGGCCTCTACATCATTCCCATCTGCATCAAGGAGTTGGCGTAGGCCATGGGCTTGACATTCGGATGAGGCTGGAGGAGGAGGGAGAGGGGGAGAATAGACAAACATTGTAAGCCATGGGATCTCCGGAATTACAACCAGCACATACAATTTACATACATACAAAAGCCACTATACTTATTTATCTGGAGGAGGAGATCAGTGAGGTGTTGCAGTCTGGTACTGATGCAAGGCCACTTACCACAGCATTGAACTGATGAAACTCTGGCTTGAGGTCATTTCCCTTGAGGTGGATATAGGCTCCTTTATTTGCCATCTGGTCACTAGAGGGCAGCAAAGGGACTAGTTAGTGCAGGCAACAGGAGATGAGTCTCTTTGCAACAAATACAATGGGAGAGGCAAAAAAGAGAAATACTGCAAGAGACTGAACCGAAGTTGGATTCAGAAGGTTGAAAAGACAAACAAAGATAGAACACAAATAGACAGAATGCGAGAAAGAAAAACAGAAAGAAAAAAAGTAAGACAGAATGAAAGCAGGCAGGACAGAGGTCTAGATGGCAGCTGTGGCGTACCAGTAGTTGGGCGCTGAGAACACGGTGATGCACTTCCCTGAGTGGGTGATCTCGTAGCCTTCGCCCTTGACCTCGTGGCTGCGCACAATGTAGTCCAGCTTGTTCTGCTCCAGGAAGCGCTGCGTCACATCCGGTCCGAACTGGCAGCTCACGCCCCTCTTACTGATGGAGCGGCCGTTCTACCAGAGGAGGAAGAGGAGGCAGGTTTATTTAACACAAATTATTCATATTGGTCATTCTGAGTGCCTTACAAATGGGCAGATACAATAATGTAGAAAAATAAAAGATTAAAAAGGCAGCTACAAAAACAGGGAAAAAATAAAATAAACTAGACGTAACGCAAAGCGTTACAAAATATTACCGCCAAACTGTTCAGTAGGTTTTGGCACAGAATGAGTCATGGTTGTCAGTGTGTTTGTGTGTTTTTATGTGTTTTGTGTGTGTAAATTGGTTTGTGTTTCATTTTTATGTATTAAAGGAATTATTTGTGCATGCGTACATATGTCTACTGTGTGTGTATGTGTGCATACGAATGTCTACTGTGTATGTGTGTGTATCTGTTGCAGCTTTGACCATGCATTATTGTGCAGTTTTGACCATGTCAGCCAGAGATACCTGCAATTACATCACCTCATGTTTGCTTTTTCATTTTTAAGTAGGTGGCGCTATACATAAAATGAGTGGTTATGGGATGGGCTGACATGGCCCCTTTAGACAAACATACAAAAAACATGTGGCCCTCCTAAGCCCTACAGTTCTCGGGATATTCGTAGAAAACTGTGTCAGCCCACCTACAGGCCAGTTGGTGTACAGTCACATAAAAAAAATGATTGTATGGCCCCCCATGGACAAAATTGCACGAAACTTGGCATGCATTCAGAGGGTCTCATAATGATCCACCACTTTCAATTTCGTGCACTTTCGACAATATATGCATAAGTTATAAGTGACTGGACTTGTGAAGAGTGCATAGTTTGAGGGTCTGCCAGGCCCACACCCTTCAAACTTTGTAAAAGACTCTCATAACTTTTAATTCCCCATTGCTGAAGAGTAACCTGACCACGTTTGAAGGCATTACCATTAAATCTGTAGGAGGAGTTCAATCACATGCGAGGTGTGGAAACAAAGTGAAGTTTCCAACCACCAACAGGTGGAGCTATAGGTGATATCAGTCAGGCATATGTACGCGTTCGGGCCGGATCCAGCGACCACCCTAAGACATTGTCTCTGGATCAAACAATGTACGCAACAGTTATAAGACACTTTGTGTTTTGTGGCAAGCACTAACAAGTTGGCAAAGTTTGAGGGTCTGCCACGCCCACACCTTCCGACTAATGAGAAAGTCCAATATAACTTTTAGTCGCCCATGGCTGAAGAGTAGCCGGACTTGGTGCGTCCAAGCATGATGAAGACGTGTACCGAATTCCGTCAAGCTACGCCAAAATAACCCCAATGCGCAAGGGTTTTTGCAATGTTCTAGGGGGCGCTACAAAGCCATTTTGCTCCATCCATGGACAAAAACTCTATCGAAAATGGACGGTTACAGGCTTGATGTCCCTGGCAAATTTGGTAATTTTTTGAGCACTTTGACATATATTCGATTAAAACACCTCATTTTTGCTTTTTAATATTTAACTAGGTGGCGCTATACATGTAATAACTGGTTATGGTATGGGTTGACATGGCCCCTTGACACAAACATACAAGAACAATTTGGCCCTCCAAGGACCTACGGTTCTCGGGATATTGGAAGAAAACTGTGTTGCGCCACTTTCAGGCCAGTTGGTGTATAATCATATAAATCAATTTATTGCATGCCCCCCCGTGAACGGAATTCCACCAAACTTAATGTGCAGTCAGAAGGTGTCATAATGATCCCACACCTCCGATTTCGTGCAGTTCTGACCTTGTCAACTTACAATTAAAATGTTTTACAACACTCCATTTTTGCTTTTTCATTTGTAACTATTGGCACTATTGGCCGCTGTCGCGCGTCGGTCATAATAAAAAAAGTAGAGTGCTAACAAACAGTTCAAACTGGCAACAGTTGGAGCACCTTTGATGTCACCTAAAAGCTGCTTCACCAGGTTTAGTTCTAGCAGTGATCTAAGGCAGCCTTTCTCAAACTTTTTTGTCCTGGGGCCCAGTCATGTCAGACGTTGGGGTTACAAGGCCCAATGCCCCCCCCCATCATACATTATATAACTTTTTTACACCAAGGGTTAGGGTTAGGGTTAGCGATTTTACCTTACAAAAACAGCTTTAAAAAATGTGCCGCTCCACTTGCCGTTTAATATGGAGAATGAGCTTGGCGCCACTGCCGTACCAAGGTCTATAGGCGAATTACTGAACTATGCAGGTTTCTGGAAGCAGCCCTGGACTACTCTCTGCCTGACTAGCAAGTACTTGCTTGATGTTTGACTGTGGTAGGAACGGTTTTTTTTATGTATTTTTTTTTTGTTTTTTTTTAATCATTAGATTTCTTTATAATTTTATTTTGGCTGAACATGAACCACTTTTTTATCATGAGATTTCTTTATTATTTTATTTTGGCTGAACATGAACCACTGTGAACAAAAACAATAGCCTACCCCAATAACCTATTAACAATTTGGGTTGCAGAAAATAACGCGATGACAAAGATTAATGACGCCAACCTAATGCGACGGGTGCGCCTGCTTTCTCGCAACTAACCGATCTAAACGAGGAAGACACGATGACAAGGCCACTCTAAGCGTGTTTTTTGAGACAAGCCTGTTTCTGTATTTTGTCTTTGTTGCTGTGAGGTGAGAAAAGGCTGTCTCGCACAGATAGGTAGAATGGAAAGGCATCATTGTTTTCACTGCCATCTCACTAAGATGGGGATATTCCTCAAAGCATGACAGCCAGACCTCCGAGAGTGAAAGTCGCCCGAATCGCGAGTGTAGGCCTGCATCGCACGAGAGCTTCAAAAGTTTATCCTGCGTCACAGGTGGCAGATCACTCATCTCTGGATTGGCAAACGGATCTCGTACCCAATTCATTCCTGAGAGATGGGATTTTGAGGGGAAGTACAATTCGAAATGACGCAGTGTTTCGCTAAGGTGTTGAACTATAACATCAGACACTGGTCCCAGATGCACACCCTCATCAGCAAGAGAAGACACACACTGGAACATATCGTACACACCCCTACCAACTCTGCCGGCCCAGACAGAGAGCTTCTTTTTAAAGGCCATAATTTTGTTGTTTGCCTAAAAAATGTCACACGCTCTCCCCTGGATCGACAGGTTTAGTTGATTGAAATGGTCCAGTATGTCAGACAGATAAGCAAGCTTTATAGCCCAGGCCTGATCCTGCAGATGTGCGGCAAGACTGGACTGTTTACGAGTCAAGAACGCCTCGATTTCGTGTCTCAACTCATAGACTCTGCTCACCACCTTACCCCGTGACAGCCAACGAACGTCGGAGTGTAAGAGCAGGTGAACATGCTCAGCACCCATCTCGCCACACAAGGCAGCAAATAAACGGGAGTTCGTTGGGTTGGCCTTTATGAAGTTCACTATACGGACTACTTGGTTGAGAACTTCATGCAGTTCGGTGGACAAACGTTTGGAGGCAAGTACCTCTCGATGGATTACGCAGTGTGTTGCCTGAACTGACGGAGATATGGCTTTTACCCTAGCTACAACCCCTGTATGCCTACCGGTCATCACTGCTGCCCCATCCGTGCAGACCCCAACACAACGCTCCCACAGCAACCCATGCCCTGTTATGTACTCGTCCAGCACACAAAATATTTCCCCAGCAGTTGTGGTTAGAGGCAGCTCTTTGCAACACAACAAATCCTCGTAGAAATGACCCTCAAAAGCATATCTGATGTACACCAGAAGCATAGCTGCATTGGAAATGTCAGTGCTCTCGTCTAATTGAATGGCAAACCAGTTTGACGTTTTTGACCCATCTAAGATTTGCGTTTCAATGTCGGCTGCCATGTCCGCAATTCTACGACAGACTGTGTCATTAGACAGAGGGATTTCCCTCACATTTGCAGCAGCAACTGGACCTAACACCTCAGAGCAAGCACTCACTAGCGAGGGCATAACAAGTTTCTCCCCCATCGTGAATGGAGCCTGGCATTTTGATATGTGGTGAGAAATTAAGTATGACGCTTTAGCGAGTTTTTCGTTTTCTGTCAAATTGTTTTTAAGTACTGTTGTTTGCTTAACCAATTCATCCCTTTTCCTTTTAAAGAAATCCTCTGATTTATCTTTTAGATGCGCATGTTTAGTCTCTAAATGCCGGCGCAATTTCGAAGGCTTCATAGCCTCGTTGCTTAGCACAGTTTGGCAAATCACACAGATTGGCTTTGGGGGGAAGCTATCATTGGAAATAAAACCTAATTTAATGTATGTGGAGTCGTAATTTCTGGTAAATGGGCGATGTTTTTTTGCCTCTGGTTCATTGTTTACCTGATCGGTAGATGATGGTTTCCTAAAAAAGGAATCTAGCTTAACTTGCTTGGATATTTCCATGACTAGCAGCTCAAGTAGGTAAGACTGAGTGTGAGTGAGTTCTGAAATGACTGAGAGAACGTTTTCGCTGGCAGGAAAACTTAACATTCTAGAATCTTGAATACAACATTACTATTTTCGAAGCTAGAAACTCAGTCAATGGGGGAGGGGGTCTGACGAGTGACAGAACAACCGAGCATAATTTGACTGGCGCAGCGGCAGGGTGTGGACCACTAGCTTCCTCGTCGCGGACCGGGCCCATAGTTTGAGAAACGCTGATCTAAGGGCTCTAGAAAGTGTGTACCACTGAATATATTAAAGCTCATTTGGTCCTGTCCCATTCAGTGATGTATATACAAGCAGCAGTGCTTTACAGTCAGTTCTGTGACTTACTGGAAGCCAGGGTAAGGACTTCAGTATTAAAGTAATGTGGTCAGTTATTTTGGCCGCAATGTTGTACAAGTTAAAGCAGGAATGAGTGAAATAAACTGAAGAAATTCTGCTCCCTTACACACAAACACACACAGAGAGTAGCCGCTTACACACAAACGAAACAAGTAAGAACACACACAAGCACATCTACCGTGCCCTCATTCTGTAACACACAGAAACAAAAACACACATATACACATGCATGCGCGCACGCACACACACATACAAGCCTATGTGACAGGTTAGCAGGAGAGGTGAGAAGGAGCAGACACTAACCTGAGGCTGAGGGTCGGACCACAGGAGATCACACATAGGACCTGTAGAAGAGGGAGGGGGGAGAAAGAGGAGAAAAACAGAGGAAGAATTGGATTAGAGGAAAGGAGGTGACCGCAAGGCGAAGGAAGGAAAAGGAAGGGAGGTGAGCAGAGGAGGAGAAACACAGGAGGAGAGGAGAGAAAAGAGGAGGAGTAGTGGAAAGGAGGAGAGGAGAGAAAAGACCAAGGATGAAGACTAGCCAAATTCACAAACACTTCCACCAGTGTCAATACTGCATTGCAAAACATCCTTCACATGTGATTGATGCTACTGCTAATGAGACAGCTTTGCCAACCATTACAAAAGCTGTTGACGTAACAAAGGCAGCCGAGGTGTGGAGTAGAAATAATGTAAGAATAAATCCAACACCAGCAGCACGGGGCGGATGATTTTGCGGTGACTTATGTTTGTCAAGTCTACACAAATGTTGCAAGCAGGCTGGCATGTAAGAGCCAGAGACTTGCTGAGGCGTGTGGAAGGATTTGGGAACTCATCCGTAAACCCACCAGAGTCTGGTGGCTGTCTGTTCCTCTCAATTTTCCGGAGGTCGTCCAGGGTGACTCCGTCCTCACTGAACAGGCCTCCATGCATTACCTGGGAAAACACACACACACACTTTTTTACACCAACATGTCTCATGGTGACTCACTAGGTCATATCACTCTATCCTTGTGGGTTTTTAGAGGTAGAGAGAGACAAACACTAGCCAAAAGCAAAACATTCCTCACTGTCAAGTGATGAAAAGATCCACAAAGCAGTGATATCAAGTTGCACAATTCTACATCAGGGAAGGAGACACTCCCTATGCTCAACTGATTCATGATTATGCAATACTATACTCAGTCCTCATTTCACTTCAGGAAGTAACAAGACACTATTAGTCTGAAAGTTAGCGATACAAGGTATTCATATTTAGATTCTTAAAAATAATGTCTCTGTGTGAAAAGAGAGGGGGGGAAGGCAGAGAAAGATGCTTTTAGGATAGAGTGAAGGTTACCAAAAAAATAAAACACAAAGAAAAAAATTGCCATGCAACCGGGAGAGAGAGAGAGCGAGCGAGAGATATATTGTCTGGTGGAAAGCTCACCAGCACTTTGCCGTTGATGCACTGTGCGAGTGGCAGCCACTGGAAGACCTCACTGAAAAGCTGGAACATCTGCGCTGTATACTTGGCCTTCACTTCGCCCTCGAAGCCGTACATTTGGTTCATATTGTCCGTCTCGTGGTTACCTGGGCAACATACACATCTGTGAGCATAAGGCACACACAAGAACAGTCCAGTAGTTTGCAACACTTGAGGCAGAAGATTACGATGTCCTAAACAGCCGAGACTCTAGTCAGCAAACCTTGATGCACAGTTAACAGTCACTTACGATTCATGAATCCCTCCAGGAATATATAACTGCATATTCCAGAATTTTTTGCAACACTTGCAAATTTCTTTAATTCCTGCAATATTTCCACAAAGAAAAAATCTAAATGATCTGATAAAAAATACTTCCATTATTCACAATAACTTTCACTAATGTTTCTGCAAGCATGCCCCAAGTATAAAATCTGCAACAGCATCCAATCACGGTCCAGGCATGCGTTATCGTGACACACCACATGGCATGCACTGCAGCTCCCTGGAATGTCATGTTGGCGATAGCGAACTCATCTCTTAGTAACAGAAAATGTCAGGGCAAAAAGGAACCCTCAAATTCAGAGCACTAGTGGGGGCAATGTGTCTGTACATGTGTCTATCTTTCGAGTGTGTTTGTGTATGTTTTCTTACTGAAAAGATTAAGCTTATTTAAAAAGATCCCAGGGATATTATGATTTTAGGCTATATCAAAAGAGTTTGATCTATAAGCGTACTTTGCCGCAAGAGAAACCATACATTTTCCTCCCCAATATAGCCTCCTCTTCCCTCATCAGTTGTATGTATTTCATTATGATGATCTTGGTTAATTTTCTCTCTGATGTTCACTCTCGCTCAAAATAAAAAAGGATGAACAGTCAAAGCTGCCCAAAGTATGGTCCTTTTTTATTTTGAACAAGAGTGAACATTAGCCAAGATCATCATAACCAAGATCATCATAATGAAAAACATTTATATCACATAACATCACTCTAACATTAGTCAAAATATTCATCTAGTAACTAGATGAATATTTTGTACTAATGTTAGAGTGTTGTTATGTGATATAATGAGTTTTATAACACGGGTAGATGGAATTATAACACGGGTAGATGGAATCCACCATTCTGAGAGTTAGTTCCGGGGTGTGCTATATTCAACGGTATAGTAACTGTACGACCTGTTTTCATCTACCTGAGCGTTCCATATCATTGCGCACTCAAAAGGAAATATCTATCCAAGATGGCGGCGTGTTGTGGCTAATGTAGTGGGGAATGTTTCATGTGAATTAAGCTATCTACACGACTTTTTATATCTCTAAATTGACTCGGTTAGTTGTTTCTGTCCTATGCAAATGTTGCAGAGTATTGAAAGTCTTTACTGAAAGTCTCGAATATTATTTGTAGGTGACTTTTAGCGCTTAGACCAAAAACCCATTGAAACACACGTAGCTTTTGTGCTAGGTCTAACAGACGTGAAGTTTCCAATGCTATTTGTCTGTTGCATAGCAACAGCCACACAAAGGGGGACTATTTACTCTTGGCTACTGAAATGCGATACACAACGTTTGGTGTCTACAACTTTTTTTGTGCTGAAAGGCAGCTTACTGTTTACTTTAATTGTACTTAATATTTATAAAGTCGCTGGCAACCGTGTTATAAAAGCAATAAGGTACTCGAGTCAGTACGGTATCGTCAATAATGTACTTGTTCGAGGGTTTGCCGGCCCTCCGCTGCGCGTCGGGCCTAACAACTCCCTTCGAACAAGTACATTATTGACGATACCGTACTGCCTCTCGAACCTTATTGCTTAAATGTATTGCCTATAATCGTAATAGCCGGAAGTCTTTACACACGTTACTGACACCAATGATCAGAGTTTAAACTTGTTTATAAAGCAAAAAACTATCATAGGCAAATGAAAGTCAAAATTAACACAATTTTAAGCACTTTTTTTTGCATATTCCACAGCAAATTCAGTCATCTTGTCAAGGTGCTTTTCACTCAAGGTTTGCTTGAACATAAACAAGTGCCACTCCCCAAACTGTCCTTCTGCATGGTAGTGTCTATACAACAGGGAAAACATGCCTTCAGTCTTCTCTCTACAAGTTATCTGGCCTTGACATGTCAATATCAAGTTTGTTCCTGCATACTGAATTGGAGCCGCTGGGTGAAAAAAAAAAGACTTGTCTGCACTCAAGTTAATGAAGTAATTAAGCCTATTTTGGTATCCACCAAGCATCCAGCCCACACTTCCAGCTTAATTCAATGGATGGTAATTTCCTGAATGTGGTAACATTGTACAACAGTAAGCAGATACCCCATGTTTTGAAGAGGACTGTAGCCAGCATATAAGCCAGCATACTCTCCCCAGGGTTTACTTCTGAGCCCTAAAATCAATGTGAATTAAAGACAACCTAGTGGCTTGCTAAAACACCTGTTAAGCTTAAAAATGAGCTATATTGGTCTACTTTTCAATTCAGTTAAAGATGCAGTGTAGGATTCAGCAGCATCTACACCGCGTTCCACATTATTATGCAAATTACACTTTGCTCAGATTTTCCTAAATAGTAATGCACATTCAGTCAGTATAATTTTCAAGTCATCAACTGTTAGAGTATAATTCAAATTTTATTGAACAAACCTCCCAATGATAACAGTATTTTTTTCAAAAATAAAAAACTCAAAATGCAGTGTTCCAAATTATTATGCAGAGTTTCAAAGTCTCAGAGTTTCAAGATATTTTATAGGTTGTAAAGATCTAAAAACTGTAATTTGTTGAATTTGCAGCATTAAGAGGCCACATTTACTGAAATAAAAAAAAAGTTTTAATCAAAAACATCTTAACAGGTCAAGTTACATGTTAACATAGGACCCCTTCTTTGATATCAACTTTACAATTCTGGCATCCATTGAACTCATGAGTTCTTTCATTGTTTCTGCTTAAATGTCTTATCAGGATGCCATAATAGCCTCCCAGAGCACCTGATTGGATGTGAACTGCCTTACACCCACATAGATCTTTTGCTTGATGATGCTCCAAAGGTTCTCAATAGGGTTAAGGTCAGGGTAAGATGGGGGCCACACCATGGGTTTCTCTTCTTTTATGCAAAGAATACCTCTGGGGCATTGGCTGCTATAGCGGGTGATCAACCAGCTGGGGGGGCGTGTCCCGCGGTTTAAAAGTTGGCAGTTTCCTGGATTCGCGGAGGAAGAGAAGGAGAGCAACCTGCTATAGCGAATTGTCATTGAAATCTTTGGAAAACAGTGTGCATTAAACCGTATTCTTTGAGACAACTCTTTGTATTTTAAGTTCTTGTAACAAGCCCAAGAGCCAACTTGTTACAGCCACCTCCTTGTTGACGTCGTAGCCTTGTTTGGACATGGTGGCCATTCACCAACCATCCACCATTCCATCCATCAGGACCATCAAGTGTTGCACGGCACTCATCCGTAAACAAAACAGTTTGAAAGTTAGTCTTTATGTAGTCCTGAGCCCACTGCAACCTTTTTTGCTTGTGAGCTGGGTTTAGGGGTGGCCGAATACGGTTTAAGGACACTTACAAACCTCATGAGCGTCCTACATCCTGAAGTTCGCGAGACTCCAGAGGCACCAGCGGCTTCAAAAATCTGTTTGATGCTATTCAATGGCATTTTAGTGGCTGCTCTCTTGACCCTACGCATTTGTTTGGCAGAAATATTCCTTATCTTGCCTTTGTCTGAACGAACCCACTTGTGCTGTGATTCAGTGACAAATTTCGTCCCCGTCCGATGATCAATCGCAATTATTTTGGAAATATCCAATGTTGTGATACCTTGACCAAGGTATTGCACTATTTGCCGCTTTTTAGCAGCAGAGAGATCCTTTTTCTTCCCCATTTTGCCTGAAACATGTAGCTTGCTTAATAATGTGGAACATCCTTCTTAAGTAGTTTTCCTTTGATTGGGCTCACCTGGCAAACTAATTATCTCAGGTGTCTGAGATTGATTTCAATCATTCAATTAGCCCTGAGACAAAATACCACCCATGACTTTAATTGAAAAACTTAAAAAAAATTATGTTTATGACCCTTAAATCCAATTTGCATAATAATATGGAACGCGGTGTAGTGGTGAGGTTGCAGATTGTGATTAGGTCAAATATACTACAGCCTGGATTCTGTACAACATACTAAGGCCTGGATATAGTCTGCACCGCATACTACAGCCCAGAGTCTCCATTGCATACTACAGCCCAGAGTCTGCATTGCATACTACAGCCCAGAGTCTGCATTGCATACTACAGCCCAGAGTCTGCATCGCATACTACAGCCCAGAGTCTCCATTGCATACTACAGTCTAAACTACAGTACGCGCCTCTAATGAAAGCCCATCTAGTAGTGACTGTCAGCTAGGCATCAGGAATAGACACCGAAGGCCTCTGGCCAAGACAGCAGCGTGACTCACCCCGCAGCAGGAAGAAGTGGTCGGGATAGAGCAGCTTGAAGCCGAAGAGTGTGACGATGACCTCCACGGAGAAGGAGCCGCGGTCAACAAAGTCCCCATTAAACAGCTGTGGCACCAGGGTCAAGGAGCATTCCTGCAGCATTCAATGCAAGTGACATGCAAGCCATTCAAGCCAATACGCTTTTTACGCTGTCCTCTAAAGTTATTTTTTACAGTCTACAATATACTGGATATGCCCAAATGGAAATGGAATGATATTCCTGGGAAGAGCGAGATGACAAAGGAAATACTATGCACATCAAAACAAACAATAAACTAAGAAATCAACGACATCTAATTAACTCCAAGGGGGGTCTATTGCAGCTAGTAACAGCCATGTGCTGTGCTGTGCTGTGGAGAACATGTGCAGCTGAGAGATGTGTAGTGTTTCTGCGTGAGGAAAGGATACGTAGATGTTGGTCTCAGATGGTAAACCGTTCAGCTCAAAAATGTTGAGGAGGTCATAGTACTGACCATGTGTGTCACCGCAAATGGTCATTTTCTCTGTCTGTTGGAGGGAGGGAAATAGAGAGAGGGAGAATGAGCTTGCTGTACCTGAGTAAAGGATACAATGACACCATGATGAAAAATATGCAACTAGACAACAACAAACTTGTAAAGGTTTGAACACTTGCAACCGCCAGGGTCGGTAAATGGCTCCACATCTATATGGGTGTTCCTACCTCTTTAAGTGTGTTCTCAACAAGACTAGGAAGCTTGGATAAAAGCTCTTTAGTTTGGATCAGCATCTGCAACAGGGACATTTTATTAGATTTACAACATACAGTATATATGTAAGTCAAGTTAAATATGCAAACTGTAGGATTAACTTGTGTACCTGGTAGGCACACTTTCTGTGCAACTTCTTTTGGTCCTTAAACCAGGCCATCAGGTCCTTCATGAACTTCAACGTGACATTCCCCTCCTCTAGTTTGGGGCCTGTGTACTCGTCCTCAATCGCTGGGAGACAAACAGGACAGGAGGACAGTTGATGACACAGTTAAGACAAATGAACATGGGACACAACAGTTTCCCTCTCCATTTAGAAAAAGTCATTAGGCACACCACAGTCTTTGCCCTGGGTTAAAATCCACAGCAGACTATAATAAAAATGTGTTTTTGCTCAGGCTCTTTGCTAAGTAGACAAAGAAACCTCACAAACTAGTCAACAGGACCTTAAGAATTTCTTCACGGCCCTACCATACTCACAGATGTTAGTTTGAATGTGCGTCATTCACACTCGATTTCCAACTGAGAGAGAAACCACATGCAAACACACACACACACACACACACACACACACACACACACAAACAAACAAACAGCCCCCTGACTCCCCCACTAGATTGCCTGAGGCCGGAGATGACTCACTCATGTTTTCAATGTCTAGGGAGTCGACCACCGATCTCTTGAGCTCGTCACCGGCAATAGCCCTCTCAAAGGCCTTCTGTTTCACAATCTTGTTGCACTCCTGGTACTTCATCTTGGCATCCTTGTCGTTGGGCCTCACCCTTACGACCTGTGACAGGGAAACAAACAAAGCGGCAACCTCTTATTTTCTTATCTTTGCTGATTAAGAAGTGAGGTGGGAATGAAAGACCAATCTGACGTTTCTTTCTCTACAACTCATTCATTTTCAGACACCTCAACAGCTGGGAATCTATGTGACGTGTTTGTTTATGCTAGTCGTTTTACACCTCCTTCCATTCATCCAACCACATCCCCACAAATGTTTTAGTTCTCTCTATTAGTAGAACTAAATTACCACACAATTATTAAGGCCTTAGGCACTAAAAGTGAGCCAAACAACTATTTCAAGAAGCTCATGTCCTACTGTCTCCCGGAGGGATATAGAGGAAAGCACATGACTGACTTTAACCATTATGTGCGTATGTCTAAAGTGCCCAACTTGAACAGCGACTAGATGGAGATGTTTCCTTGCCCTGGAATGCGAAGGCACATATTATAACTTGTTTTCAAATCAGAGTTCCTTCTCTGTCATACACAAACACACAAAGCCACAGAATTACTAACGCCAACTCACAGAGAAGTATTACACATCAAACGATACTTGTATGAAAACATGTCCCAACTATCTCTCGCTCTGTCTGGCTCTCCGACACACACACACACACACACACACACACACACGAGCCGTACATAACTAGTGTTGCACGCAGATGAAAAGCAATCCTGAGTCATAGTCCAGTCTTGATCAAGGCCACCAGTCCCCCTCAGGGGGGCATGAGTACACATGGCCCTGTCACTCCAGCTGCACCTGGCCCTCTCACAGAGCAAGGACGTGGGTGTGGCCCGTGTTCATGCATTTATATGTGTGTGTGAGCATCCAAGTGTGTGTGTGTGTGTGTGTGTGTGTGTGTAGCCTTCATACCAGAGCAAATGTATTTATGATCATCCACCAAAAGGAGGATGACTAACTCCTCATATCACACAATGGTATCTATACGAGTGTGTGTGCATGAGTCAGCATGTGTTTATGTGAG
This sequence comes from Sprattus sprattus, assembly GCF_963457725.1. Classification (NCBI taxonomy): domain Eukaryota; kingdom Metazoa; phylum Chordata; class Actinopteri; order Clupeiformes; family Clupeidae; genus Sprattus; species Sprattus sprattus. Next base: position 25,607,150 of record NC_137928.1, on the reverse strand, counting down.
TGTGTTCATGTGTGTGAATATTTGTGGATACGAGCAGCCTCTGTTTTATAGCATATGTGTGTGAATATTAATACTCTGCCACCAGTGGGCAGCGGAGGCTAAACTAGGGGAGCCTCACATGCTGCCCTCTCAGCTCTCCTAGTGGTTCTCACAGGCCTCCTCAGCAGCTTAGCGTGCTAATCCCTGGTCATGGCCCTGATCAAGGACACATAGCCACTCTACACCTCTAGGATGCCCTTCATCAACACCTCTCGCCCTAGTCCCTCTCCATCATCACTTCTTTCCTTAGACTCAGTACTGGTTTTGGGCTAGTACCTCGGTACCGGACACCACTTTGAAGACTTTATAGCTTTACACAGTAGATGAAATATGAAAAAATGATCCAAGGCAAGTAAACCCTATGGTATATACCACAGGCTCGTAAGGTGAGGGGTGGAAGCAGCAATAAAGCATTGTTGTCAATGGGTCAATAAGAACAACAGTCGTCCTCCAAAGGGTCTCTCCCAGATCTCACTACTTCACCGCTCATACTGACTACGTAACTCTCACTTCTCGGATACGCTGCGCAGCTTCCACTCACCGTCTCGTAGTCCTTGAGGGCAGCCTTGAACTTGCCCAGTGCCATATTGGAGGTGGCCCGTCTGTAGTACCCTTTGATGTAGTTCTTGTCCACCTCCAGGGCACGCGTGGCGTCGGCCAGAGCGTAGCCATAGCACTCGGTGCGCAGGTACGCCAAGCTGCGGTTGCTGAAGAAGACGGCATTGGCAGGGTTCAGCTCAATCGCCTCCGAGTAGTACTTGATTGCGTTCTCATAGTCTTTCTCTGGAAAACACAAAGTGCAGGTGAGGCCATCCCGAAAATGATGTTGATCTGGAGTAACACGTCTGACCACATTTTTTTCGCCATTGAAGTGCTTTGACTTACATATGCAAAGCACCTGTAGCTGTAGGTATTTGTGCTGGTCTGGGTGCACACTGACAGCATGCCGACTCAGAACAAATGCTTGTAGGCAGGGTAGCACCCACAGTGTCAGTCTAAATTGTGCATTCAATACGCAATAAGATGTCTGTCACTGCATAATAAACTAAGTCCAACACATAGGCTATAAGATTTCAGCAGCCACTACACCATCTATCTGTCCTTTGCGCTGGCATTTCTGAACAACAGACTGCCATGCATAATTTAATATTTGTGTAATAAACTTCATCAGCTTTCATTAGTTTGTCAGTGCTGTTATTCTGCATCACAGCCTCATAATTACAAAGTAAATATCTAATCTACAGTCTAAGACCACCATTATGCTAATTCATGCCAACCTGTCCTTCCCAATGACAGAGTACCTCAGACAAGCTTTATGTAAGCATACAGCAAGGGCTTGGTGTATCATAATCCCTGGAGGGGAGTGCATTTACAACCCTTTATCTTAATCAGACCTGATATCTTATCTACTTGCCTTAGTGCAACAAGCTCTGCAACCAACATCTCTGCAACATCCCTTATCACTAAACTCTGACTCCCCTGGTCAGCCCTACATGGATTTACAATACAAATACATAACATAATAACACAACAATGAGGGGCAAGGGAGAAGAGGTTCTCTTTAAATAAACAGGCCTAAAACAACAGATAATCACACAAGCACAAAGACAAACAAACGCTGAACATGACAGCGAGTGCAAATGTGTAATGCATCTTATTCTGTGCTTTCGGGAGGACCGAGTGCCACAATGTCTCGCACTGAGACTCCAAGGTATGAGCACAGGCAAACAGTTGCCCTGACCAGCGAGGGAGAATGCTTCCACAGGGCAGGAGGGGTTGATGACATTGCGCTGTCATGGAAGTGAAGAACAAGGTCTTTATCTTGAAGACTTCACAAGCAATGTTTAACTAAAATCAAATCACAATCTTGAATAGATAAGTACTGTGATGCTTGCCGCCGTTGTATCGAGATAATATTGTGCCGGAAGAAATTGCGATACTAAACTGCATCTATTTTTTATGCATAAAATAAAGTTTAAGTGCAAATTCACCCCCAGCTCTGAGCGCAACTCCAACCACTGCATCATTTGGAAAAATGCTAAGAAGCAGGCAAGGGCCTGAAACTTTATAAGACTGAGTGTCTATGAATATCATGATGTAGATCAGTTGACTGTGCTTCAGCATCAGCCTTGCAAGATTAAGGATGATTTTAAACAGTAGATGGCGTGTTGGGCCCTTTTCTCCCTTTTTTGAGCAGTTTTTAATAGAATTTTGTCAATAATAACACCAGCATTGATGTGTTCAGTCATATTTAGTCTTATTTATTCAGCTATAAAAAATAACACATTTCGCAGCTAACCGACAAGACCTATTATGTATGCAAAACACAAGAATTAAGACTAAAATTCTGATACATTTTCTCTCAATGTAACATCAAGAGCATGTCGAAAATACTATATAGATGAAACCAATTAATGAAATGATATCTGGAAATGAATTACAAACTCCTCGAGGAAGATCCAGTGTCTCCTCTGCCTATTATGTAATTGGGCCTTTCCAACGACTTGCCTTGCTTGGTGAAAGCACACATACAGCAACGTTCTGTAGTCACATTCAAGAGCATGTCCTTGTATTTCTTCGATTAACGTCACTGTTTAAAAATGCAACGTATCCTGCGACTACACTTTGTACAGAACGACGCAAAGGCCTGCCTACAAAAATAAACATTAACAACTCGAGTCACCGCCTACAGCATCGAGGGAAGATGGCTTGGCTTTTAGCAATGACAATCTTCAATGCTAGTGGGTTAAGTAGGTTGGCATTGCTGGGTAGTAGTGATTAGCCAGTGGCTATGGCTAACGTGTAATTCAGCTATTTCTTAGGCTAATATGGCTGAAAGTTGTTTGTATCATAATAACACTTATTTTACAGCCATCCATGACAACGCTACCGAATCCGGGGTTGGGTCCATTTGTATTGTATAGGGCAGTCATCAGCCTACGTTACTTCAAATGACAATCTTCAGCTTTTGGCAATACATAACTTGACATCGCCTCTAGCTATCTCGCTGTTCGCGCCGACTCAGAAGATGGCTTAGGGGCTCGTGTCTAAACTTGAAACGCGTGTTAGCCAGGTAACATTTTCCAAATGAGCTTTCGAGAGGTAGCTCGAACTCTTAGCTGACGTTGGTTGAGATGATATCCCATATCTTTACCAGTCCCTCCACACCAGTTTCCGCCAAGAAGATTAATTGTGATGCTATATACTTTAACACCTAGCCCGATAGGCTAGCAAGTTCAGTGTTGGATCTGTGGCATGGGATTTGTGTAGCGCGCGTCCCTCACCCATCTGGCTAAGCAGAGCTGAGATAGCTAAGCGCCTCTGCAGTGTGCAGTGTGCAGCCTGGCATTAGCTTGCTACTGCTAGCTGGCTAAGCTACCGGCTTCATGTGCTAGAATCCTTAAGACATGTGGCACCGACTTTTCGCAGAACGCAGGGGCGTCCAAATATATGAATCAAGTAGCAGTTCGGTTACGACAACATGGGTTTACTTGGCATTACCTTTAAAGTAATTATTCGCCTTCTCCTTGAGTTTATCAGCATTGGCATTCCGTTCCTCCTCCGCCATCTTCTCACTGCCGCTATCCGTCACGCTTGCCATTGCCGTTGAGGGCACGGTCGCAAACTCTACGGTGAGAAGACACCAATTGTCGCAAATCTTTTCGTCTGAAGACCTCTCATGCTGCAGTAAAGAGGACAGAGGGCCTGCTTCTTCATAATTGAAATGTCTACTAAATGTAAATCGCACACGTTTGCTAAAAAAAAGCGTTTGTTACACATGTATAAAAACATTAGGGTAGGGTAATTTTTAATTGTATTATTATTATTTTGTTATCATTGCCTTCTACCGAGATGACCTGATGGTTTTCCGTTATTGTGTGCATGGCCAACGCTGTATTTCATATGTTCATGCACAAAATGAAGCTCTGTTTTAAAAGTTTACGGAATCTTGTAATATTCTCAAGTATCCTTTAGGGGGCACTCTAACCCTAAACATTTTACAGTATGACCCAACAGCATTCAGCAGCTTTATCAATGACTTCCATGACTTTCAATACAATATATCACGTCATTATGAGCATTTCTTTCTCTGATGTATTGTCTAGTCATTTTCTTTTCAATATCACAATGTGTCACCTATACAAACAGCTCTTCCCCTTGGTCCTTCACCTTCTCTTAGCCTTGCACCCTGTTGATTGAGCCCACCTCCCTTCCTGTCTCTCAGTGATCTGGCTTCCTGTCATCAACTGTGGTATATGGGCTTGTGGGAAGGCAGATCTGGGCGAGCAGGGGACCGATAAAGGGCACAGGTGCCTCTATAACCTTACTCACAAAGACGTGTCATCTGACAAACTCTACCCTCACCGGTTGTTTGTCGAAAAACAGCACGCAAACCTTAAACAGAAACACACCAGCATGCAGATTTCATACTGCGCAAAAACAAGCTGTTTACTATGTGCTGGGTTAGGGGACTTTTTTTTTTTAAATATGAGCGAACTTTGCGGTTAGATAAACAGCCCTCAGCTGAAATACCCTTGGACCTGACAGCTCTGGGAAATGTCCAGTCTTCAGGAATGCCTTTCTTCCCTGTCCCACACATTGAAGCGAGTTGAGTCAGTGAGACGATGATTTATACAACTTTTACTCTTTTAACACTCATCCCATAACCACGTCTTTACCATGTCTTTGAGCTGGTCGGGCTGGTAGATGAAGGGTGTTGCTCAGGGGTTCGGGGGGGACAAACTTCTGACACAGAGGATATTTCTCCCGACTCTGTCTGGCCACCTGACTCATTGGGGCCATCCCACAACGGTAAGCAAGTGAACGGGCACGGGGAAGACGGTCTAATGAGGCCGGCCGTGATTCATGATTACCTCCTTGAGCCACGCTGGAGGAGGTGAGGTGAGCGTGCGTGCGTGCGCCAGCCAGCCAGTGTGAGTGAACTTTCACTCATCGTGCACTCTCTGAATGACTGTCCCTCCCTGATGACCTCATGAGCTTTAATCCATCCCTCCTGGGGGAGAGAAGTCATCACACACTGACCTGGCAGACTTCATTAGCCGGGGGAGCCTCAGGGGGTGAAGAGTGGTGGTAGGGGGTGAGAGGAAGGAAGCAGGAAGGGCACCAGAAAACTAGAGCAACAAGAGGAAATGTACCCAGACAGAAAGGTCTGCTGACCAGAACTATTTGCCGAGCAGGGACAAAGAATGAGACAGAGTGGGAGAGACAGAGTGGGTGGAAGACCTACATGCAATCCCTGAGAGCAAACTGACAGTGGATAAGGAGCTCCGACAGAGAGGGAGACGGAGAGAAATGGCTTCTCTCCTGGGTGCGAGATGCACAAATTTGGGATTTGCAGGGTCCTGAGAAAGTTTAAACATGCACAAATGGTTTACAGCCATGCTAGCGGTATGGACGGGATAGAGGACTGGATGGCTAAAGGTCGAGGGAAAGTGAGTGACGTTCCAGACCTCGGAGCCAGCCAGCTATCTGAATTAATGTTCACAGAGGGTACATTTTTTTGTATCCTCTAAATTTAAAATAGCCTCCCTCTCTTGTGTATCTTTGTATGTGTGCACATGTTTGTGAGCGTGTGTGTGTCTGTGCATATGATCCCACACAGTACAATCACTGGCCGCCCACTCCTTAACACACACAAACACAAACACAGACACACACACACACACACACACACAGGCGCATGTGCACACGTACACTCACACTGTTTGAGAGTGACATTTTCCTCTCAGGCCCCTGCTCCGTGTCCCCCACCACGTCCATGTTGGATTGTCAGGATGATAAGAGCTGAATGGCAGCTGAAGCAAGTGGCCCTGGTCTTGCCTAAGTGTGCGATGACTGTATCTCTTCTCCCCTTGCACTAATGAGCCATTGGCTAGAGGCTCACTGCTGGAGGTCTGGCCCTGGTAGAAGGGACACTTATTACTAACACATGTTATTTAGCAGAGGGTGGAAAAACAAGGATGGGGAGGGGGAGTCAATGGACTTCAAACGATCCCCAAAAAATCCCAAAAAGATAAGTCATGATTTAAATAAATACGTCCCAATCTACCACACTGACCACACCCTGCCGTCTCTTTCATCTCATGCACACACAAACACCAACACACATGCACCCAGACATGCACACACGCACGCACACACTAACACACACACTCCCTCTCTCTCTCTCTCTCTCTCTCTCTCTCTCTCACACACTGTCTCTTTTCTACCTCTCTCTCTACATGTCTATCATTCTCTCCATTCCTCTCTTTTCCTCCATCTTTCTCTCTATCCCCCGGTTCACATTCCTACCTCTCTCTCTATATGTCTATCATTCTCTCCATTCCTCTCTTTTCCTCCATCTTTCTCTCTATCCCCCGGTTCACATTCCTGCCGTATATCTCCTTCCTCTGGACATTATTTTTATCAGTGCTCCCAGTGCTCTGAACTTTAGTGGTGACAGCGTTGGGTGCGTCTAGCACGAATTTATTCTGCGGTTCGTAATGACACTGTGAGTGTGTTTTCCTTGTGGTGTGATTACGAGCTTGACTCATCGACCTGAATGGTCATGTTTGTGTGTTTGTGTGTGAATGTGTGTGTGTGTGTTTACACACTATTAGGGCAGCCCTCCAGGAATCCTATAGGATGCCAGAATGGAATCTCTGGTGGATTGGCAGCGGGAGTGTAAATCTGCATCTCAGAATGACATTTTACAAGTTCACTGGGGTTGTTTGCATGTTTGGGAGCCGGGAGCTGGAAATTTGATGTAGTGGAAAAAGTAACAGAACACATACCTGACTGAAAACACTACTCTTACCTTTCCATAGTACAACCCCCACCCATCCCACCTCCCTGCCCAACTCAATGCCCCCGATCCTCCACCACTAAAGAGAGAGAGAGAGAGAGAGAGAGAGAGAGAGAGAGAGAGACGACAGAGAGACGACAGAAAAGCGTGAAGTCGTGTTTACATTTTGTAAAGCGTCTGTTTACGTTTCTTGTAGGGCTGTTTAAAATACAGTGCAGGGTATTTACTCCTCGATGGCTGTCTTAAAATCTCCTGAGTCCCCAGTTAAACGCCAAAATGGACAACCTTACAAACGTTCACTCTGTTGCACTATGAATGACTGACATGAGTTTGGGAAATTGTCTAAACTACTTTTAGTTTGTTGTCCTTTCGGTCATAACATGTCAGATCTTGGCAGGTGTTGATGGATGAGTTTGTAACTGCATGTTCACCGTGGACGTGTACGTATACATTTATGCAAAACCTACAAGCACAGTAGCGCTCCCCACATTTCAAGCTGAGCCCACGGTTCATAGGTCATGTGATTTGGACATACCAGTAATACTGAAAGTGATGCTATTTTTTAACTTTCTCAGAAAAGGAAATAACTTTTTTTTTTTACAGCTGTGGTGGAACATGATTTTATTTTTTTAATATGCTGTGAGGACATCCACAGTGTTTTCATTTCCCATCCCATAGTGGCGAGTTCCACTTCAGTGAGATTGATGACATTCATAAGCCATGATGTCAGTGTGTGTGGCTGGCCTGCTTACCATGATGCAGTTCTGGTAAAGGACTATTCCCCAGAAGTTCCTCAGAAGCCCTGATTCTTTTCTTTTGGATTTATTTTATTTTCGGACAGTGATTCCTTTTACCTCTTGGAATAACTGAAGATACCAGTGGGATGAGCATAATTTCAGAAAAGAACCTGGGTGAACTTGAGTCTGAGTGGACCCACTTCACACTGGTCCCAGGTTAGCTTTCAAACCAAGCTGAAATGGAGGTATTTTCCACCAGTTAATGCTGTCAGGTCACCAGGTTAATAAATACTATTTTACTCATAAAGGTCTTAAGGTCTATCCCAGGATTTAGTCTCACAATGTTCCTGAAATGATGAGAAGTCTGATGAAATGAGGTTTACTGGAAAAGCGCCTCAACCCCCTCCTGGTATACTGGCAGCAAGTGGCTTATTAAGAGAGATTAAGAAAATTACGGGCTAAATACATAATTGAGATAAATAAAAAACAATGAAGTGGAAATGAAGCATAAGGCAGCTTCTGGAAACGCAGTGAGGGGGCCTAAATGGCGCAGGTCATTATTGGGAGCTTAGCGCTCTTTTTCCCTCTGTGTTTGTTCTGACTCTGAGACCAGGCGTCTGCCAGAGAGGTGATCAAGAATGCAGTGGGAAAAATAATCACATCCCATTAGCCATGTTTAAGCTCTCTCTCACATTCTCACTCGGTCCCTCTTTCCCCTTCTCTCTCTTTCTCTCTCTCTCTATGTTTATCTCTTCCTTTTCTCATTCTTCCTTGTCTCTTTCTCACTCTCTCTATCTCCCCCTCTATTTATTCTTCCATCCACTCTTCCCTCTATGCCCCCTCTGGATAGTCCTTTTCAGCCTAAAGCCTTAGTCTCCCTCCCTCCCACTACCCAGCCCTTCTTCTTAGTGCTAACTCATCAGTCACCAGTCTCTGAAGAAGACATGTTGACTTTGTTATCTTAGCCTCCCAAAGACAGATTGTATTTTACCTCTCACTCCCTGTCTCTCTCTATCTTTTTTCCTCTTTCGTCATGTCTCTCTCTCTCTCTCTTTGCTCACTGTTTCTCGGTGTCTCTCTTTATATCTCTTTTCCTCTTTCCTCATCTCTCCTTCTCTCTTTTCCCTCACTCTTTCATGAACTGTCAGCTCTCACTCCTGTCTCCCACTCTCTCCGTCTCGGAGCAGGGGGCTGTTTGATGTGTGTTGGGCAGAAGAACAAGGAGCTGGACAAACACCCCAAACAGGAAATGAGGAATTCTAGCAAATAGACGCATGTCTGAGAGTTAGTCTGCGTGTGTCGGAGGAAGCAAGATGATATGAGAAGGGAAGAGAGAGAGAGGAAGAGAAAGAGAGAGAAAGAGACAGAGAGGCTGCAAGGAAAATTCCCAAAGAAATGTGCCTCACAGATTTTGGCCAGATTTTTAAGATGTGTGGGCTAGCCCTGAAGAAGAATTAAAAACATCATCTGAGCTTCTGCTGCCAGTGGCCACGTGGAAACGACTCTTGTGTTTTTCCCCTTGACATCCGCCACTGTTATGGAGCCATCACCACCCTGTCACTTCCACTGAGGCAGCGAGGGCTGCCCTTCCCCGCCCTCTTGCCCTCCGCACAACACCTTCCCTCCCTCAGACGATGACACACAACCTCTCCAAATATAGCCAGCCAGTCTCCTCTGTTCCAGGAGGTCCACCATGGATGTATGTTTCTTCAGCCGCCGTTCACAGCTCAAACAGGCCTATGTTTGTGTGCATCCCCTCTCCTTCAATCTCTCTCCGTCTCTCTTTCTCCTCTCTGTGTCACTGGGCAGTTCCTTTTTGTGCCAGGTCCAGCTTCTTCTCAGTGCCCACGCCCAGTGGCAGGGATGTGTTGGCCTGCATGTGGTTACTGTATGAGGTCCATAAATGAACTCCATCTTTCCTTCGAAAGAGAGAGAGGCAAAAGGAGAGAGAGAGCATGGGAGAGAAAGACATAGCGAGAAAGGTTGGAAAGAAAGAGAGAGAACAAAAGGGACATAAATGAATGCTGTCTTTCCTTCAGAAAAGAGAGAGTGAAAAGGAGAGAAAGAGCAAGAGAGGAGAGACAGAAAGCAAGAGCATAGCAGAGAGAAAACGAGAGAAAGAGACTGAAAGAAACACAGAAAAACGGAGGCAGCTGTCGGCCTGCTGTCAAGCCCTTTCATCCGTGTGTGTGGCTGTTGTTTTCCTGCCACTCCAAACGGTAGCCGCAGCCGAGCATAGCGGCAGCTAATTTGTTTTCACACAGTGGGCTGCGCTCCCTTCCCATTTATGGGTGATGAGAGGCATGTGGCAGGGCGCATATGGCCTACCTCACCCACAACCAGGACCCACACTGGCCCTGAGTCACCAGCACAGCACAGGCCGCACACTGACGGCGTAATGAGTAGGTTTACTCACAAGGGTATGGACGCTTCCATGCAACGCAGTAGGAAAGCCCTGCTATGTAAACCATTGCTTTTTGTTAGGTTTTTTTTTCAGTTTGTTTTGATCTAAAAGCGGAGAGTCAGACAGTCAGACAGTCAGAAGGTCATGTCACAAAATAGGGTTGGACCCATGACGCAAATGACCGTTGCGTCCAGTGGTGGATGAAGCTACTTATTAGGGCCGAGAGGGACTAGCTCAAGCACAAGCATCAGGGAAAACATAATCCCACGAACGTGCGCAATGCACACACACGCAAATAAAAGGCTTCTCTCTTAGTTCTCGCCGGGCGTGACGCACAAAGCATCGATGCGTCCACAAACACACATTAGCCCACTGCCATCTCAAAATAAACCACTGTGCACACACAGACAGCCAGCCAGGATGTTGTGCTGGAACTGGGCTTCCTCCTCTCTGTATCCCGCACTAATGGGTCTTCCTGCTTGGTCCAGGTTAGCGGTCACACAGCCAGACAGCCATAAGGGAGGGCTCCAAACCCCAAACATCATCACCCCTACCAGCTCAGCCCTCTGGAACTTCATGCACACTTCATCTACACACATGGCACACTACCTCCCAACTCGCACACACGTAGCCCTCCATCTCATGTTTCTCACTATAATGATGATATCACTTCCTGTCCACTGGGTGGCCTGGAAAAGAAGACTCAAGAGGTGTCCATTTTTGTTTGGGGGGAGGGCAGGTTTGTAGATTGCCACATACAGTCTGCACAAACACACAAACGCGCACTCAGAACAGGCTTTTTCCGAGGTTCATCGAGGTTGAATCATTTGCACAGTAATTGTCTACGCAGGTATACGCCACAGTAGGCTACACCATACGTCATGAAGTAGAGTCAGGATGATTAATGGAGTTCAACTTTTAAACTCTTAGCTTAGATTTCCTTGCTAAACTGTCTACGTTCTTCACGAGAGGAATTTCAGGGGAAAGCCAACAGATATGTGCGTTTAAGCCTGAACATCAAGTAACCTGTTCTAGAACACGCTCAGCAATGTCACAATCACTATGGAATCAGATCAATGCCATAAATATTTTGTAATCTGTAATATAGATTTTGTATCTGTAATATAGATTTTGTATCTGTGAAACCATCTACACTTTCAAAACCTATCTACAGATACGGATTTCAAATACGAAATGTATCTACACTTTCAAAATCTATTTACAGATACGGATTTCAAATACGAAATGTATCTACACTTTCAAAAACTATCTACACTTTCAAAAACTATCTTCACTTTCAAAATCTGCAGATATGGATTTCAGTTACGGATTTCAGTTTAAGCATTACGGATAGGGATACGGATTTCAAGTACGAGTTACGGATTTCTGTTACGAATTACAAAATCTTTTTGGCACTGTCTTTACTTTCTTTCTAAAGAGCCAATCAGCGCTTTTGGCAGATTTTCTAAAGCGGCAATCAACACATTGTATCCTGTACTGACTAGCGCTAGCTTGTTGGGAAAGTTGAGTGAACCGGTGTATGCAGCAGTCATGGATCAGAGACCGAGAAATGGCACAAGTAAGAAGTCCTATTGTTAAGAGTTGTTATTGTTGGAGTTGTTAATAAAGTCATTGTAAAACGCACAATCACAGTCAGTGGTTTTCACTCCACACTTCGTTCCACCTGTTTCCACCTGTTTCCACCTGTTTCGTTGTATGGAAGATATTAGGATCTGCTTTGGTAGCTAACGAAAGCTAACGTTAGCATTTTCGTGACCGATCTCCTATTCACATTTAATTGAGTTAACCATGAACAGTATTCATTCATATGACCCATTATCACGATGAAAACATTTAGCAGACAGACTGCTATTGTCTTGTTCTCCAGACACATGCAAAGTGATGGTGGGGGTATACGGTTAAGTGCATATGCATCCTCAACAACTGGATAATGACCAGCCTGATTTCAAAACCACCTTGCAATGTCATTTTCGTTTCTTTTCATGGCACTTCGGGGTAGGCTATTTGTAACCATTTTCTGAAGTCCTTGAAAACGCTTTGTTGTGTATTTTTTGTGGAAGCGAGTTTTCCAGCGTCTCAGTGGAAGAGATATGTGAGGCAGCAAGCTGGAGTTCTCGCCACACTTACATTAGATTCTATTTGATAGATGTGGCTGAGACCAATTTCTTAGTTACAATGCGTTCTGCAGCCAAGCGATCTCTGAATCGCCAGAGCCTAAGATTAACTAAATAGTACAGGTGTTCATCAGCCCTTTGGGCCAGACATAAGGCATGCTTGTTTAACTTCCCCGACGGCGTTCGTACACCGAATTGTATTCAAACCGTGCGGGGGAGACCCCAGATCTCTCCCTAGGCAGAGCGGTGGCAGATTTAGGTTATACCTATTGAATAATGAGCGGGCCAGCAGTTGCCAGCAAGCTAGCGCTGATTGGCTAGTCAGTACAGGATACAATGTGTTGATTGGCGCTTTAGAAAATCTGACAAAAGCGCTGATTGGCTATTTAGAAAGGCTGTAAAAACAGTGCCAAAAAGATTTTGTAATTCGTAACAGAAATCCGTATCCGTAATGCGTATCCGTAATGCGTATCCGTAATGCGTAACTGAAATCCGTATCTGCAGATAGATTTTGAAAGTGAAGATAGTTTTTGAAAGTGTAGATAGTTTTTGAAAGTGTAGATACATTTCGTATTTGAAATCTGTATCTGTAAATACATTTTGAAAGTGAAGATAGTTTTTATAAGTGTAGATACATTTCATATTTGAAATCCGTATCTGTAGATAGGTTTTGAAAGTGTAGATGGTTTTGTTATGTATCCATGACAGTGTTCACGGCATGCCCGTATTTTGATAGCATGCCTGTATTTTAATGTAACGGATGATGTGTTTCCGGTGAGTGTGTCAGTTTGAATCAGTAAACAGTTGAACTTATGAGGCTCCCGTGTTTCGCGTAGTGTTTGCACACACAACATTGGCGACCAGGATGGAGTTTTCACTCCCACCACCTACACCTTTCCTTACACTACCAGGCGAGCCTCCGGTACCGTGGATTCGTTGGCTGGAGTCGTTTGAAACATACCTCGCAGCTCTCGGACTGGAGGATGCTAGCGACCCACGACGAAGAGCACTTCTTGTTCATTACCTCGGTACTGAGGGACAGCGCATTTTCAGAACCCTGGGACAGGCAAAAAAGTACAGAGAAGCTACTAAACTCCTTGAAGCACACTTTGCTGCTCCACAGACGGTAATTCTCCGCCGAATAATCTTCCGGCAGCGCAGGCAAAAAGCGGGTGAGTCAGTACAGCATTATATAGCCGACCTCCGCAGCTTATCGGTTTTCTGTAAATTCGGTGAAATGGAGCAGGAGATGATAAGGGATCAGCTTGCAGAACACGCAGCCCACCCCACAATTCGGGAAAAGTTAATTATGTCACCAGATGATTTGACTCTTAAAAAAGCACTGGAAATAGCCTTGCAAATAGAAAAAGCTACCGAGCTGACATCACAACTAGCTTCCCGCGCTTTCTCTCAGCCTGCATTGACGCAACATGTCGAAGATTCTGAGCGCTCACCTAGCCCTGCATCGTCAGACACAGACCCAGGGATTAACTACACATCCCACACACGTAGCCAGCCACGTCGCAGTTGTGGCAACTGTGGATCCTCTTCCCACATGAGCAGAGCCCCAACATGGCCTGCCAGGGGAAAAGTCTGCCAGTCCTGCGGGAGAGACAACCACTTCGCCAAAGTCTGTCGCTCTGCGCCGTCCGTGCTCGGCCCACGGACAGGCCCACGACAGGCTGTGGCTAGCTCATCAGCCCCAACACCCATACACTCTGTCAGCTCTGCACGGGTGTCCTTCAAGACGTGCACAGTGGAACTAGATGGGGTCTGTGTTCCTTTACTGCTGGATACTGGAGCGGCTTTATCCCTCCTCAACTGGCCCACAGTCAAGCGCTTCCTGCCCCACATCACGCTGCAGACGCCTTCGGCTGTTCTCCATGGATATGGCAATTCCAAGATCGACTTAGTGGCCTCCCTCAGCTGTCCAGTGCGCCATGGCAACAAATCCTTGGCTACCTTCACTTTTCAAGTGGCACGCCATGGAGCTAACCTCATGGGGTTGGACCTCATCACCAGCTTGGGCTTCACGTTCATGGACAGCGGTGGAGCAACAATTCACCAGGTCAGCTCACCATGGGAACAGCGATGGCCAGCACTCTTTTCTGGCCTAGGCTGCATCTCAGCTTTCACCCATCAACCTCTGCTTCGCAAAGAGATACACCCTGTCATACAGCCTCTCCGCCGCATTCCCCTGGCACTACGCGATGACGTCTCAGCAGAGCTGACAAAGCTGTTGGGCTTAGGCATCATTGAGTCAGTCAACGCCTCGCCCTGGATCTCTAACCTGGTCATCGCGAAGAAGAAGTCAGGTGGTTTGCGTGTGTGTGTGGACCTGAGGGCGGTTAGCAAGGCCGTGGTGCCCGACAAATACCCGCTGCCCACAGCAGAGGAACTGACTTCTCAATTTTACGGCTCCAAGATTTTTTCGAAGCTTGACCTCCGCTAAGGCTACCTGCAGGTACCCCTGCACCCAGACAGCCGTAACCTCACCGCTTTCGTCACACACGCAGGCGTTTTCCGCTACACCAGGGTGCCGTTTGGTCTTTGCTCCGCCCCTAGCTGCTTCCAGAAAATAATGTCCACCATCTTCGCTGGCATCCCAGGGGTGGTGATATTCCTGGACGACATAGTGGTACACGGATCAACAACTGCCATCCACGACCAACGACTCACACAGGTACTCGGCACGCTGGCTTCCCATGCCCTCACACTGAATGGGGAGAAGTGTATTTTCTCTGCGTCCGAGGTGGAGTTTGTGGGGTTTCGCCTGACCCCAGAAGGCCTCAGCCCACTGCACTCTAACGTGGAGGCCATTCAACGGCTTCCCATGCCCTCCAGCCCTGCCCAAATTGCCTCCTTCCTGGGCATGACCACCTATTACTTGCGTTTTCTTCCTCAGTATTCCTCCACCACTGCCCCTCTACGGCTGCTCCTTAAAAAAGACGCCCATTGGGCATGGACCCCTGCCTGCGAAGATGCGGTCATGCAGCTGAAGGCCCAGCTCATCGCACCACCAGTACTCGCTCACTTCGACCCACCCAGCCCGACGCTGGTCACCTGTGATGTCTCCAACTACGCAGTGGGGGCTGTGCTGTCTCAGCTTCACAACGGCACAGAGCGGCCGATTGCTTTTGCCTCCCGAGCTCTTAATTCAGCAGAGCAGAAGTACTCCGTGGGGGAGAGAGAGGCCCTAGCCTGTGTCTGGGCCTGTGAGCGGTGGCATATGTACGTGTATGGCCGGTCATTCACATTACGTACGGACAATTTCACACTGCAGTTCACACCGGGAAGAGAGAATGTGGTGGCGGACTTACTGTCACGCTCCACCCCACCTCCAGCTGTGGAGCCGACTCCAGACAACAGCGACCTGGACCTCATTCAGCACCTCCACTCCCCTCTCGAGGCGATAGCGTCACTTCAAGATCTCCAACAGGCCTCTGAACAGGACCCAGTGCTCTCACAGCTCCGCACTTTCATCCACTCCGGGTGGCCTCCAGCCTCTGGCCTACCAGACAGTCTAGCTCCTTTCCGCCGGTTTAAAGATGAACTCTTTTGCTGTAACGACCACTGCGTTGCAGGGGGCCATCGCACAGTCATACCCTCCGCTTTACAGCCACGTGTCTTGTCCATGGCCCATGAAGGCCACCTGGGCATTGTCAAAGTGAAACAGCGCTGCAGGGAAGTGGTCTGGTGGCCAGGGATCGATGGCGATGTGGAGGCTATGGTGAGAGACTGCACAGCCTGCCTGGTGAGTGGAAAGACCGGCCCCCCACCAGCTCCTCCCCTTCAGCCACTGCAGTGGCCAGCTGGGCCTTGGGAGCACATCCAAATGGACATTTGTGGTGAGCTCCGTGGCGTCCCACATCACCAACGGTTCCTCATCGTGGCCTATGACCTGTACTCTAAGTGGCCTGAGGCAGTCTCTACAGCATACCTGGGCATTGTACGGCCCGCGGGCCAAATACGGCCCTCCGGGTGATTCTGACCGGCCCGCGAAAGATTACATGATAATTCGAATTTTTTTTTTTTTTTTTTTTTTTTTACAAAAAAATCATTTTCATTTTCAAACTGTTTTCTTAAGGACTTCGGAATACCATAGTCAGAACATATCTCTGAACACAGCTGAAGTGTTGAAATTGAACTTGAAATTGAATAAGGTGCCAGATATCTAGAGACTTCCAGGCGAAAAACACCTGTTGGTTTGCCCAAACGGTAGATGCTGCGTGCGCTTTCTATTACTGTGTATGCATGGCAAGTTTGAGAACGCCAAAGTTGCGTAGTGGCCGCAAGCGGTATTGCAGACAGACAGAGATTTCAAATTGGATATGAAGATGAAATCTGACACATAGTTTCAGCGTTGAACTAATAAAATAATTTGCTGTCTGTGGTTCCATATGGGCTGTGGAAATAATTTAGAAAAATTATAGTTTGAGATGGATTGATAATTGATATAATTGAGAACCCCTGGTTAAATGTGTTCTTGGACACATCAATTTGAAAGCTGGACCAAAGTGTTTGATTTAATTCAATTACAACAAGGCCTAATACAAAGATAAGCTGTAAGTACAGTTTGGAGTCTGGACAGTCTTTTTTACTCAACGCCTCAATAGGTAGATCTTGCCTTCACCAAGGCAAAGGTTGGTGGTCTTAGGCCTAAAAAGTTTGGGGACCACTGATGTAGGCATATAAAGTCAAAAAGGCAACAAAACTGGGACAATTTTCTTTACACAGTTACACAGATCACTGACTTGTTGTCTTGTTTATTTTGGCTACAAAGATGATGTGATGTCTTTAGAAAGCTAAGAAAATCCATAAGTATATGAAACTCAAAATGCCCTTTGTTATTAATGTGAATGAAAATGAGTCAAATGTTACATTTTGTTTATCATTTTGGAAATTCAATTTGATTAATTATATTTTTGAAAGCTAACATCACATTTGAATTGCCAAATAATAACATACACTCTTACTCTTATTATGCATAATTGAGTTCGGCATTTTGGCCCGGCCCTCCAAAATATTTTCAGTTGCTCATTTGGCCCCCTGGGGAAAATAATTGCCCACCCCTGCTCTACAGGGTCAGTCACCACACAGGCAGTCATTGACTTTCTGGAGGTGCTTTTTGCTCGTTGGGGCATGCCCACAACAATCACGACAGACAACGGGCCGCAATTCATCTCTGCAGAGTTCACAACTTTTCTGAGTGAGCGGGGGTTCAGACACATACGCACAGCCTTCTATAACCCTCAGGCGAATGGGGGTGTGGAGCGCATGAACCAGACGCTGAAAAATGGTATCAGAGCTCACCTAGCAGAGGGGTTTCAATTCTCAGCAGCACTCCTGCGGACCCTACTGCACTACCGAGCTGCTAAACACACTACAACAGACAGCTCGCCAGCACTTCTGATGTTGGGGCGGGAGCTATCACTACCCCTGGACTGCCTTCGTGTTGCTGCTCACCTGACATCACAGGGGGCCCAGCGGGAAACAACTGATCAGCTACGTGACCGAGTCTCAGCACGACAGCAGGCAACTAAACAGCGCTTTGACCGGTCCCACAGAGCCAAACTCCCAGCTTTCACCATTCTGGACTGGGTCAGGGTCAGGAGGCCCACAAGGGGCCATAAGCTTTTATCATTCTGGTCAGCGCCTTTCCAGGTGACTGAGCAACTGGGGCCTGCCACCTTTCGCCTCTCCGTGCCAAACCGGGCTACCTCATGAATTACTATGTTTGAATGTATTGAATTTATTAAATTACTATGTATGAATTTATTGAATTACTATGTTTGAATGTATTGAATTTATTGAATTACTATGTATGAATTTATTGAATTACTATGCTTAAATGTATTGAATTTATTGAATTACTATGTTTAAATGTATTGAATTTATTGAATTACTATGTTAAAATGTATTGAATTTATTGGATTACTATCTTTGAATGTATTGAATGAATTGCATTTTATCTTGCAGGTTTTAACCTCATCAAGACTGTTCGAGTTACTTTAGTCTGGTGTTCTAAAGCACTTTACCTTTTAAATAGCCTTGTCATAATATGTTCGGGCCGGACTGAAGTCATTAACAATGTATTCTGATTATCTACTATAATTATTATATTATTGTTATTATATACTATAATATTCGTGTTATATCTCACTCAGGGATGTGGGTTGGATCTCCCCTGGAGAGGGGGGAAAATGTTATGTATCCATGACAGTGTTCACGGCATGCCCGTATTTTGATAGCATGCCTGTATTTTAATGTAACGGATGATGTGTTTCCGGTGAGTGTGTCAGTTGGAATAAGTTTCAGTAAACAGTTGAACTTATGAGGCTCCCGTGTTTTGCGTAGTGTTTGCACACACAACAGGTTTCACAGATACTGAATCTATATTACAGATACAAAATCTATATTACAGATTACAAAATACTTATGACATTGATCTGATTCCATAAATCACACCCTCTGTGCTCTGTGATTTTGTGATAGGACACAGCGGAGATTTAATTACAGCATAGTCCATAAAGCCAAGCCCTGAGCCAAGCAAATCAATTTGTCCACTTACCTATTGTCCATTTTTATCTGTGTTAATACAATACCATTTAGTCTTAAAGTCATCCTAAAGCTTATGAATGCAAATAAGTCATGTGGTTGCATAACATTTTGTAATCTCTCATTGTATTCTTTCATTGTGCTCTCTTCAAAAACATGACGAAGGTCTCTTGTCCTAGCCCGTTAGAGAACCTCTTCCTCTCAAAGACAGAAATGATTCTACATGATTTCCAGGGAAGATGAGGACCACCCCCCAAGACCCAGCTCATTTTTGTATTACTCACACCTTACACTCATCTCACACATGTCTTTGTGGACCAAAGACACAGGAAGGAGTAAAGGAGGATGGCGTGATGATGGTGATGCTTTCTCAGAGGAAATTGCCTCAAGAGATCTAGACTCACTCATGTCACAGGATCCCTCCCTCCCCTCTCAGCTCCTGCTTAGGGTCTCATGGGCTGGCTCAGGACCCAGGAATTGGCTCAGGCACTGACCCAGTGATGTTCCCCAATGTTGATGTTTACGACCAGCTACGTAAAAGAAACTGGCTCAGCCGTTGGTATTTTCATCCCTTTTGCAAACCAAAGTATCAGCCAAGGCTATTCTGTCTTCCATTAAACTAAGCCGGCCATTGAGCGAATACAGAAATTATAGCTTCCAAATGTGACCTCCATTGCGAGTGCTCGTTTAAATGTACCCCCTAGAGATGTTGTGGATGCCATTGAACATGTTCTGATGGGCTGTTGTTGTATGTGCATTGGTCCGGCCTCCTCTGAGGAGAAGCATGATGCAGAAGCTTCAGGGCTGGATGGGGATCTATTGCTGAGGGACTGGCTTGAATTAGTGCACCGCATCAAGGTCTGGGTTCACTTAGACTTAGTCGTCGCTCTCCCTTTCCACCCTTTTCTTTCACTTTCTGGTTTAAAAGTGAGTGAAGTCTGTGTGGATGTGTGTGTGTGTGTGTGTGTGTGTGTGTGTGTGTGTGTGTGTGTGTGTGTGTGTGTGTGTGTGTGTGTGTGTGTGTGTGTGTGTGTGTGTGTGTGTGTGTGTGTGTGTGTGTGTGTGTGTGTGTGTGTGTGTGTGTGTGCGTGCGCGCGCGTGTGTGTTGGTGCGTGCATGTGAATGTGTGTGTGTGTGTGTGTGTAAGTGTGTGTGTAAGAGAGAGAGAGAGAGAGAGAGAGGAAGTTTATGCACATGTGTCTTTGTATTTGTGTGTGTTTATCTGTGTTTGTGGATGAGAGGCATATGGGGGAGTTGGGGACGAGAAAGACAATGCATAAACAAATAACATCTCTCTGGCGCTCCCCCCTTTCTCCATTTCCCCTTCTCCCCCTCCCAAAATGCCCTCATCACAGGAAGTGGGCGTCAGGAATGACTCAGCCTCTTCTGACCTCCCCTGTCACTCCCTCCTTTCCCTCATCACTCTTTTTTTGTCCCTCTGTTCTTCGACAAGCTTTAATTACAAGGGCCACTTATTTATTTTTTCTTCTTTTCAGCACTCAACACTTGTATGTCTCCCTCACCCCCATCCCCCCCCCCCCCTCTCTCTTTCGCTCTCGAACTCTCACGCTCTCACTTCTCAAACACTTGCACCTCTTGGCTAGTGATGACTCATAGCTTTCTCCCCTGTCCAGCCCCCTGTCTCTCTCTCTCTCTCTCTACCTCTCTCTCTTTCTTTCTCTCTCCTGTAATTCTCCAACTCCAAATGATATCCCTCCCCTAAGCAGTGGACGTGAAACAGCTGTGGCACAGATGTGTGCCCCATCCCATACCTGCTCAGGTTGGAGAACTCAATCGAATCCACAGAGCTCTCTCACACACATCTACATGAACAAAATGGACACGCATGGACTCTTGCCTGACCAACTTACACAAACAAAAAATCAAAGAGACATCCTACAAACATAACCCCCCCCCCCCCCCCACACACACACACACACACTCACACCCACACCACTGCATACTCACACACCCACGCATTCACACAAACTTTCACAAACCGCTTACACATCCATGGATGTTAGTCAGTGGAGTTCAAAGGAAAGCGTGTCATAAACAGAACCGACTGGGAAAGGACAGGAATGTGCTTCTCTGTGGGGAATTCACAGCAAGCTAGCAGGACACAGAGAGAACGAAAGAGAGAGAGAGAGAGAGAGAAGCGAGAAAGAGAGTAAAAGAAAGAGTAGAATGGGGGAAGGAAGACACGCAAAGAGCAGAAAAGTTGAAGGGGGCCCACCGTATAACCCCTCGTCTCTCCTGTACACTGTAATGGGACCTCAGTGCAGAGGAGAACAGGACTACAGTCCCAGTCTGTGAGGGAAAGCCAGGAGACCTCCGTCCAGCCATCAATAGCACTGAAGGGTCCTGGTGACAGGCTACACTAATGGAAACCAGAACGTCCAATCTAACCATCTCCAGTCTGGCCTCCCCAGGGGAGAGGTCCTGTTACATTACCCCCCCGCCCCCGCTCCCCAAAAAAAGACACACTCTGACACATGCACACCTTTACAAATCAAGAGAAAAAAAGGAGCCTCTTTTTTAAAATGCACCGGGCAGGGTGGTGAACACAGTCGCTATAAAACAAACCTGTTCCTGTATTCCTGTTTACTATAAATACATTCCCTGCCAATGGATGGCAAATTCTGGAATGCCCCTGTACCCTGTTTTTTTCCCATCCCATCGACGTAAGCCACTGGAAATAACCCATCCCCAACAGACTGACTGACTTACTGACTGTGTCCACTGGGACAAGGGCGAGAGCACTGACATATCCCAGCCCATCCTCCCACACACCTCCGCTCAGATGGAGCTCACTCGTGCATTACTATAAATATCCAGTCCATTCCTCTGGTTACTCTCCCTCAACCTCACCCAGTTCACCCGATGGCAGGATGATTTGTACGATTGGTCACACCACTCTTAATTAGGTTTGCTGCTGCTGCTGCTGCTGGTGTTTGAGTGAGTGGCGTGATTGAGTGGCGAGCAGAGCGTCTGAGTGATTGAGTGGGTGAGCAGACCGTGAGTAATTGAGTGAGATGAGAGAATATGTCTGTCCCCAGTCAAAAGGTCACAGGGGGAGAAACAAGAGAGAGAGGTAGAGAGAGCGATTTAGAGGGAGAAATAGAGGAGGGAGAGAGAAAGAGAGGGAGAGAGATAGGGAAGGAGAAAGGGGGAGGGGGGGGGAGAGGTTGCGGAGTCAAGGCCAAAGGGAATTTCCTGAACCCCCTGAACCACCCCAACCTCCCCCCACCCCTCCGCCCCCGCCCTCGCCTCCTTTCCCCATCCCACTCCACCCACACACCCCTCTCCACCCCCGCACACTATCCCATGAAGCAGTGGGAGGGGGTATTTCGCAACATAAGTGCAGAGTACTTATGAAAGCAATTGTTGTCAATAGTAATGTTACTGCAGATTATTACATGTTAATTGCACATTAAATTGCACTTCACTTTGTATCTTTTACAACAAGTACACTGTTCATAAGTCATTAAACACCAATATTAATGAAGTATACGTGATCAAATGACATCTGATTCGGTATCTCATTTACATAAGTGTACATGTGTGTTGTTGAATATGTGGCATCCACAAAGTTGTTGTTGGATGTCTTCACATAAAGTCTTATTATTGAGCCAAGGAAAAATGGCTGTTGTTTCTTCTTCTTCTTCTGCTTCTTCTTTTATGGTGGTCTGGGTTGTGGAACACATTACAGAAGAGTCAGTGTAGTCGGACATTAAAACACAAGTCAGAGAGACTCCAGCTAGAGGAGTATAGAAAGAGAGAGGAGAGAAGTAGAGAGGAAGGGGGCTGACAGCAGGAAGGGAGGGAAGGCTGCATGTGAAAGAGTAAAGAGAGAGAGTAAAGAGAGAGAGAGAGAAAGAGAGAGAGAGAGAGAGAGAGGCAGAGGCAGAGAGAGAGAGAGAGAGAGAGAGAGAGAGAGAGAGAGAGAGAGAGAGACATTCCACAGATATAATGGCTCCAGTTCTTTTTTTAGCAAACCTATCTCACCAAGTCCCTGGGTATGAGTCAGGGTCCAACATGTTTTGTAACTGATGTGAACGCTGTGAACAGAAGTCAGACACACACACACTGATTCACCATGCAGTTGTAAATAGCTTGGCCACACAGTAAACAAAGCCAACCACAAAAAAATGGTAAAATATCAGACACAGGAACAGGAACACCCTGTGTTACACAACCTCACAGATGAACCAAACCCAGACCCACTTACTCAGGACTCTGACTCCGACTCAAGTGGTCCTCTCACACATCAAACACAAACAGACGCTAACTCACACACACAGAAAAAAAAACCACACATACGCACTTAAGCAGCAGACACAGGTACACAAACATGAACACACATACAGAGAGAGAGAGAGAGAGAGAGAGAGAGAGAGGCACACACACACACACACAGAAATACAGACACCGAACATAGACACACACACACACACTTATCCCACAACTCATCATATGTCAGTCATGCTGTGGAGAGCCACATGCAGATATCACAGAGGGTGTGTCGGCTTTCCCAGCTCTGTCTTTGAAGTCAGATGAGTGGCACACATTTCATCCTCTTTGAAGGAGCCTCTCAGATGTTCATTACAAAGACAGTAGTACACTAATCCTGTAATGTCATAGTGATGTAAGGCCATTGTTGTGGTCAGACCACAGGCCTTTGGTGGTGTGTGTTATTAAAACAGAATAGACGTGTAAAGAGATCCACAGTCCTTGTGTGGTCTGTGTGTGTATGTGTGTGTGTGGTTGTGTGTTGCTTCTTCTTCTCTTCCTCTTTCAGTCCTTTGTTTTACTTCATTCTGGCTCAACATAAAAAACTCAGACGCTCTCTTGAAGTCTATCTCTTCCATCTTTCTCTTGGAATCTCTTTCTTTCCGCTCGAAACGGGATGGTTTTGTGTATAATAAATAAATAAATAAATAAGCTTTATTATAATAGTTAAAATATTCATTAATTATAATGTCAACCTCTTCACATAACAACATTAACATCAAAACAAGTAACACAATGTGAATGCAAACAAAAGCAAATAAATATATGAGCCCTATACTTTACCACCTCTTTATTCAGTTGATATTTCAAATAACATGGTGTGCTCTGTATCTGCTTTTAAAATTTCAACTTAAAAGAAATGCAGCCAACTCAATGCAGTATGATGATGTATTAATGAATGGCTTATTGTCACTAGGGACTGCGTGACCCTCCTGTTGGCCAGGGTACCAGAAGTAGTAAAAAACATGGGCCTACTTTTCTCTGGTACTGTTTAGGTCACTGTTTCCATGACAACCGGACGATAAAACAGTGGATCTGATGACATGGGGGTTGCTAGCTTCAGAATCTACAGATGATTGTGCTTTAAGCCAAGAAGTGGACTCTCTCCTGATGTTTTCTGCCTCCCTTCCGTGTTCTCCCTGTGCATGTTTGTTAAATACCTAGACACCCTAAACCAACATTCAGCCTCTCAGAAAATATAGAGGGAAGCGCTCCAATGGAGGCAGGGCATTTACTGTAAAATACCAAATGGCAATTATATGTTAGACTGGGCTTGGGTATGTCTGCATCTTCTGCACACCATATAGCAGTTGTCCTGATCGTCAGGCTACATTCTCATATTGTGACCCTACTGTGTGTGGTTGGGACATATTTGAAGGGGTGTGAACCTGACACAACAAAATCATTTCCATTGAATGTTGCTCTTAATGAAATGGAGCTGTGTCTTTGTTCAGTTGATGTGTGCAACAAGTCATGCTATAGGATACTTGAGTAATGAGAGCTCAGATGAGATGCTCAAGCCCTAGCCTGTAAATAGGCCTGTAAATAGGTACGATAGGCTTTGTATGAATGATATCTTAAACACCTTCATATATATTCACCTAAAATATATATTACATAGCTTATATTGGTATAATGGTGTAGTAGTGTGAATAGTAGGCAGAAGATTATTATTTACATTTATTTTGATGCATTTATTATATGGTGTCCTGCATTCCTTTCTTTTTCTTTCTGAACATTTAAAAAAATTCAGGGTTGCTGAAATAAAAGAAATCTATTCTACCTTTCTTTCTTCCTTTTCTTTTCTTTCCAAATCCATCAATCCCTCACCCCCTATCTTTGCTCTTTGTGTTGAGGTGATGAACAGCAAGGGAGCGTCTTCAAAGTCCGGTCATGGAAAGAACACACGGAGAGATGAGAGAGGAAGTGACACGCTCAGCTGAAAAAACTCTGATAGCCATCACCAGCTCTCAATCTGCAGGTGTGATAAGGAGGGGAGTACAGGAGGGGAGAAAGGGTGTTAGAAGAGAGAAAAAAGAGGAAAAAAGAGGGAAAGAATAAGAAGGGGGGAGCGGTGAATAAAGAGTGAGAGAGAGAGAGAAAGAGATACAGAGAAGGAATGAGAGAGAGAGAGAGAGAGAGAGAGAGAGAGAAAGAGAGGTCGACAGGTGAAGAAAAACATAGGACATTCTTATAGGAAGGGGCTTTTTGTAACCAAGTTCCTCTTTTGTGAGATCAGATAAGAACCTGCAGCTCTTAAAGATGGACCCTCATTCAACCTTCAAAGCAGAACGGCATCTTATAAACAACTGCCATCTTCACCCATGTTATGAATCTATTGTATTCCATTACAGATTCCAGTGTAATACTCCAATGACCTCTCACAAACACAAAGACACACACACTCACTCTCAGACACACATGAAGGCATTTATGCACAGACACAGGCACAGACAACACAGACACACTAACAAAAACACATCCACGCTCTCTCTCTGACATACACATACTCATACACTCTCAAACACATAAACACATGTATGTAGACACACTCAACCAGACAAACACACACTCTCTAACATACACATATACATCGGTCTTAAACACACATGAACACACGTATACACTTACAAACACACCCAATTAGAAATGCACCACACACACACACACACACACACACACACACACACACACACACACACACACACACACACACACACACACACACTCAGTTCATATTAAGTATTTACAGTTTTTTACAATTGCTAAAACACATTCTTGAAACAGTCACTCATTTTCTCTAAATTCTGAACACAAAACCTCATCTTCAAGCACTATTTACAAAACCTCTGAATCCTCTTGCAAAATGAAACTTTCGCCTCAAAACAGTTTTACCTGTGCTCAAAATCAAACACTGCTGTCAAATCATAAACAAAGTGTTCAAAATGATATACACTTTCAAGCAGTCAGTAAACAATACACCAAAAAATAGAAAACACACTGTTCAAAACATATAGTTCTAAGGGAGAAGTACATTTTTTTTTTTACCTCAAAACAAATTTCATATTTATCTATCATTGACTTTTGATGAATGAAAACATGTTCTCTCATAGTAGCTATACAAATGTATCAGAAATTACTACTTTGCTTTGCTATAATTTGTGTTGGTTCTTTCTCCTTCTTGTAGGTACTGTATATAGTACTGTACCCTGCATCTCACTACTCACAACTCACTCTTGTTCTTTGTTGATGTGAACCTGCAGCCAGTCAAAATCTATTGAGCAATCAGTACTGTTACTGTACCAAATAGAAATCAGTACTGTTACTGTACCAAATAGAAAGCACAATGTTCAGGGCCATACAATTTGTTTACGTATTGTGCTTATACAGCCTACAATGCACCGCAGGCCTACTACAGTATACACTACCACAGTAAAAGGGACACAAATCAAAGGAGTCAACGTGGTGTTTACTTGTCCTCCTCCTCTCACATTGTTTCTTCTATTCATTCTCAGACTTTCTCCTTATCACCTTCAACAACCTGTTTGCTCCATAAACTGGCTCATATTGGTTGTGTCACATCTTTTGATACAAGTTACAGTTTTTTACAATTGCTAAAACACATTCTTGAAACAGTCACTCATTTTCTCTAAACTCTAAACACAAAACCTCATCTTCAAGCACTATTTACAAAACCTCTGAATCCTCTTGCAAAATGAAACTTTCGCCTCAAAACAGTTTTACCTGTGCTCAAAATCAAACACTGCTGTCAAATCATAAACAAAGTGTTCAAAATTATATACACTTTCAATCAGTCAGTAAACAATACACCAAAAAATAGAAAACACACTGTTCAAAACATATAGTTCTCAGGGAGATGTACATTTTTTTCTACCTCAAAACAAATTTCATATTTATCTATCATTGACTTTTGATGAATGAAAACATTCTCTCATAGTAGCTATACAAATGTATCAGAAATTACTACTTTGCTTTGCTCTAATTTGTGTTGGTTCTTTCTCCTTCTTGTACACTGTACCCTGCATCTCACTACTCACAACTCACTCTTTTTCTTCGTTGATATAAACCTGCAACCAGTCAAAATCTATTGAGCAATCAATACTGTTACTGTACCAAATAGAGAGCACAATGTTCAGGGCCATACAACTTGTTTACGTTTTGTCCTTATACAGCCTACAATGCACTGGAGGCAGAGATGGGCAGTATTTCAATTACTTGTATTTGAAATACTAGTTAATTTGCTTTTGAGTATTTTGTAATTTGTATTTGATAGGGCCAATAAAAAATCAAATGTAATTTGTAACGAAATACTTTAGAGTGGAGTAATTTTGTATTTAAAATACTCAAATTACTTTCTCCAGTGTTTAGGCAGAAGGAGATTTTTTTTCTGTCGGATTCTACCACAAGACCATCTGATCTGCCTGTGAATGTCATTGTCGAATCAGTCAATTTGCCAAAAGTGTTGCTTCTTATGGCCCTCCCCATTTTGGGGCGAAAAGGAAATGACCCCAGATCTCTCTCATTGACTCTCATGTTAAATCAATTTTTTTTCACAAAAAAGGGTTGTGGTCGAAAACTTAGAAAGCTGTCTTGATCCTTGTCAATTTATCTTCATTAGTACACCCGACTTAAAGGAGGTTCTTTCAAAGAGCGAATTGAGTTGTTGCACTGAACGTTAGCCATCTTGACACAAGGTGACTTGATGAAAGCCGTGTGATGTCCCTATACGCAATTAGACTTAAGGTCCGGGACGCGATCTGGCACTCAGCGCCTGGGCGAGACTCTCCACTTTGTGAATGAGGCGCGCCTCACCTAGGACGCGATCTGGCACTCCGCGCCGCATTGCATAGAGGCAGGGTCCCGGGCGCACATGAGACTCTTAAATAAAGATCTTAGCCTACTATAAACGTTGTTGAGACTCTTTCTAAAGATCTTACTCATTCTCACAGAGACAAAACAAATAGCTACACGGCCATTTATCTGTTTGATGTCACATGTGTGCGCCAGTGTTGTCAATCACATGTGGGCGCCAATGTTGTCAAAGATAATCTGTAACTTGTGGAAGTTGTATTGTTAAACGGTGAGTACTTTGGTAGATGAAAGTGTTAACTTTAAATACAAATGCTAGTACAACTTCTATACGTTATCTGTTAGGTTGTGAGTGTGCAGTGGTAATGTAAGTTGGATTCGTAAAACGTATTTTAGGAAATAAATGACATTGCTTGACATGTAGCTGTTTGTCTCTGTTTTGTTACCGACTTTCAAACTTAATAAAAATCTCAACAACGTTTATAGTAGGCTACGTTTATTGTTTTGTCTCTGTGACAATGAGTAAGATCTTTAGTAAGTCTCAACAACGTTTATAGTAGGCTACGTTTATTGTTTTGTCTGTGTGACAATGAGTAAGATCTTTAGTAAGAGTCTCAACAACGTTTATAGTATGCTAAGATTTTAAAAAAGAGTCTCATCGGCGCGGAGTGCCAGATCGCGTCCTAGGTGAGGCACGCCTCATTCACAAAGTGGAGCGTCTTGCCCGGACGCGTAGTGCCAGACCCGCGTCCTAGGTGAGGTACGCCCCATCCACAAAGTGGAGAGTGTCGCCCAGGCGCGGAGTGCCAGATTGCGTCCTAGTCCTTACCTGGCATTTACGTATGACGAAAGCACGGTGGGGATAGCCCTCTCGGAAGCCATAGAGATTGCAATGAGAGCCCTGTGGCGGCGGTTACAAACATGAAAAAAAGGATACGGAACCACTGACATGGGCCCGTCATAATAGCCTGCACGTGGCCCGGTGGTTACTACGTTACGCCACTGAATAGCCCAAACCTGAATGTTCTGCTATACCAAATTGTGAGAAAACTGAAAATTCAGAAAACAAAGTATTTCCTGTATTTTACAGTATTTCTCTGTTCCTAAAACACATTTTTTCAAAACATGCCTCGGTTTCTCTGAACACTAAACCCAAGTGCCAACTCCCTAAATCAATTCTGCTAAACTTTAAGCACAATTCTCTGCTTTAGACACAGTTTTCAATTGTTAACCACATTTTCTTCAAAACACTAAACACCATCCTCTCTACTTTGCATGCTTCGTCAATGCCAAAACGTCATTGTGTTCAAACAGAAAACACTGCTAATCAAATGACAAAACTTCCATTTCCAAAGCTGTTGTGCAATTTGAAATCAAAACTTTAGCTCCTAGTTTGGAGAACAATTTATGGCAACATTGAAGTGAGTGGTGATCAGAGGGGCAGAGGAGTGAGAGTAAGAGGAGGAGGAGGAGGAAAATGATGAAGAGGAAGAGCAAGACAGAGAGCCATTACTGTATCTCTGATGAGATTCAGGCCAATGTGTTCAACCATGTGGTCAACATGGGTTTGACCATGCAGGAGGCTGGCAAGGCTGGCCGGAGGGTTCAACCAAACATAAGCCGCTTCTCAGTTGCACCGATTCTCCGGACATTCAGAAGAGAGAATGGGTAAGAAACACTACTACAGTATGACAGTAAAACACTAGTTTGAATGCCTTACTGTATCAGGAGCATAGTATTCTTGTATTTTACTGTAGAATATTTTACATTGTACTGTATTTGTAAAATTACAGTATACGTAAACAAATACAAAGTGCAACCATTGATGACCAAGACATATTCCTAAACATCAATACAAAGAGCCTAGCCACAGTGGACCATGTTCTAAGGCAGAATATCTCGAGAATGAAGCAGGTGTACAGGGTGCCTTTTGACAAAAACTCTGATAGAGTCAAACAATTACAGTATGATATGACTATGTGCAAGTAAGTCATATACAGTACTGTGCAAAAGTTTTAGGCAGGTGTGAAAAAATGCTATGAACTACAGTATTTCTCTGTTCCTAAAACACATTTTTTCAAAACATGCCTCGGTTTCTCTGAACACTAAACCCAAGTGCCAACTCCCTAAACCAATTCTGCTAAACTTTAAGCACAATTCTCTGCTTTAAACACAGATTTCAATTGTTAACCGCACTTTCTTCAAACCACAACACACAATTCTCTGCTTTAGACACAGTTTTCAATCGTTAACCACATTTTCTTCAAAACACTAAACACCATCCTCTCTACTTTGCATGCTTCATCAATGCCAAAACCTCATTGTGTTCAAACAGAAAACACTGCTAATCAAATGACAAAACTTCCATTTCCAAAGCTGTTGTGCAATTTGAAATCAAAACTTTAGCTCCTAGTTTGGAGAACAATTTATGGCAACATTGAAGTGAGTGGTGATCAGAGAGGCAGAGGAGTGAGAGTAAGAGGAGGAGGAGGAGGAGGATGAAGAGGAAGAGCAAGACGGAGAGCCATTACTGTATCTCTGATGAGATTCAGGCCAATGTGTTCAACCATGTGGTCAACATGGGTTTGACCATGCAGGAGGCTGGCAAGGCTGGCCAGAGGGTTCAACCAAACATAAGCCGCTTCTCAGTTGCACCGATTCTCCGGACATTCAGAAGAGAGAATGGGTAAGAAACATAGCATAGTATTCTTGTATTTTACTGTAGAATATTTTACATTGTACTGTATTTGTAAAATTACAGTATACGTAAACAAATACAAAGTGCAACCATTGATGACCAAGACATATTCCTAAACATCAATACAAAGAGCCTAGCCACAGTGGACCATGTTCTAAGGCAGAACATCTCGAGAATGAAGCAGGTGTACAGGGTGCCTTTTGACAGAAACTCTGATAGAGTCAAACAATTACAGTATGGTATGACTATGTGCAAGTAAGTCATATACGTTTCCACAACTGATTACGTCCTATGAGCACAGAAACATTACTGTACTGTATTGTAATCCAATCAAATGTTCAAATCAAACTGTATTTTCAGATGTTTCACAACACAACAATTGTCGATATTGTCTTGAGCAAGAACAGGATGCAGTCTAGTTTTTTTGTCCTTTTATTATTTTGCATTTTTCTTTCATTTTTGAGTTAAAACATTATACAGTTACAATATTTTACAACAGAATAAAGCGTACAGTAACACTGGAGATGAAAATGCATAATACTCCTGATAAGGCCTTCATATTAGTGTTTTCCCATTTCATAGTAGTGTTTTCCATTGAGCACATCAGTGTTCAATCAATGCTTAGAATGTCTACTCAAATAATGGTCTGTGTTTGTTGTTTGAAAACAAAATGCCCTTTTGAGGTGATATAATAGTGTTTTGAAACCAAAGTGTCATTTTGCAAGAGATATAAAGGGTTTTGCATTTTGTATGAGTGGTTTTGGGATTTGTGTTTAGAGCTAAGAGAAACCGAGGCATGCTTTGAAAAAATGTGTTTTAGGAACAGAGAAATACTGTAAAAATACAAAATACATGTATTGTATTTTGTTACATTTTCTGGCAACAGTATTTAGTATTTTATTTTGATACATTTATTTGAGGGGTATTTTGTATTTTGTATCAAAATACATTTTGATGTATTTTTGCCCATCTCTGACTGGAGGCCTACTACAATATACACTACCACAGTAAAAGGGACACAAATCAAAGGAGTCAACGTGGTGTTTACTTGTCCTCCTCCCCTCACATTGTTTCTTCTATTCATTCTCAGACTTTCTTTTTCCCACCTTCAACAACCTGTTTGCTCCCTAAACTGGCTCATATTGGTTGTGTCACATCATTTGATACAAGTTAAATCAATTTTGAGTGGTTGTGTTCAATCAATGACATTTGTCCTCTATTTGTATTTGGTTGTTGCCACTTGTGTTTACCAGTATGGATGACATGTGAATAAGAGTGCAGAATGTATTTTAAGACTGAGAATGTGTTTAGAGTTTTGCTGAAAAGTCTAAGTGAGACCTGCAAATTGTGTTTTACCATGAGAAATAGTTTGAGGTATTGACAACAGACTGCGCAATTAGCTTCATGAGTTCAGGCAACTGAGAACTTTGTTCAGCCAGTGGGTTTTAGTGTTTTAGCAATTGTAAAAAACTATAAATCAATTTTGAGTGGTTGTGTTCAATCAATGACATTTGTTCTCTATTTGTATTTGATTGTTGCCACTTGTGTTTACCAGTATGGATGACATGTGAATTAGAGTGCAGAATGTGTTTTAAGACTGATAATGTGTTTAGAGTTTTGCTGAAAAGTCTAAGTGAGACCTGCAAATTGTGTTTTACTGTGTGAAATAGTTGAAGGTATTGACAACAGACTGCACAATTAGCTTCATGAGTTCAGGCAACTGAGAACTTTTTTTTCAGCCAATGGGTTTTAGTGTTTTAGCAATTGTAAAAAACTGTAATACAATTCAATTCAATTCAATTCAATTCAATTCAATTCAATTCAATTCAATTCAATTCAATTCAATTCAATTCAATTCAATTCAATTCAATTCAATTTCTTTATTTCGCCTTGTACACAGGTACTAGGAATTTAGATTGGTATTCTCCATGCAGGCTGGAGCATTACCAATAGAAGTTTTTGTCCTGATAGCCCTATATCGCCGTCCAGAGGGGAGACGGTTAAAGAGGCAGTTGGCAGGGTGTGAGGGGTCTGCTGTGATCTTCACAGCTTTCCTGCCGGATCTGGAGCTGTGGAGGTCCTTGATGGAAGGAAGGGGGCAGCCGATGATGCGCTCTGCAGCCCGTACGACTCTTTGGAGCCTGGCCTTAGAGCGAGCAGAGGCAGAGTCATACCAGACCGAGTGTGAGGATG
>NC_137928.1:25511958-25569458 GCF_963457725.1 Sprattus sprattus | reverse complement strand
GAGACAGGCAAATAGAGAGGGGAAGAGGAGGGAGAGAATGAAAGACAGCCATAGGGTGAGAGTGAGTGGAACAGACGGATAGAGAGAGGGAATGAGGGACTGAGTGAGAGAAGGAGGGAGAGCGGGAGAGAGAGAGAGAGGGAGGGAGAGAGGCTTCTGGACGCTGCCAGGAAAAGGGGCTGTGTGTCCGGGAAGGCCAGGCTGGTCTCACCGACCTGTGAAAAGCAGCCCTGCCAGTACGGAGACACTCTCCAGAGTAAACAGGTGTGAGCTGTTTACCTGTCTGTGTTGACACACATACACATACGCGTGTGTCCGCGCACTCGCATACACACACTCACTCAATCACTCATGCCCGTGCACACACACACACACACACACACACACACACACACACACACACACACACACACACACACACACACACACACACACACACACACACACACACACACACACACACACACACACACACTCATTAGGAGGCAAATAAACATGTCATACCCCAAACATATACATGCACATGCACACATACAGAACTACAAATACACACATGGGCATGCACACACTCAGAAACACACAAACACACATATATGCAGACCCTCGTGTGTAGTTCTATACACAAACTGAATACACAAGCAGCTAGCTGAGTATGAATGTACGTGAAAAACTGTAGTCATGTCAACACAGTAACACCCAATAATCCCAATTAGAATTCCCAAATATCTCAATAATCATCACTATTAAAGGAATCCTCCAACACGAGGAAAGATTATGTTTAATGTTGTTTGTGTAGAATGAGTATTTACAATGGCAAGCGTGATGGTTGAAAAAGTAAGTGCAAATACAAACAGCTGTCACAATATGAAACCGACAAACTGTTGGAATGACTCATGTGAAATTGATGAAATGGATGATAACCGAACCTAAAAGTAAAGGAAAAGTCAAAATAACAGCACATTGGATAAGATATGACAAAGAAACAAACAGTTCAAGATATAAAGACATTATAATCAGACCCATGTTCTCCACTGAAAATTGGGAACATGAAGACGGTATCAGTTATACAACTACTTGAAAGCAAAGCCAGCACTAACAATGCTACCATATGCCTTAGCTCTTTTGAAAAAATACAACACATTACAAGAAGAAGCACACATACACAGCTACATACACAACCATAAAAAAGTAACATGGCGCAATTGAACTTCAGATGTCCATACACAGGTCATCGGAAAAAGCATAGTGTGAAATGCAAAGGCACGCAAACAAAACAAGAGAATGCACTGGACCGCTCCTGAGGGCATGTGAGGACCAGAGAGTTAAGGACAGAGTGAGGGCCTGGTTTTGTGTGTGTGTGTGTGTGTGTGTGTGTGTGTGTGTGTGTGTGTGTCATGTGCAGGGTGCACAGGCGCCTCCACGCAGATGTGGCCCTCTGTCAGACAGACGCTGAGTTAGCTGCAGGTCAATTCCTGTAGGATGAGTCCTCAGGCCTGGACAACACCTGGACCTCTGGCATGAGGGAAAGGGCTTGTCTTTTCACTCACTCTCTCTCACACACACACACACACACACACACACACATTCCCCTTTGTAGGATAAAATGTCTCCAAGGAAACAAGAACTGTATCCACTTGCAGCTGTCAATAATATGTGTTATGTCTCATACACACACACACACACACACACACACACACACATGCACAAACCAAACATACCCTCAGCTCAGTCGCTCTCCACTCAGGCATTCAAGTTCTTGTCCTCCACATCTTTTCCTCTCTCTGGCTCATCTCTCCTTTGCTCCAGCTTTCCTTAGTGAGTCCATTGCTCTCCATTCCAAACTCCAGGGCAATGGCCAAGACAGAAGTTCAGTGACCAGGCCAATTCCATCCCGAGCTCTTGGCCGTGGAGAATACACAGCAACTCTCCCCTCCACTACCACCAGAAGTCATTGTTTCTGTTAAGGATTTTTGTTTTAGTGCAAACAATTCATCCCCTCGTCTCCTGTGAAATGTAGGTCTCCCAAGGGGAACTGGCTTGGCGAATGGGTGGCTGGGAGGGCCATAAGCTCAGCTGTGGCACACATTTTGCCGCTGTGCGCCATCTCTGCACCCGTCTTGCCGTCATCCATTAGCCTTTTCATTTCTATAAGCACCATTTGAAATCTTCATTGTACAGAAAAACAAATGGCTGATGCCGGGTAGAGTAGCCTCTCAAGTTCAATGCAATGTAACAAAATAAATTAATTAAAAAAAACATCAAACTTAAATGAATATACTAAAACACACATAGTATATCATTATATGTAAATCTATACTTATATATCTATTTAAAAAAACGTTATATTATGTGTTTGAAATGAATGTCCTTTGGTCTTCAAAAATATTGAGTGTATGGAGGAGAAGAAAAGAGGCTAAGTGCGGAAGGCTTGTTTGCTGAACTCTTTTCAGACTTTGGTGAATAATGTCCTCCACCTCTTCTTTTCCTGTTTTGTGGTCATTTCTGAGGCTTCTGTTCCTCTTCTTCTCCTTCCTTGCATCTTCTGTTCTGCCACAGCTCTCAGTGGTGTGTGTGTGTGTGTGTCTGTGTGTGTGTGTGTGTGTGTGTGTGTGTGTGTGTGTGTGTGTGTGTGTGTGTGTGTGTGTGTGTGTGTGTGGATTGCATTGCAACAGTGTGAGTTTGTACATTTAAATATATTTTCACTTAGCAGATGCTTTTATCCAATTGAACCTAAAGTCCAAATACACCGTTCGTTTAAAAGACTAAAACTCCATGGGAAACTAACGCATGACTTTGTTAGTATTCTGGTCAGCCAGATGAGAGGCAGGAACTGTGTCTCTGTTTTTCATTTTTCATCAAACTGTACCTAAATATCGACTTCTACATGTGTGAGTGAATATGTATGTTTGTATGTATGTATGTGTGTGTGTGTGTGTGTGTGTGTGTGTGTGTGTGTGTGTGTGTGTGTGTGTGTGTGTGTGTGTGTGTGTGTGTGCATGTGTAGTGGTGGCAGGCATTCAGTCAAACAGAACTTGGGGGACTTCTCGATCCAAACATTTAGCTGCATTTGCAGCTCTTGACACTCATGTTGGATAACTGCTCCACCTATAGAAAGACAGAAGAGCCCAACAGAAGATGGTCAGTTTGACTTGTTCCTTAGAGACTGACTGACTGATGAACTCAGAGTTCAGATTGATTTCTCACATTGTTGCTAAATCGTACTGACTACGTGCACGCGTGTCGCTAGCTACATTAAGCCTTTATGACTGTGTTAGTTGAACGTGGGGAAAATAGTTGACATTGTTTAGAGCCAACTCCAAACACTGGTGGTGCTGTTTACCTTGTGTTGCCGGCCAACATAGTAAATAATTGGCAGGGGGTCCAAGACGTGAGGGACACAACAGGGCTGGGCCGATGCTCCGGGGTTGTGATGTTTATACAGAGCTAGAATCTGTGAGACACACACACAAACACACACACACACACACACACACACACACACACACACACACACACACACACAGACACACACACACACACACACACACACACACACACACACACACACACACACACACACACACACACACACACACACACACACACACACACACAGAGAGAGAGAGAGAGAGAGGGTTCAGAAGTGCTTCATCAGCTTGACCATGGCCAAAGCAATCATTAAAAGACAAGAGCACAGTTACATGTCAGCGTCTTTGCAAAGGTTTGGCTGGAGAGTAGGAGCAAGTGTGGGCGTGAGTGTATGTGAGGGTGTGAGTGTATGTGTTTGTGTGAGTTTGTGTGTGGGTGTGTGAGTGTGTGTCTGTGTGTGTGTTTGTGATGGAGAAAGAAACAGACAGAGAGAAGGAAAGTAAAGGTGTGCGCCAATGTGTAAAAAAAGCACATCCAAGATTCGGTCAGATAAAGGTCACTGGCCTAAATGTGTAGGTGTGTGTGTGGGGGGGGGGGGGGGGGGGGGAGAGAGAGAGAGAGAGATGGTCCTATTTGCTCACACCACTCTGATACACTGATTTATAAACTCCACTCCCCTACACACACACACGACAGACACATCTATTCTACCTGACAGTCCCCACATTACACACATCCCTAGTCACACCTTAGCCCCACACACAGCCCCCAGCCCTGGGAACAACACACAGCACAGAGCCCTGGGGGTGGGGTCTGCTGTGGTCAGGGGCCGTGTCTCTGTGGGCCACCAACCTCTGCCATCCGCAGCTACCATGGTTTAACTCTCAGACCTGCCCATCCTCCTTCTCCCCACGGATATTATCACTTCAGAATGTGACAGGCTACTCTATAGTATTACTATGTGCCTTTGAAAGTATATATATATCACTTTCGAAGGCACATTTGACTGGCAAGTTTATTGACCGGTTTTAGATAAATATAAATATACTAGATACATTAGTATAAATCACAACACAACACAAAGCCCAGGTAGTACGTGAACTGGCACTAGCTGGTGCTGGCAACGTCATTTGTGAAGGATCCTTGTAGCTCAGTGGCCTGTGCCCTCACCAAGAAATGTTGGACAATCTGATACTGCGCTCCATTTCAGTGTTGGTGGTTGTGTTATTGTGAGTAAGAATCCTAAGGCCTACTACCTAAGGTAGGCCACACAAAACTGTCCCGACAAAAAAATGCGGTTCACAACTCCTGCAGCTTTAATGGCCAAAGAAAGCCTTTTGCATGCCTTCACCATCCTCATTGAAGATTACTTAGAGGGTCGCCAAGATGAAACATTTACATTCCCTCAAACAAAAATGCCACAGTGACAAGATTTTGTAAGCGGCCCATTCTAAACACACTTCATGAGGATAAACACACTTAAAGACGACCCCTTCAATCCTGTCTACCCATCCAGTCTACCCATAGGACCTTCATTTAGGACTTTATCATGTTAACATTTTCTCAATTACTTTGCAAGGTACTGCTGTTTCTAAATCTGTACACCAGACAGACCAGTAGCCATAAGACCACAAATATGAGGGATTCATTTTCACACTGGGACTTTTTAGTTTGATTAAAGTTTGGCCGATACTTTTCTTTCCAAAATAATATAAATTATATACAACAAAAAGCACCCTGCATCACTGCAGCTGGTAAAACATTACCTGGTCACCAGTTGGTGAAATTGCAACTGCTTTAATTTGGAAATTTGTCTTGGACGAGGCCTAAGGTAGTAAAAGCTCATAATTCAAACATATCAAAGTGAACACTGACACACCTGGCAAATAACTGAGCAACAAAGTCAGCCTATATCTGGAGTCACACTCTTGGCAGAATGTTTGCACAGGAAAAAAGCCGTTTAAGCCTGACACACACGCACACACATATATATGTGTATATATATATATATATATATATATATACTGTATACGGTATATCCTGGTCTAGTTTATAGTCACATCTCCTCATCTATAAGTAATGGATTTTTCATGTATGAGAATTGTTGTGTTTTGTCTTTTTTCTGTTTATCTCTTTCTTTCTTTTTTCTTTTTCTTTCTATCTTTCTCTCGGTCCTGTGGCGTTGCAAAATATCTGTCATCTGCTTGGCGAAAGACTGTGTTTCCTCCCAAACACATGCATACGTGTCGCCTTATACACAGAGTGTTTCATAAGACTACGCCCGCCTCAGCACCCCAGCAATCATGTGAGCTGAATACACACGCCAACATATGGAGAGAGGAGGAAGGAAATGAACCCAGATAACAGCACACTCCTAACTGACCCCAGGTCAGATCTGGGACAGGCTGCAATCTTTTGAGAGCGAGCTGATTGAGGAAGCCTGCAGGTGAGGAGCAGGCAGGAGCGTACCTGAGAGTGTTTATCTTCTGTGCTCCAGATGTAGGTGCAGGAGCCGACGCAGTAGTTGGCGAAGTAGCCCTTGGGCTTATGGATCCATTTCCAGCCCAGGTCGTTGCGGAAATCGATGTAGAGCTTGCGCACGCAGCAGCTGTCACTCGTACTGCAGGAGACACGGAGCAGGAGGGGACAGAGGTGAGATAAGGGCTTTGCCTCGGATGATTTCAGTCCATGTCATGTGAGGATGGGAAAATGCAAGGCACTGGCAGAAGGGGAAGAAGACGGAAAGGAAACAGGCAAACAAACAAACTGGCATGTGTGATTAAAGAGCTGCTTCATGTTTGTTTGATGACTCACAACAGATGCAGCCGCAGTGGAGCCAGCACAAACGAAGGAAGAGTGAGAGTGAGAGAGTGGAGGACAGAAGAAAACAAAAGAACAGAGAAGAAGGGAAGGGGATACTTGAGAGGAGAAGAGAGGAGAAGAGAAGAAATGAAGGCGAGAGGAATGAGTTCCAGGGGGAAAGGAGAGGTGCAGAATAGAGATGGCCCGATGACGGGGAGAAAGGAGCACAACAAAAAGACACTGAAGGGAAAACGGAGGATAACAACAAAAAAAAGAGAAGATTACAGAAGAGAAGAGGAGGTGAAGGGGAGAGAAGAGAACAGCAGAGATAAAAAGAAAGGAGAAGCGAAGTGAAGAAAAGAGAAGCTGAATGGAGGTTAAGATGCGTATGAAGGCAGATAAGTAATATAGCAGATTGCAGAGGCAGAGGTCAAAGGTCAACAGGACGTTGTGTAATCAACAGGGGCATTGATGATCCTTTTATTATTTTGTTACATATTCAGTCGCTCCATTATTCAATATTCAATCCTTCCATGTGAACTAAAGAACAGCCATAAGATGCATATATTGCTAATAACAGCAGTAGTATACAGCAATAAGCACCACTTAAGTCCCTATCAAAGTAGCCTTTGCGTGTGTCCTTTCTGCTCTCTCTAGCCCTATGTGTCAGTCTGTAGGGGCAGTAACAGAGGTCAAAGGTGAATGACTTACTCGGAGCAGAACTCCTCGGTGGAGGTGGCGCGCTTGCGACGTTTGATGGGAGACGTGCCGTCTGGTGGCAGCGACATGGTCAGGATGTGAGGCTTCTGCATGTTCTGTTTGGCCAACACATTCATGTCTCCTCGTGAAGAATCGATGCCTGTTACCATATGGAGGCAGACACAGAGATAGAGAGAGAGAGAGAGAGAGAGAGAGAGAGAGAGAGAGAGAGAGAGAGAGAGAGAGAGACAATTGAGTAACTATTAAATACATGCTATTTTAAAGGTCATTGTGAGAAAACACATAAATATTATGCAAAAATGGCTAAGGTTAACTAAAGTCCATTATTATCACACTTGTGACAGCTGCTGTTACATCATCCTTACCCTACTGAAGGACACATGATCATTTGTCAAAAACTTTGCCTCAGCATTTGTTAATGCTAGGTTCATATTAGCAGACTCAGCCTTTAATGATAACTATTTCCTTACGCTGATAAGCACACTAGTAAGCTAAGCAGGTGCTGTGTACTATTTAACATGAAGGTCTGAACCTTTTAGGGCCATGCTAAGATTTGATGACCTATCATATTGGGTGTGAGAGGGATTACCAACAGAGAGGGAGTGTTGCCTTATAAGGCTGAAAGTCATCCTGATATCTTTTTTTTGGCATCTCACAA
Source organism: Sprattus sprattus (assembly GCF_963457725.1). Classification (NCBI taxonomy): domain Eukaryota; kingdom Metazoa; phylum Chordata; class Actinopteri; order Clupeiformes; family Clupeidae; genus Sprattus; species Sprattus sprattus. The sequence goes on along the minus strand of NC_137928.1, from coordinate 25,561,909 downwards.
GCACTGTGAAGCAATGATGTCATGAAACATGAAGCAATGGTGTTTTGTGTATGGTAAGCACTGAAGAAGAGGCTAAAGAACATACAAACATACACACACACACACACACACACACACACACACACACACACACACACACACACACACATTTAAGCACGCACAAACACACATATGCAAGAACACAAACACACAGGTATGTAATCCATCCACCACACTTTGTTTGAACTCGTAATATATATATATATATATATATATATATATATATTAGCTATTTGTACTGTTTTGAGCTAGTTGTACTATTGCGGTGTTATATGTTGTTGGTGTGTTAAATGTTGACCCTCGTCGCACTAACAGGATTAAGTCAGATTTAGTTGACAACATGACAATAAAGGCTTTTCTATTCTATTCCATTTCTATTTCTATTACACACACACATTTATGTAAGCACACCCCACACTCACCTGAGATGGAAAACTGGCGGTTCTCCTCTGCCATACCACAGTCACAGTGCAGTTTGAACTGCAGTGCTTGCTCGTCCTCTGTAATGGGAAGAGAACAAGATGATGGTTAGATGAGGGGGAATACCTGAACCATAATATGTGCCGTTGTGTGCAGAAAAAACACTGGTGTCAATGGGCCTCATTCTCGACCTTTTTCTGTAATTCTTCAGAAATGTTTCTTACACGACTTCGCAAAAACAACGTAAGAGAAACGCTTCCGCTGCATTCCCGCACGCTTGAAAATGTGTTCATAAGCAGCCGAAGTCTTCTCAGCTGGGTTCCTTCCGATTAGCTTCTTAGATTGATGCGCGTTCTCGTGAAAGTGGATTTGCATACATACACGCCCTGCCAGCTCCTTATTAGGAGACGCAATTTTAGAAACGTGTGCTGTCGCAATCTCCCGAATCCACCTCGTAACAGGTGTTCATTAATAAGGTGGAGATATTGTATAACGTTGAACGTCCGAAGTCCGTAAAACACATTTAAGGAGTCACTTTTTTTGTTTTTTTATCGAAAAATAGGCACCATAGGTGTGAAGACCGGTCCCAAGTACGAGTATAAATTGTAGTCCGTCCTATAGTTTGAAATGGCAACCATAGGGGTGAAGACAGGCCACCAGTAGTAGTATTAATAGCAATATATTCGTTCTTAGAGATTGACCTTAGTGTTTATTTATTTATTCACTTACATTTGCAGTGTTCATGTCATTCACAATCAGTCTCTTAGCAGACGCAGCCTTTGTCCAAAGTGACTTACAAGGGACAGAACAGTCAAGCTACGAGCCATATAGACCTAGTGTAACAATAAACACTACCTCGTATAATTATGACTATAAATGTGAAACGTAATTGTTAATGATACAAATATTCTCGTATTTATTATTATCATAATTATTTTAATCCGAGGATGTCTGTAGAGTTGACGTGAACGCAATCTCCAACGGGTTCTCACAAATTCGCCCGTTAACCCTTTTACTGTAATACGGAGTTTTTTCAAATGTCATTCCTCAACGCGATTCCTCAAATAACCACAAGATGGCCCGTGGAATCCCATTTGAGAAGAGTTACGGTAGAGTTACGACTGCTATTTCGAGTTCTGAAAGTTGTCTGAAGTTCAGAAGAAAGCACAGAAGAAAAAAATAACGAGAATGCAAATGTTTTCATAAATGTTTCCGAAGTGGAGTTCCTTCTGAAATCCTTCGGAAAGTCTTCCCAACTGCTGTCGAGAATGAGGCCCAATGTCCTTATCCAATTACACACAACACAGTTAATGTGGGCATTGCTTTTCATAGATACTATGTGTGTTCCTGTAAATCAACTAGGAGAGCTCATAAAACCAAGGTTGTGCAAACATAGCAGTGAGGTATAGAGCTGTTTTCTATGGTAAGTCCCCTTGGATAAATGCATCTGCTAAATACATGACTGTAAATATAAGATAAGGTTAACAGTGGGATTTGAGTATATGACCTTGAAATTATTTTACTAACTGCGCAGCAGGATGTAGCGGAAGAGGAGTTTGTGGGGTAGGGGTGGGGGCTCAAGTTCCTTCCCTATTTTCCCTTTCTCATATCTAGCTATTATGAGTGGAGTCAGGTTTTGAGAAAACAGCTTCTTTGAATCAACCCCAATGTTTACATGATTGGCAAGGACTGCATACAGTATGTATGTGTAGAGAAACTGAGGTGCGTTCAAATTCGGCAAACGTTTGAGGCGATCGGGTTTCATTTTAAACTTGAATGTTTGAGAACATTCCAAATCGTTTGATTTAAACAGTAATCTTTAGTCCAACATCCATGTTTGTTTGCCGAGAACTACTTCCTCAGACTGTTGTGTGTGTTTTCACACATTCACAGTGAACGCAAAGCAAATGAAAAACGTTTTGAAAATGTTTGCGAACATTAGCCTTTGTTTGCTATGTTTGAATGCACCTTTTTTTTAGGGTCTGTTGGTTTAAATATTTTAAAACTGTTTTCAAATTTCTCTGGTCTTTATAGTTCTTACAAAAGTACTAGCTTGGATTCCCACTTTCTAAAAACTGAATGTTTCACTCATGGTCAAACAAGGCGATATGCTGCATATGCACACTTACCAATCAACTTATCTTTGTCAAGGGCAGCATATATCAGCCACTATGAGTTGGACTGGCCAGGCTGATTACTTAGTTGAATTCCCTCGACTTCTGTCTTTTGTCAATTCTTTTGTCAAATTCAATTTCACTTTTGTCTGTGTGAGTGTGTGTGTGTGTGTGTGTGTGTGTGTGTGTGTGTGTGTGTGTGTGTGTGTGTGTGTGTGTGTGTGTGTGTGTGTGTGTGTGTGTGGGTGTGGGTGAACATTCCCTCACCGCTGCCCTCCAGCCAGTCCTTGACGGTGTCGGTGATGTCGAAGGTGAGCCAGAAGTTGGTCATGGTCTTGTTGACGAAGCGCGAGCCCAGGTAGCGCTGGCTGGGGCCCAGGCCACGGTACAGCTCCAGACGCTGCTCGTTCTGCATGGTGGTCTGCTTGATGAGCAGCCGCAGCTCCGCGCTGGTCAGCAACGCCTTGCTCACGATGCTCGAGCGCATGGCACTCACGTTGAACAGCAGCTGCGACTTGGTGGTCTCGTTGGCTGGGAGAGAGGAGGGAAGGGGAATAGTGATGGTTATTTACTGAAAATGTTGATGGTTATGTACTTAAAGAATAGTGATGGTTATGTACTGAAGGAATAGTGATGGTTATGTACTGAAAATATTGATGGTTATGTACTGAATGGGATTTCAAATTTGCTTTTGTGTTGAACACCAACTGCATCTATGTGGTGTCATTGGCTGGGAGAAAGGGGGGAGGCGGGTCAGAGAGAGAAGTACACCTTAAATGTTTACTTTCACATAGAATACCAGTTCCGCCTTGGTGGTATCGTTGGCGGGCTTGGGGTGGGGTGGTGTCTAAGGGGAGAATGTGGTGTAAGGTGTGCGATTGATCAAAAGAGTAGGAGAATAATGGTCGGCGAGGTAGACATTAAAGATTTGCCTTCATGTTGAACAGCAGCTGCATTGTGGTGTCACTGGGTAGGGAAAAACATGGACGGTTATGTACGTTAAAGACCGTCTGTTTCAATGGCTGACATGAAGGGAGAGGGAAAGTAAAGGAAAACAAGGGATGGTTAGAATTCAACAAAAATTGAGACAGTCAGTAAAGATTTGCTTGTGGTGTTGGCTGAGATGAGAGAAGAGGCATAGTGCACAACAGGAATGGTTCTGAATGGTATATGGTTTACACTAGAACAATACAACAATAGAGGCAGACACAGATATGAAAGAGCAGCTTCGTGTGGCGGTGGTGAGGGATGGAGGGGGTGAGGCATGATGGTTGTGATTTAACAGCAAGGAAAACTGACATGGTTATAATTACAGTTACTGTCATAACAATGGCCCTATATGTGTCTGTGCCGTGAGGATGACAATTATCGGAAAAAGGAAATGAAAAATAAGTGAGAAGTTCGAGATGATGTGTGAGGGGCTGGCAGATGGTGGTGTTGTTGGCTGAGATGGAGGAGAAAAACAGAAATAGTTATGGTTGGCAAATAGTTTGACAGCGAAGATTTTATGACCAATGACCATTCTATATAAATGATTTATGACACTAAACTATAGGTCTCGACAGACGTATAAATGAAAAGTCAGAGAGAGTGCGTACAAATAGATTCGTTTTGGTGGTGTGGTTCGTGTGATGATGGGGGGGATATAGGGATGAGCCAAGGCAAGATTAAAAGGACATTTGTACATGGAACTAGTGAAAACAGCTTTGACATATTCTCACAGTGCTCACAGATGTACAAAAAAAAAAACGGTGTCCATAAACTACAATCCTCATCAACCACCGGAAAAAACATGGGTGGGAATGTGTGAGTGTGCATATGTGTTTCACACATATACCATACCAGGCTCTATAGTAACAGGAAAGAGGAAGTTGGGAAGGTGTGTGTGTGTGTGTGTGTGTACCTCTACTCAGTGTGCATGAGTATGTGTGTGTGCGCACACATGTGTGTGTGCGCATGAGTCAGAGTATTCATTCATTATGACTGTATGTGTGTGTGTGTTTGCCTCAAAGCCGAGCACGTGCAGACCACACTGTCCACCTGTTGTGTGATGTGTCGTTTCCACCACAGCTGCCTCTCATTCTCTCTCTTTCTCCCTCCTTCCCTCTTCTCTCTCTCCCTCTCACCGCCCTCTGTCTCCCTCCTTCCCTCTTCTCTCTCTCTCCCTCTCACCGCCCTCTGTCTCCCTCCCTCTCTTCCTCTCTCTCTCTATCCCACTCTCCCCCTGATATTTATGCACACAGCACACATCAACCCCACACTAGGCCACAATTAGCCTCACGGTGCACTAGCCAGCCTATTACAGGCCCCGCCAGTCAGCTGCTGGAGCAGGTGCAGGGAGTGGCTCAGACTCTACACCCGGAGTTAGAGAGAGAGAGGGAGGGGGAAGAGATACTGAGAGAGAGTAAGATGGAGGGAGTGACTGAGAGAGAGAGAGAGAGAAAAAAAGGGGAAAGCCGGAAAGAGAGACTTTTCAAACCCTTTATTTTAAAAAACAGGGGAGAGAGGGATAGACAGACAGACAGAAAGAGAGGGAGTGAGAAAGAGAGAGAAAGAAAGAATATGAGTGTATGTGCGACAGAGTGAGATGAGGAGTACTAAGAGGATGGATGAGAAAGAAAAAGAAGGTCAGACAGAAGCAGAGAGAACAGAAAGAGGGAGAGAGAAAGTAAGTAAGGGAGAAAGAAAAGTAGCAGTTTAGTGTTCCCGGATTAACTTCCCTGGAATGATATTGAGACAGAGAAGCAGAGTGATGGAGAGATAGAGGGCAGGGAGGAGCAGAGAGATGGAGAGATAGAGGACGGGGAGGAGCGATGTGAGAAGAAACACTTCATATCCCTGAAAAAGAGCAAGAAATATGTCTGTGGAGGTAAGTGCTCCATTAAACAGGTGACAGAGGGGAAAAGAGATGGAGGGAGAGGAAAGGAAAGATAGAAAGCGAGAGAGGGATGCAGACAAGCTCATGTGAGGTATGGAGCAGAGGTGTGTTGGGAGCAGGGGTGGAGAGGAGAGGAGAGGACAGGAGAGGAGAGGAGAGGAGAGGAGAGGAGAGGAAAGGAGAGGAGAGGAGAGGAGAGGAAAGGAGAGGAGAGGAGAGGAGAGGAGAGGAGAGGACAGGAGAGGAGAGGAGAGGAGAGGAGAGGAGAGGAGAGGAGAGGAGAGGAGAGGAGAGGTGGGGTTTGGGGTTTAGCCTCCAACCAAACACACACCTTTGTCTCAGCCTGTCTGAGCTGCCATCACTCCAGGACGATGCACTGCTGGAATAACTCAGACATGCACACACACAAACACACACACTGCGCCCACTCAGCGTGACGTATGTTAACACACAAGCATACACACACAGGCCCACAAACGCACGCACACACATACACAAAGACACACTCAGACGCAGCCACACACACACATACACACGCAGAAAGCCAAACACGCACATCCACATATGTTGACAGATTGAGGGATTGTGCAAGGCCAGGCCAGAGCAAGGCAGTACCAGTGTGTTCCACTTCGGCAGAATAGCACACTATATATACAAAACTACCACACGAAAGATAGAGATAGGGAGTGTGTGTGTGTGTGTATGTGTGTGTGTGTGTGTGTCTTTGAGAGAGAGAGAAAAATAAACAAAAAGAGAGAGAGAGAGAAGAAAGGTGGGCTGCAATCCATGTAATTAAAAAACACTCCTTTCCCAACTCATATATTCCTTTTGGTTAATGATTGCGGTGTATATCTTTTTCTTAATGACTTGCCCTTGTCCAGCGTTCAGCGGCACATTCCTCTCCTGCACGCCGTCTCCCCTGGAGATTCTCCAGGCTATCACCCAACCCACGCTAATGTGGTATGTCCAAACACAGCCCCAGACCCAGATCAGCCCAAGGCCTGCGGGTGTACAGGACATCACCACCACCACCCTGGGGCCTGAGAGAGTGCTATACTGTACCAGGAGGTCCTTCTGCATTACCACACAATTACCATCCGACCATGAAGCACATTTAAAAAAAATTATTGTTTTAAAAACCTGGAGAATGTAACAACTAGGATAGCATTCCTAAAAGTTCCTTTTTCCTGGGATAGGCCATGGAGGATAGGAACCAGAACAGACCCAGACTGGTAACGGTTTTCCCCTATTTTCCCACACTCGTGCTTTCGTGGACCTCGCCAGGCTAATGACCCGTCCACACGCGAGAAGCCAATCCTTCATAACCCCCTTAATTGCAGCGAACCCCTTCAAAAGAGCCGCATACTAAGCTAAGCATCGTGACGAAAGAGTGAACCATAGTAACGAGTTGAAAATAGCCCAGTCATGGCTAAGAGGTTGGGTGGTGGTGTATTCTACATGTACCAGTGACACGGTAGTTTGGTGAGAGAGCTGGGTCTTAACCTGGGTCTTAAACTGGGTCTTAAACTGGGTCTTAAACTGGGTCTTACTGGTGTCAGTTCTTGAGCGTGCTCATGTTCTCGCGTGCCAGGCGAGTTTCCCTGGATGCCTGGAAGCGGGAGATGGTCTTAAATAGGCGCACATTGTTTGTGTGTCTCTTAAAATGGATCACTACGATTGGGAAACCAAGGAGTGCCAACGCCCGTGGAAACTCTGAATGATGATGGGGAAGGCCTATGGGCTGATCCATGTGGAGGAGTGTGTGTGTGTGTGTGTGTGTGTGTGTGTGTGTGTGTGTGTGTGTGTGTGTGTGTGTGTGTGTGTGTGTGCGTGTGTGTGTGTGTGTGTGTGTGTGTGTGTGTGAGTGTCTGTGTGTGTGGCTGTGTGTGTGTGACTGTGTGTGTGTCTGTATGTTAGTTGTGTGTGTGACTGTGTGTGAATGTGTGTGTGTGTGTGTGTGTGTGTGTGTGTGCTAGACACTGGGAGGATTTGAATGCTGTGCTTATCCACAGGTAAGCTGGGGACAGCTGTCCTGACAGGCACACCAGCAGCACTATCATTACTGGTGGGAGGGTCCAGATTCCTGACGGCTTAAATACCTGCCTGAAAAACCCTGTGTATGTACCCTCTCTCTCTCTCTCTCTCTCTCTCTCTCTCTCTCTCTCTCTCTCTCTCTCTCTCTCTCTCTCTCCCTCTCTCTCTATATATCTTTCTATCTCCCAAGCATTCGTTCTCTCACTCACCTTCCCTCTCTATCTCTCTCTCTCTCGATATCCCTGTCACCTTCATTCTCTCTCACACTCTCTGTGTCTTTCTGTTTATGCACTTCTCTCTCACACACACCTTCCCTCTCTCCCTCCTCTCCTCCTCCGCCTCTTCACCCCTCCCTCTTCTGTCCCTCCGCAGACAGACAGCCTTTTGCTGTTCCCATGCCTCTCTGGGCTCTTCCACCTTTATAAACACAACTCTATCATGTCTCCACCTCAGGGCACAGCTGCCTCGCCAACAGATGTCTTATTTGTGATAGGATAGTGAGAAATATCTCACATACGTACACATACACACACACACACACACACACACACACACACACACAGGAGGAGGGAAGAGGCAGAGGCATGGGAACATAAAGAATATGTCTGTTTTTCTCTTCCTTTTTCTCTTATCACCACCTTATTTTAAATCTTTTCTCCTGAGATGTGTGGGAACTTCCCCCCCCCCCCCCCCCCCCCCCACCCAAGAAGACATGTCTGTGGTCTTAAATTGACTCGTCCATAGTCTTCAGAGGAACCCCTTTTTCTCTTCACACCTTTGCCAAAGCCGTTACAAGGCTGCAGTAAATGACACTTTTACACTCAGCTTAGCTGAGGTTGCTACGCCCTTCTGAGCGTTGTCGTCCGACCACAACAGACTTTTTGGTCTAAAAACACACAGGCGTGTAGAAACAACATGACCTTTATCTCCTTTCACACATTTACATGTCCACAACCCACCAGAAACATACTGTACATTATCTCGTTAATACTGTAAGACTATTCAACACGCAGTCCGCTTGACATCAGGTGAGATAAACACATTGACAAGGGCACGGAAGTGTTCAGATTTCTGAGGTTTGTTTAAGATTCTCAAAGCTGGATTGATCCAGATCAGAGCCAGAACCAAGCCAGATCTGGGCCAAATCCTCCCCTGAGCCGTGTGCTGCTGTGCGCAGTGTGCAGGATGTTGTCTCCGCTGAGTTTTCAGGGCGGGTCGGGAGCACGGTGCCCTCATTACTCTGCCAAGTTTGCGATGATGTGTCGCATCAAGCACTCAAAAATGTATAGCCTCGGGCTACGTTGGAATTACCATTGGGCTATCAGAGCTAGCCACGAGAAACCACAAATTGCAATGATTAATGATAATGGTGAAAAAATGTCAGGCAATTGCCACAGTTAAACTTTTTTACTTGTTTTTATTACTTTCATTACTTCAATGTTAATTGGCCTATTTAATGTTGCGCTACAAAAACTATTTTGATAAAAGTTAGATTTCTCTCTCCATGTTTCGCTTTACTTGCCAGCTGCTATACATACATGGTTCTCTGCCATAAGAGTGGAAGGGTGTCGAAAATGTTTCTCTCTTTCTCTCTATTACATAAAGATGCACGCACTCACACACACACACACACACACACACATGAACAATAGAAAAAGACACATACACCAAGTTTTACAAACACACAGACACACACACACATTCACAAGCACACATACTCTCCCTCGTTTTTTCTCTCTCACACACACACACACACATGAACACACACACTCTATCACCTTCTGTTTCTCTGTCTTTCTCTCTCACACTCACATACATGTGTACACCTATAGGCACTTTTTATCCAACCTCTGAGTCACCCTCATTTACACCGGGGCAATTGGCCTTCCTTCCTGCCAAGCTTCCCTGTCACAAACACACTGATAATAGGCCTACAGAGAGAGGGAGAGAGACAGAGAGAGAGAGGGAGAGAGAGAGGGAGAGAGAGAGGGGGAAAGTGGGAGAGAGAGAGGAGAGAGAGAGAGGAAGAAAGAGAGGGAGAAAAGATCAAATTACAGAAAACCCCAATCCCACAGGGCACGACAGAGAGGGAGAGAATGAAAAAGGGGAGAGGAGAGGAGAGAAAAGACAGAATGAAAAAGGGGAAAAGAGAAAATAATGGGAGCCCATCTCTTCATCTTGCCTCCCTTCCCTTTGGCCTTCCCTCATGCATTCATTCCCCCCCCCCCCCCCCTTTCTTTCTCTCTCTTAAAAGGCTAAAGTTTGGCCAAGGAGAGCTCCACTGTCCTCAGGGGACTTTGTTTCCCAGCATGCATCTCTTAGGGCAATGGTTGCTTATTTCCAGTATCTGTATGTGTGTGTGTGTGTGTGTGTGTGTGTGTGTGTATTTCCAGTTGCTGTATGTGTGTGTGTGTGTGGACAGTGGCGGAAGAGAGGAAAGGATGGCGAAAATCTGAAGGGAGTGTGTGGTATGTGTGTGTGTGTGTGTGTGCTTGTAGAGGTGATGAGAAAGAAGGCAGTGGGTGGGTGGCAAACATCAAATGTTGACAGATGCTGGGGAAGTATTTACTGCGCCCAAAACAAACAGATGTGGTTAAATGCTAGCAGCAGGTCAAGGAATCATGAGTGTGTATGTCCATGTCCTTAGTGTGTTTGTCCTTATGTGTTTGTGCCGTGTGTCTGTGTGTATGGATGTGTGTGTCTGTGTCTGTGTGGATGTATGTGTGTGTGTGTGCGTGTGTGTGCGTGTGCGTGTGCGTGTGCGTGTGTTCGGTGTGCGTGTGCGAGCGAGTATGTATATGTGTATGCATGTATATCTGTGTGTGGCCTTATGTGTGTGAGTGTGTGTGTGTGTGTGGTCTTATGTGTGTGTGAGTGGAAATGTATGCATGCTGGTGGTAGTGGTGGTTAAGCGAGAGTGGTGGGGGGCTAAGGCAACACTGCTTGTAAACAAATGGAGATTTGGCCGAGCTCCCACCGCAAGATGGCTGCCGTGGCCTGACTGTTTACTGGTTAGAGAACGCAGATCAGGCTAAACGATTGAGCTAAACAAGGCCCATTCAGGCCAGGAGCGGCAGGCTAGCAACCCAAAACAAAATGACTATAAAAATGCCATAGATACAAAAACAACAACGCAGCACAACAGCAGATGCAACACTGGCAGGCGATTGGTTGCCAGGTTCGGTCAGGTGACCTTAGGGCATGCATGGGGTGGGGGTGCATATGGTTCTCAGGTTTTGTTTATCGAGTTTATTATCTAGTCATTACCCCTTGGAAGTAGAACAAGGAATTGTGGGAATCAGATGTATTTGTTTTCTGTTCTGCTGCCAAGGAGGGAGAGAGAGCGAGAGTGCAGCTGTATAGTTGGTGTAGCACAGCTAGGCCCCATGTTTAGTGTGTATGTGTGTGTGTGTGTGTGTGTGTGTGTGTGTGTGTGTGTTGTGTGTATTAGTGCTGAATAGTGAGTATCTACCTGTATCTATGCCTGTGTAGATATAAGCAGGTATATAAGCAGTTATACCTGTACAAAAAAAGCTAAAAGCTAGTTAACACACTAGCAATCCCTCTCCACTTCAACCCTACGTTAGATGAAGAATTCTACCATACTATGCAGAGTTCCATCGGTGTTGTGCTGTGTCGTGTTTTGTTGTGCTGTGTTGTGTTGTGCAGTTCTGTGCTGTGTTGTGAAGTGCTGTGTTGTGTTGTGTTGTGTTGTGTTGTGCTGTGCTGTGTTGTGTAGTGTTGTGTAGTGCCGTGTTATGCTGTGTTATGCTGTGTTGTGTTGTGTTGTGTTGTGTTGTGCTGTGTTGTGTAGTGTTGTGTAGTGCCGTGTTATGCTGTGTTATGCTGTGTTGTGTTGTGTAGTGCTGTGTTGTGTTGTGTTGTGTTGTGTTGTGTTGTGTAGTGCTGTGTTGTGTTGTGTTGTGTTGTGTTGTGTTGTGTTGTGTAGTGCTGTGTTGTGTTGTGTTGTGTTGTGTTGTGTTGTGTTGTGTTGTGTTGTGTTGTGTTGTGTTGTGTAGTGCTGTGTTGTGTTGTGTTGTGTTGTGTTGTGTTGTGTTGTGTTGTGTTGTGTAGTGCTGTGTTGTGCTGTGTTGTTCTGTGCTGTGTCCCTCTACTCACTGTCTTTGATGGTGAACTTGTGCAGCTTCTTGGCGAAGTAGTCCTCGTCCTCTAGCTCTGGTGTGAGTGGCGGGGCCTGGGCCTGCCGCTCGGCATTCTGGTCCATTGTGCTGTTGTAGATTGACATGAGGGCCAGTGGGATGTCCTCGACCTCCCCCTCGCCCTCGCCCCCCTGCTCCGCCTTGGGCTCCTTGTCCATGCGCAGCTTGCTGAGGATCTGGCCGCGGATGGCCTCGATGCGCTTGCGTTTCACCAGCTCCAGGTCGAGTGTTTTGCAGGTGGAGAGAGCGCCCGTGCTCCCCACCAGGCACAGTGCTGCCGCCAACGTCAGCCACAGAGCCTCCATGCTGGTGTTCCTGCTGGGTTTTAGTTTTCCTTTTTTTCCTTCTCTCTCTCTCTCTCTCTCTCTCTCTCCGCTTCTTGCTATGTACGGATGACTTGCCGGTAACTTCTCTGCCTCGTTCTGACCGTACCTTCTTTCACACCTCTGCTGTTGTCCTCCGGTGACAAGGTGAAAAGTCCCCTCCTGGGTAGGCAGCGGGTGTGACTGACGCAAGGTGGAAGGTGTTTACTGTCAGGAGTCCACTTTGCCACGGCCTGTGACAGATCTGAGTCTCTTCAAAGCAATGATGCTGTGAAGCTTCTACTACTCCCTCTCTGTCTCTGTCTGTCTGTCTGTCTGTCTGTCTGTCTGTCTGTCTGTCTGTCTGTCTCTCTCAATACCGCTGCTGTTGTCTTTGGAAAGCACCTAGTCGCGGTGCTCGCGCCTCGTGCCGGTTGGCCGTCTGGTGAGCGTCTGTGCTAGGCAGACAGACGGGGGTGGGGTAGGGGTTGGGTTTTGGGTTGGGGGGAATCCCGCCTCACAGAGCAGCCCTTTTCCAGCACCTCACTCACACGGACCAGTGGAGAGACAGAGCGAGCAAACACACTCCCACACAGTCTCACACACACTAAATTAAAAAAATAAATAACAAAATAAAAAAAACACACACACACACACACACACACTACACAAACTCTGCCAGGGGGGACACACACAATACTCCTTGGAGGCAGTAGCCACTCACATCCACTATGACACACACACACAGATGCACACCTCCCAGCAGGTTGGCTAGGTTTGCTTAGCTTCCTGGTCCCCTCGTGGTGCGCACTTTCAACAACTGTCTAAACTCTTGGCAGGGAGACACTGCACCGCTTGTTATGGGTCCCCGGGTCTGGACAAGATCCGAGTCTCTCTCTCTCTCTCTTTTCTGTCTCTCTCCTAAAACTGCTCAGCTCAGCCTGTCCAGCTGCAGTGGGATCCCAGCAGCACGTGAAACACTCGACATAAAACACAATCAGCGAGTCTGACACGCAGCAGCTCAGCCCCAACTCAACACAGCCGGGCACAGCGAACTAATTTCACACACAGCCTCCGCTTAATGCTCGATTGCCCCAACTCAACACAGCCCTGCACAGAGAACTGCCTTCGCTTAATGCACAATCCCCCCTCCTGAGTAAGCCCACTCTGCTCTCTCTTTCTCTCCCTCTCTCTCTCTCTCTCTCTCTCTCTCTCTCTCTCTCTCTCTCGGATTGACAGCCCTCTTTACAGCTGCCTGTTTCCAATCAGCCTTGTGTAACCAGTGTGGTACTTGTTCGGTACTATACACATCTACCCTCCTCTCTCTCTGTGTCTGTCTCTGTCTGTCCCTCTCTCACTCTGTGTCTGTCTGTCTGTCTGTCTCTGTCTCTCTCTCTCTCTGTCCGTTTGTCTCTCTTTCTGTTTTTCAGGGGCTGTAACACAAGCAGTAAAGAGCAGAGACACGTCCCTCTTAGGCTTCCTTCTGAAGGCTAATCAGATGACCTCTGGCTTCCTCTGAGAGAGTGATAAAGGTCCCCAGAGCTTGCAACGCAGCCCGGCAGTTAATCAGATAGTGGCGTACAGTAACACACTCACTTTCCAGCTAAAAAAATAAATAGTCCCTTCATATACAATGCAAAAGATCCATTACGTATCGAACGTGTGTCCAACTTAAAGTGTTCACAAACACAAGCCAGCCAAGTGGTTTTGGCAATAAAACAATATATGTCAAAAAACTTGCGGTACGTAATTGAAGCGCTAAGCGCAAGAAGGGAAGCTGTAGCCGTCTCTAGCGCAGACACGTAACACTTCCTACGAACACATGAGAATGTCAAAGTAAGCGTTTCAGAGGAACATCACAATAGCTGTGTAAGTCGTTACTTCTGTTTCAGAGAATGAGTGGAGCTACCCACACTCTGCTGCCGCAAGCCAGCTGTAATCTCCTCACACACACACACACGGAGCCCTCAAAACACGACACCACACACGCAGCGGTCCCCAGTAACTCAGACAGGCGGTCACGCTATAACCAGCATGCTGTCTCTCTGTCCGTTAGGTTAAACGTCCACACACACACTCACTAACACAGACACACTTTTACAAGCAGTGTGACAGGAACTGAAACAAAAGCAGTCCTAGTGTGAGAGCCTCGTGGAAAACACCCTGACTGTTTGCCTTCAAGTGATGCAACATGCGGACTCTCACACACACACTCTCAGGTACTAAAGCACACAGACACACAGATCAGGATTGAGCCTTCCAAGAGATGGTAAATAAGTCAAAGAAAAGTCAAATAAATAGATAAGTAAATATGTTCACAGACCCAGGCACTATGTGAAGGCAACTGTCTGGCGGCGCAGTGGTAGTGAACAACAGGAGCAAGGAGCTACAAGTGTTCTCAGCTCGTCGTGTTAGCCAAAAGGATCGGGTTGCGGTTCTCCTCTCTCTCTTTTTCTATCTCTCTCTCTCTCTTGTACTCTCTTTCTCTCTCTTTCCTGGATTCCTTGTGGTCGTCTGTCCGCTTTTATGCCCTTTGACTTCTGCAGGGTTTCCTCATGAACACCCCCCTTGTCTGCTCTCTCTCCCCCTCTTTCTCTCTCTCTCTCTGTCGTTCACTGACTCCCTGCACTCTCTCTTTTCACCAGCCCAGTCCTTCGCCCTGCTTGTCAGAGCTTGCGGGTGCCAAAATGATTAGTGTGAGCACTCAGTTCTGTTAACTTCTCCCTTTCTTTATGTCATACTCTCTCTCTCTCCCTCTCCCTCTCTCTCTCTCTCCTCTTTTTTTCAGGTTCCTGTTAGTTCTCTAATAGAGTGGGGAGCTCTCCGCCCAGGAAATGAGGGTAACGGTCTTGCTTTGTAAAACATCTGCAAGTTAAGAGAGAGAGAGAGAGAGAGAGAGAGAGAGAGAGAGAGAGAGAGAGAGAGAATGAGAGAGTTCAGTGTTAGCACATCAGCAATGTCCACCTCAGGAAGCCTAAGGCATCAGGCCCAGAGGTGGATTAGTACCGCTAGTTATACACACACACACAAACATACCAACCAGCAAGACCGTCTCTCTGTCCTGTCTTACACAAAACACACACAATAACATAAAGACACAATGTTAACTCATTTGAAACACAAAGAGATACACCACACGAACAGCACAATACTGCACACCCAAAGACATACGCCACGCAAACAGCTATACATACCGTAAACACAAACACCACACAAACAGCTATACATACCGTAAACACAAACAGCTATACATACTGCACACCCTAAGACATACGCCACGCAAACAGCTATACATACCGTACACCCAAAGCAAATGAACAGAAGCCAGGGTGGCAGGGGGTTACAGAGGTGGTTCACTGACCAACAGCTCTGCCTGGGCCTGTATGCTGGCTAACACACACACACACACACACACACACACACACACACACACACACACACACACACACACACACACACACACACACACACAGGATGCCAGCCTACACTGCTATTCTCCAATCCACATATGACACTGAATGGTAAAATGGAAACTTCCTCTTTTACACAAGACAGATGAAGGATGTTTATTTCCCTCTGTTTTTTGTCTCATCAGCTGCTCTGCATTTGGGAGTGAATGAATCTGATATGTAAAGAATGCCACTTGGGCAAATAAAAGCAGCAAATGCAAAGTATGACACAACTGAAAACAAAAACAGCCAACCAAATGTTCCTGACGGAGAATGGAGAGCAGCCTAAAATCTTCAATAAACTCTCCAGGTTTATTTTTCCTAGAGCTCAGAGCTCTTCATAGAACCATTTATTCAATTATAGTCCCTTACTGAAAGAAATGTTCTGCTCATCATAGGTCTTGAAAGAAAAGTTCTTGTTAATAAAGTCTGGAAAGGGTTATTCAATGCAGAAAGAACACGGTAAAAACAGATATTCATGGAGGTTCTTGAACAGTTTTTCAAGATTTCATCAGAAATTTCCAACAAGAGGTAACAAAGGTTTATCTAACTTCAAGAATCCTCAGCTGGGTTGTTTAACTATCTTTGTACTGACATGTAGATAAATACCAGCAAAAGTATTGTACATATTACATGGCGGTTTGAGTTGGTAATTAAATATATTGTTATAGATTGTATATCCCTATTTAGGAAAGCAAGTTAATTTTTAACTACTGTGTTAATCAGTCACTTATGATCATTGTACAAAAATCAAATCCGTCATATAACAGAGGATTACTGAGAGGAAATCTACAGTGCAAGTAAACAGTAGCACATTTCATCCTGAGCCCATCCTAGAAATTTGGATTAAATAATATAAATAGCGGTAATACCAGACATACCGCATTTTAGTAGGGGCCATAATTAAGTTCAGCAAAACAATTTTACTCTTCACTATCCACTTATTATGGAATGAACATCTGGAACCTATGCGCCACCTTGTGGTTAAAACTTAACGTTAAAACCAGTCACATTGATCCTGTTTGTTTGTTCGGTAAATACAACAATATAGTAAATATAATGACATTTTTTTATGGTGTAGGCGAAACTTTAGTTTAGAAAACACAGATAGCGTTACAGCAGCACCGCATAATACTGCAATTAAGGCTTTCCATATTTCAGTTATCCACCCCCCCATTCATCCCATTTCATCTATCATATCTCATTTGGTTATTGATGCCTCCCATTCGGCTGCCATACCCCTAACTTCTTTACGGCACGTTTCCTCACCTGACCCAAGCAAGCAAGCAAGCAGATGACTCGAGCTGCCTGTGTCCAACCTGTGTCTGTTAAAACGCGCACGCGCTTGCACACACACGGTGGACTTACAACACTGGTGAGGAAACGTTGGCAGAATCTCGTTGTAATTCCTGGAGTCCACTGGCATTTTTGACGGTTTTACGCAAACTATATTTATATCAGGTCTATTCCATCATAATGTTGATTCTAAAATGATCCTGCAGCCATCCTTTTTTGCTTTGAAGCTAAAGGACATAACACAGTAATACTGTATTTAAAGTGTAGAGTAGCCTATTCCTTTGACGTCAACACACACAGGCACATGATACGACTGTGGCCTAATGTACCAACACATTACAGTTCCAGCAGGCATAATCGCATAATCTGTCGACGAACAATTGTAGTTTGGACAGTATTTGTATACCATCGTAGGCTACCAAGAACTTGGTTAGTAACTGTAGACTAATTTCCATCAATAACAGCGTAGGCAAAACAAAGCTATACAACTGATATTGTCATATCATGGCGTTTATATAATCACACGAAAATACAAAACGTGCATACATTCGCCATAACATAACACTTGGGTGCTTTTAAAGTAGTGCAAAAATATATATATATATATATTTAAAAAAAAAAATACTTATCTGTTTATTTGACTGCTTTGATATGTCTACACAGCTGGATTTGTGATTCTTTACGGCTTCGTATTCAGCCTGTAGGCTAAGTGATGCAGAGAAAACTAAACCGGTTTATGTGGACAAATTGTAGTCTATGGTATGGGGAGCCAAGAAGGTGAATTTGACTACGGCCACGCACGGTATCACCACCTGGTGTTGCCAGGTGAGGTCGGGTGGTTTCCTGCGAATGTTGACATTTTTAAGTTGCAGATGGTTTTCCTATCACCGAGATGAGGTTAATTAATTTACATGAACGCTGGGCGTCGTGATAGACAGCTGAACTCCGTAAAGGATGAGAGCTTAAATTGTTCAACCGTGTGGCAATATATCAGCAATATATGGCCTTGTGTTTCCAAACAATAATCTATTGATTGGCCTATAATATGCAAAATGCAAACAGGTATTCCAACACACCACTTTTCATCCGTCTCGTTCTCATGTCATTCATAGCGACCCTTTTGGTTTGGGGGATTCTTGACCTTTAGTATTGGTTGTTAAACACCTGGCAACCCAGTCAGTTATTCGGTTACACGAGAATGAGACACCTGGGCTAGCGTCCGGGTAGTGGTGAGAACAGGGTCAGAGAAAAAGTGCCCTTTGAACGTGGATTCGTCAAATTCACGCGTAATATAATCAGTAAAAGGCAGGTGAGCAGGTTATTATATTTTCTCCTGGGCTTCATTTGTTTTGCTCAACAACTGGGTATGGTTACCAAGGACGCAGGATTGGAGAAGCGCAAGACTGCGGAATTAATCTCACGACAAAGGAAAGAGGTAGATCTGGGCTATCAAGTACGCACTTGAGTGAGTGTTGCCCTAATGGTAACCTCTCGACAATTAAACAGACGTCTCAGTGCCCCATGTCAGCGAGAACTTTGAAGGAAATGAGATTTAAGCGACGCAAGCGGAGACAGATAGCAGGAAAACGCCGGACGCAGATTTGAAATTAGATTTGGCCGGGCGTTAGGTGAGTTTTATGCGTTTTTGTAGGTGAGTATTCGTTTTCTTACACTTTTTATGTGGCACCATTTTTATTAAATTAAAGTAAGGAACGTGCAATAAGGGAATTTAATATTTCCCATAAGTCTCAATGTCTGTTCTGCTCGGATAACAAATCAAAGTCAGATCATGGAAAATGTCAGATTCCATGCGCACAAAACTATTTCATTTTGCAGCTGAATTGTATCGCCTATCCAATGGAGAAGTATGAGAAGCTGGCTAAGATTGGAGAGGGGTCCTATGGCGTTGTTTTTAAGTGCCGCCACCGAGAAACAGGGCAGATAGTTGCTATCAAAAAGTTTGTGGAGTCAGAAGACGACCCTGTCATCAAGAAGATCGCTCTGAGAGAGATTCGTTTGCTGAAGGTGAGGAGATGCTCATCACACAGGTATGAGTGTGCATCTGTTCTCTCTCTCACACACACACAAACAAGCACAGAGAGAGAGAGAGAGTTCTTGTTAACTATCATGTTATGCCCATACTTAGACAGACACTCATACTTCAATTAGATGAATTGATCAATTAATTAAAATGTGCTTTTTTTGACGATTGACAAATTATACATTGTATTGTCAAAGCTTTCTCACAAACAGTAAAACATTGATTGTGTGTGTTTGCCTCTCTCTCTATCTCCCTCTCTCTGTCTCTCACACACACACACACACACACACACACACACACACACACACACACACACTCTTTTGGTATCCTGCAGCAGCTGAAGCATGTGAACCTGGTCAACCTGCTGGAGGTCTTCAGGAGAAAGAGACGCCTGCATCTGGTCTTTGAGTTCTGTGAGCAAACCGTCCTCAATGAACTAGACAAACACCCAAGAGGGTAAGTGTGTGTGTGTGTGTGTGTGTGTGTGTGTGTGTGTGTGTGTGTGTGTGTCTGTGTCTGTGTCTGTGTCTGTGTGTGTCTGTGTGTGTGTGTGTGTGTGTGTGTGTGTGTGTGTGTGTGTGTCTCTGTGTGTGTGTGTGTGTGTGTGTGTGTGTAAGCTCCCCATTCTCTGTCTTGCTCTTTCTTCAATGTTTTGAGCTTCATAGGCAGACTATCAGTAACTCTTATATGTGAAATATCAGAATGGATGGCAGTAAATGTTGACCTACAATCTCAATCAGAGCTAGCCTGGTCTCTTGTTCCACATACGATGCAGTTGATGAACAAAAGTCACCACAAAACATAGGTAACGTGTGGCTATGAAACAGGAGGCAAGTCCTTGGCTTATGTGGTCTTCAACCCTCTTTGCCTTCAATCTTCCTTTCTTTCTTTCTTTCTTCCTTCCTTTCTTTTTCTCTCTCTCTGTTTCTCGCTCTCTCTCTCTCTCTGTCTTACACACACACACACACTTATTCTCTCTTGTTCTCGCTCCCCTGCTCCCCTGTAAGCTCCAATGTTGATTCATTCCCTGTAGATTGTACCTGTCACGTTTGGGAGATAGACTGCTACCTTAAATCACCACATTATATTGCGAAAGAGATTTGTCTGTCTCATCCTGGCTCACCTCGACTGTTGAACTTGCCTGCGTTATGTTTTTTAAACTTGACTTCACGCCAGATCACACTGCGCCCCTTGCTAAACCAAAGAGAGGAGTGTGAGAGGGTACTTGGGGTCACTTGCTTGCCGACAAGCAAGACTGTTGCTATGAAACCGAATAAAGAACAGGGTATTTGTGCAACCAAGTGGGTGGCCTTTAAGAACAGCAAGCACAAAAGAACCCCTGAAAATGAAGGATTTGGCATGTTTTTTGCTGATGTCATTCCTCTTTTTTGACTTTTGCTCATTCTTCTGTTGGTTTGAAATTACTGGCCCAGGATCGTGGAAGGTGTTAGATCTAGTACTGTGAAGTAGCACGGCATGCAGAGCTGCACGATTGTGTTCACTTTATTTCCCAGAATCCTCAGCAGCACAGTGGTAACCCTAGACACTCCTTGAAAACAAAGGCGTTCGTTGCCATGGCAACAATGGCGCCCTTTTAACACGTCGCCCCGCACCGAAACACGATGGGTGCAGAACACACACACACACACACACACACACACACACACACACACACACACACACATACATACAGAGTCAAACAAAACGTGTATATTTGTTACACAGCTATTATGTGAGTTTACTCTTTCTGATGCATCTGATGACTGAAACTCTTCCTTCTTTTGTCTTCTCTCTTCTTGTTTTCCTGCACAGGGTCCCTGAGGCACAGCTGAAGAGTATAGTATGGCAAACACTCCAGGCTGTCAATTTCTGCCACAAGCACAACGTCAGTACCAACTCCAGACTCCTCTTTGTGTGTCAGACGATGTCAGTTTCAGGAGAGGAGTGGTGAAAATGGTATCCCCCTCTAGCCAGAGAGAACAATTGTGTTACCTAATTAAGGTACCATTGTCCCTCCTGTGGGCAACTGGGTAGGGTAGCTGTGCCTTGACTCCAGTGGCTAGATTTATGACCTCCGCTGGCCAGATTTCACTCAGGCAGCGGAGTTTACACAAGTTGTCAAAACATGCCGCCTGTCATGGATACAGATCTGAAAGGAGATACCTCATTTGTGAATGGCATAAGAGAGCTCCTATTCCATTGAAAAGAGGGGAGAGAGGATTCAGTCTAGCATTGTGATAATTTGTTGTAATGTGACTACAGGCTACTGGCTTTTTTGCAAGTATACATCAAGGTGTTATTATTAAAGTTGTCAACTTAAGCGATTAATACGTGAATCGGGTGAAGCGGCGCAAAAACGTTGGGAAAAGTTGAATCCTATACAAATGAGGAAAGAATTTAGCTGCCGGTCAGATTGTTAGTTACTGTCTCTAAGGGTTTTGAATGGCAGGACTATGGCGTCGTTCGGTTGTTTCATTTGCAAACAGCGTGAGAGTCTTTGTAAGGAGATGTCGTTCTTCCTTGTATGTTACATATTTATTTATTCTTACTCTAACAGAATGACTGTTCTGATATAAAGACAAGTGACTGGATAGCCTACTAGCTGGCAAGCTTGCTATCTAGCTTGCATTTCCTCACACCATGGCACGCCCAGTGTCAGTGTAACATCAATCTACCAATACAGCCTAAAACATTGATTCCTGTTCCACATCAGCAGTGCCCAGTGGGAGAAATACAAACTGTTCCAATTCACTATTCAAATCAGATATTCAAATCTGTGCATTATGGCCAACACGGAGCAATTTACATATGGGCTCATCAGAGTGTGATTAATCTGCGTTCTTTTCAACTAGCTGTGTGTATTCCAGCTTTGTGTGCAGCACTAGATTACTCCCCCCTCCTTCGGACACTGCAAGACAAGTTCCAC
Source organism: Sprattus sprattus (assembly GCF_963457725.1). Taxonomy (NCBI): domain Eukaryota; kingdom Metazoa; phylum Chordata; class Actinopteri; order Clupeiformes; family Clupeidae; genus Sprattus; species Sprattus sprattus. Next base: position 25,540,250 of record NC_137928.1, on the reverse strand, counting down.
TCTGTTCCACAGTCTGTCTGTTGTTTGGCTATAAACACCTCTGGGCTAGATTTTAAGTAATTGGGGCTATAGCCCTGAGTGATCAAACCTAACAACGCCACTGGCTGCATGTATCTGTGTGAAAGCACATGTTTGTGTATTTCTGTCTATGCTGTATTCAACACTATAGTATTTGTGTGTGTTGATATATGCCGTAAATACTACGTTTGTGTTCTTCTGTACTTATTCAAGTGTGTTTCTGAGTTTATATATGCTGAATATACCACATGTGTGTGTTCTTAAGTGCATTTGTGTGTGTGTGTGTGTGTGTGTCTGTGTGTGTGTGTGTGTGTGTCTGTGTGTGTGTCCACCAGTGCATCCACCGGGATGTGAAGCCAGAGAACATCCTGCTGACCAAGACGGGAGTTATCAAGCTGTGTGACTTTGGCTTTGCCCGCATCCTCAGTGGGTCACCTTAGCACAAGACCAACCCCATCACACACACACACACACCTCCACACACTAGCCTCCACCTCTCCACTAATTACTTTTTCATCATGCCATCTACATCACTGTTTTCGTTTCCTCTCTGTCTCTTTCTCTGTTCTGTCTCTCTTTCCTTTGTTCTACCTGTCTTTCTTTCCCTCTCTCCCATGCCTCTCTCGCTCACCCTGCATATATTCAGAGCTCTGTGTTGGTGTGTGGTCTGTGTGCGTGTTTGTGTGTGTGTTTTTGTATAGGAGGTTACTAGTTCTCTGCTTACTTGCCTGTCCATCCCCAGTGCCTTCAGTTTCAGTGTATATACGTGCTCCATCCATCAACATTGCCTTGTAATCCTCTCTGTACAATGTACGAGTGAGTCACTTCAATGAGGCCCTTTGTGTGTGTGTGTATGTATGCATGTGTGTGTGAGTCTCCGTCTGTGTCGTGTGCATGTGTGTGTGTGTGTGTGTATGTATGCATGTGTTTGTGAGTCTCCGTCTGTGTCGTGTGCGTGTGCGTGTGTGTGTTTGTGTGTGTATGTATGCATGTGTGTGTGAGTCTCCGTCTGTGTCGTGTGCGTGTGTGTGTTTGTGTGTGTATGTATGCATGTGTGGGTGAGTCTCCATCTGTGTCGTGTGCGTGTGTGTGTGCGTATGACAGCGGGGCCTGGCGATGACTACACAGACTATGTGGCGACGCGCTGGTACCGCTCCCCTGAGCTGCTGGTGGGGGACACCCAGTACGGGCCGCCCGTGGACGTGTGGGCGCTGGGCTGCGTCTTCGCCGAGCTGCTCAACGGGAACCCACTCTGGCCCGGCCGCTCCGACGTGGACCAGCTCTACCTCATCCGACGCACGCTGGGTGGGTTCTCACCAAGGGCACGTAGGAAGTGTGTAGGAGTTTTGAATGTAGGAATGTAGCATGTATGAGTTTACCTTTTCCTTGGTGCCAGATGCTGCCCTTGATTGGAGAAGGAACCATTATGGTTTCCCAGATCTGGACTTGGTTAAACACAAGTCAGGACACTAGTCTGTGCCTTCAAGGCTAGTGATGTCATTTTCCACAGATCAGTCAACAACAGCAGTCAACAGTCAGGTTCACCTTTGACCTTTGGATCCCTGTAGGTGACCTGATCCCCCGTCATCAGCAGGTGTTCCGCTCCAATGTCTTCTTCAGCGGAGTCAGCATCCCAGAGCCAGATACTATGGTAACGCACACCACACCACACCACACCACACCACACCACACCACATAGCTGAGATTAATGAGGACGGTGTGTGTGTGTGTGTGTCTGTGTGTGTGAGTGTGTGAGAGAGAGAGGGCAGATCAGTTGGCAGGAATTAAATTGACATCTGATGCTTCAACAGTAACCCAATTAAATGTATTCAGTCTCAGTTTCAGTGTGGAATGAAATGGTTTAGTTTGGATGGACCGTGTGTCTGAAGGCTGGTCAAGGGCCCGGTACAAAATGCCTCAACTAAAAAGCTTTTTATTCACATGTATTCACATTTTGTTAATGGTCCAATCATATGTGATAGCGACACTGTTGCCAAATCCCTGAACAACTAGACTATAGTGATGGCATTTCAGGTGAATGCACTTGCAAATGCAGTGGATTCATTGATTGCAAGAGCAATGTGCATGCATTATCGAAATAAGGAGCAGACTCCCATGGAGCACACACACTACTTACAATGGAAGTGGCTTTGTACAGATAATGTCAAGTGAGTGTTGAGAAGTGAGATGGTGATTGTGTAACTGGACGTGGTTGATTGTGTCTGCAGGAGCCCTTAGAGAAGAGGTTTCAGGGGGTGACCCCTCATGCACTCACTGTTATGAAGGTGAGATCCATATTATGTGTGTGTGTGTGTGTGTGGTGTGTGTGTGTGTGTGCGCATATCTTTGCTCATGACAGTGTGTGTGTGTGTGTATCTTTGCTCATGTCAGTGTGTGTGTTTGTATCTTTGCTCATGTCAGTGTGTGTGTTTGTATCTTTGCTCATGTCAGTGTGTGTGTTTGTATCTTTGCTCATGTCAGTGTGTGTGTTTGTATCTTTGCTCATGACAGTGTGTGTGTGTGTGTATCTTTGCTCATGTCAGTGTGTGTGTTTGTATCTTTGCTCATGTCAGTGTGTTTACATGGGTGTGTGCATATCTTTGCGTGTGTATGATAGATTTTACATTACTTAGTAGGTTGAAGCAAAGGAGACTTAAATGTGTGTATTGTTCTCACTTTGTGTGTGACTGTGTGTATGTGTGTGTATCTTCCCTTGTGTGCTTGAGTGTATCTTTGCCTTTGTGTGTGTATGTGTGAGTGTGTGCGTATATCTTTGCTCATGTGAGTGTGTGTGTATCTTTTCTTTTGTGCTTGTGTGTGTCTTTGCTTTTGTGTGTGTATGTGTGAGTGTATCTTTGCTTGTGTGTTTGTGTGTGTAATCTTTGCTTGTGTGCGTGTGTGCAGTCCTGTCTGGTGATGGACCCGTCTCTGAGGCTGTCCTGTGAGGAGCTGCTGGAGCTGCCCTACTTCCAGGAGGACGGGGGCATACCTGTGGGGCGCGACGGTGAGAGGACGGGGAGACGCCATGAAAAGGGCTCCCGCCGCAGACTACCAGGGGTACGACACCCCCATACTTACTGCTGCCTCTTCCTCTGTCACACTGACCTTTCTCCCAACTGTTTCTCTCTCTATCGTTCCCTCTTCCCCAGCTCTGAGCTGTTCAAATTAAAATGCTAAGTTGCTTTATTAGCATTATCACTGTTGCCAAAGCTAGTGTTTAGAACAGCAGAGTAATGTACCCAGTGTAATGTCACAGTAGCAAACTAAATGAGAACATAGTAGCTCTAAAAAAGGGCATGTTGGCTGTTCCTCCTTGTGCACATAGTATTGTATGTTTTCTTACCCTTATTTTCTCTCTCTCCCCCCCCCCCCCCCCCCCCCCCCCTCGGTTCTCTTACAGCCCCAGTACCTACCACACCTTCCTGGGAGTAACGTCTCACCAGCACCCGAACACAAGAAACAGGTCAAACCCAAATACGACCACCACCTGCCCAACATTTAAAGAAGAGAGGAGAGACATGAAACAAGAGCAAGGAAGAGGAAGAAAGGGAAAGAGAGAGTGAAAGAAGGATACTGTAGGGGATATTCAACCCTGTACTACCTGGAAGAAAGACAGTGAGGAAAGGAGTGTCCATTTCACTTCATTGGTTGCATGCGCTCGTCCTGTGAGTGCACTTATCTACTAGAGTTCAGAAGAATGGGACCAGGCATTGCCTGAGAGGGGACTTGTGTAGCATTACACGTGCATTTAGTCTGCCCTTTCTCAGAGAAGACTTAGGAGAGGTTACTACCACACTTAAACAGTCAGTGCTGTATTAGATCACTGTCAAAATGGACAGGAGAATGTAGAGAATAGCACTCAGTCTAGAACACTTTACATTTACATTTAGTCCAAAGCGACGTACAAGGGAGAGATCAACACACATTATAAAAGATAACACACAGTTAGAAAGGGCGTTTTTTTAGCCAACCACTATGGCAGTCCTGAAGATAATATCTTAGAAGAAGACATATCTTATTTGGGCTAGATATTTGTTGTTACTGATTCATTATTCAGGGTTTTTTGGTTCCATTTCTGCTTGAATGATATGTTTAGGGTGTTTTGCTTCCATCTGTAACTGGATGAGTTGTATAAGGTGTTTTGGTTCGTTTTTTCGATTTGACCAGTTATATATGGGGCATTTTGATTCAATCAATGAGTGGATGAGTTGCACATGGATTTTTGAGTCCATTCTTGATTGAATGAGTTTTGGTTTAATTTAGGACTGTATGAACTGTACAGATTATTTTGGTCCCACTAATGACTGGCTGACTTGTACAGGGTCTAAGGTTCCATTGTATCTCTGATGTAATGTTCAGCGGGGCTCTGTGGAGTGTAATGGGCTATACGCCTACAGGTTGCCACCAAACTGTGCCCCCAGAAGGGGTTATATGACATGGGGCATAAATTAGAGGCGTCGGGCACCTACATCTATTATGCATGAGGAGACAAACATTTATTATTTACAAAAGCAAAATGCACTTTCACTGGAAACTGGACTTTTTTTTTTTGTAAAAAATTAAGGATATGCAAGGATTAACATGTCATATTTTTTTAAATAAAACCTGAGAAACATACTATGTTTTGTGTATACTTTTTTTTCAGTATTGTGGATAAATTAAAGCTGTCCCAAAATATAGTAAGGAGTATGGGGAGCATTCTGCTCCAACCTGCCACAGGAAGTTAAAGATCCATGTATTCATATCATCATTAAACTCATTGATACCTCTGGTTTTTTTTCACCGTCATGATACATGCTGACAAATCATGGAGAGTCATAAGGTCACAATGACCTCATTTGTCACAGGTGGGATGGGAGGCTGACGATCAACGACACTGATATTCGGGAATGTACCGTGATACTCTGTGGTCCTCCTGACCCTTGACTTGACTGATCTTCTCCCTCCACTATCTGATTGCAGACCTGAGACCTGTGCATACATTACTGTGCGGCTCAGACACACAATGGGCCTTTCATTCCATTGTCCCACAATGCCATGTGGTAATGGCTTCAGCGAACTTGGAAACAGACACTAATGCAAAGGTAATAGATACGCCAAAGGTATGAGCAATCAACAGTTCTTTAGTCAAGGATACTCTTCTGAGCAAAGGGACATCATCTCTATATGTCATATCAGAAGAGGTAACACATACATGTGCATTTTATATTTTTTAGTGGGCAAAACTTACAAACAAACTTAACTCCGTCTTGGAGTTATACTGATGATATAACTGAGTGCACTATAAACAGTGTGTCCCATTACTGATGATATATAACTCTGAAGGCATGATAAACAGTGATTTCCCAATATTCTTGTGCACTTTATAGACTTGGTTTTATTACAGTGCATGAAATGCCCTGTATTGTTATTCCTAGGCTTCTTCTTCTTCTTCTTCTTCTTCTTCTTCTTCTTCTTGTTACCTTTTTCTGCGATTAATTCAGCCCGAACCGCTTAACGTAGAAACTTCATTCAAACTTTGACGCGTAGGTCTTGTAAACGACACTTATGCTATGTATTTTTCACTTTTCTAAACTTTATACTTTTTAAGATATTAAAGAAAAACAAATATAAATTTCTCCCATTGACTTACATTGGGCCATTATGACATCATAATAGGGTCTTTAAACTGGCTTGCACCTGTGCTTCACTGACAGCTGCACCAAATCAAAGGAACCTCTACTCTCTCTGTCCCTCTCAATTTAACTGTAACTAGGAACATTAAGACACCATCCATTCTCTACTTTTTTTTCTCTCCATCTCTCCATCTTTCTCTCTCAGTCAACTTTCTCTCACACTCAATCTCTCTTCTTCACTCCATTTTTATCTCCTTTTTTCAATATTTCCACTCTCTCTTTATCTCTTCATCCAGAGCCACTCTTGTTCACTCTTCTTTCCTTCTTCCACTCTTCTTTCCTTTCTTATTTTCTTCTTTCACTCTTCTTTCCTTTGTTCTTTCCTTCTTTCCTTCTTTCACTCTTCTTTCTTTTCTTATTTCCTTCTTCCACTCTTCTTTCCTTCCTTCACTCTTCTTTCCTTTCTTCTTTCATTATTTCACTCTTCTTTCTTTTCTTCTTTCCTTCTTCCACTCTTCTTTCCTTTCTTCACTCTTCTTTCTTTTCTTCTTTCCTTCTTTCACTCTTCTTTCCTTCTTCCGCTCTTCTCTCCTTTCTTCACTCTTCTTTCCTTTTGTCTTTCCTTCTTCCACTCTTCTTTCCTTTCTTCTTTCCTTCTTTCACTCTTCTTTCTTTTCTTCTTCCTTTCTTAACCTTTGCATTTCATGCACTGGTATTTCCTTCAGGAAATGCATTTTCTAGTTGCTTATAGGATTGTGTTTAAAACAAAAACAATACATTCATATCATGTCATGGGAACAGCAGAATATCACAGCTCATTAACAGACTTTGTCAACAGCTGCAGTATGGTAGGCCTTCTATCTAGGGTCAACATTGTCTGCAACTTCCACAGACTTCCTCAAAGAGTAGGCCCAATTCAATTGAGAGTTTGTGTAAAATAATTGAAGCTTTTCCTTCTTGACTTGCTGTTTTTATATGAAAAATACTTGCTGGTCTGTAATCGTGTCTTTATTTTTTCACTAAGTATATATTATTTCAGTTCACAATCATCAAAAATCACATAGAACCTTTGTTGGACTTCAAACATGCGAGGTGGATATTTCTGGAGTAGATTGGTCTTCTGGGACCAAGCTGGGCATTTATGCCTGTCACCGACGCTGCTAGCACCATGGTTAGCACCCTCAGTAGCGGTGGAGGGTTGACCTCCTTGACCTAGACGTTACTCTTCTTCAAAATCCATATCAGATACCCCTGGCATTTCTTCTTCTAGGTCACTTTCGTTTCTTTAAGATTCTTCATAACGTCGACATTTAGGTAGCAAAAACCGATGCATTACTACTGCGCACTAGCTATCTCGCTTTCTCCTTCAACTGTCCGGGAATGTAAACGTTCAAGCGTGCGACGTGAAAATTGGGTCAAAGGTTATGACAGAATGATTGCTCTGTGTCTAAAGCAATCAGTTACGGTAATTTAAATCTGCTATTATTTTCTTTTGTGAGTGGAATATTATTATCACACAACAAATAACACGTAATTACATTTAATATCAATATTAAATAAACCATTATTTTATCTTTCCTAAAAGTATGACACATTTAGCACCATACAATTCAGTGGAATTGATTGAATCTGAATTATCAGCGGTATGGCTGCCATCTAGCTGTTTGTTCTGCATGTGGACGCAGGTACATCCATGGGTCACGCTCTGTGGCACAGACCCCCTGCTTCTAGAAGAGGAGCACTGCACTGTGGTGGAGGTCACTGAGGAGGAGGTGCAGAACTCAGTCAAACTCATCCCCAGCCTATCCGCTGTGGTAAGCACCAATGGCCAATGACAGTTTGTCCCCTGTGAAAGACCTCAGCAGTCAGGCAATATCAGAAGGTGGATTTCATTCAGTCAGTTTTAACAATGTACCGAGCTTGGAATTATAAGGTTATTTTGGACTATTCTTAGATTATAAAATGTTCAGTTCACTTGCACACAATTTTAGTGAAAAAGAATAATAATCATATTCATGGTGCTATTTGGTGGTACACTGGATATTGTGATTTCGTTATGCATTTTTTTGTGCAATTTTTGAGATGTTTGTGAAGGTAGCAATGATTCATAAGATCTACAGATTTATTTTGACGGCATATGGTCATGTGAGGTACAGATAAAAACCCTATTCACCTTGTAGTTTTGGGATTCTTGTCCAATCCCTTGCAGATATGTAAGGACTTACTTACTATCTTCACAAAACTAACTAACTTCACAAAAGCTCTATACGGTTGCTTTAACTCTTGTGGTCTGTGTTGCTGTCGTGTTTTCTGTTTACACAGATTCTGGTGAAGTCTATGCTGAGGAAGCGTTCTTTCGGCAACCCCTTCGACATGCCTGGCAGGAGACAGGGCCGATCTATGTCCGCCCCAGGACTTCTTCTATCGTAAGTGTTCAGGCAGGCTTCAGCCAAAAAACTAAACATGAAATACATCTGGATCTTGATGCTAGCTACCTAGTGAAAACATTTTATTTACCTAATGGTAAATTATTTATTTTAAATTATTAAATTATCATCAGCACCTCATTGCTCTGATCTTGTTTAGTGTTTAGATTTGTGATGATAGTCATTAAACAAACTCTTCAAAACCAAGTGCAGATTGGACATGAACATACTTATTTTTGAAAAAGTCAGTTGGGTTGGTATAGTCCTGGATCGAATGTTTCTGAGGTGTAAATGAAATATGGCATGGCACAGTGGCTCAGGTGCCTGCACTGCCGCCTCACAGCAAGAAGGTCATGGGTTTGATTACCGCATGGGGCGCTGTTGGCTCTGGGGGGCAGGTCCTCCCCATACCATCAGTGCTCAGGTGTGCTATCTCCTGGGCTTTTCTGTGTGGAGTTTGCATGTTCTCCCCATGCTCACTGGGGGTTTCCTCCACTAAGAACCCCAACAGACGGATCACCCCACCTGATCCTTGGTCGCTTAAAAGGCTGCCCACTGCTCCTGGGGTCCTGGAGGAATGACAGTCCGGGATGGGATAAATGCAAAAGATAAATTCACAAACGACCTCAGGCCTGCGTCTGTTAGTGTCCTGTGTCACCTCCATGTATTCACGTGTGTTGCAGTGTGCAGTGTGTCGCTTGTGTGAATACATTCTGACAATTATTATTATATTATTATCTGCAAAATTGCGAAAACTGTCTTTTGTCTTGAATAAACATGTATTCCTGTAGTCATCCTGGAGATATTGCACCTTCACATATAGCATTTTGTTTTTGTCCTTGTAATCAATCATTCACACAAATTAACTTCACTAATCTGAGGGTGCCTTTGCCCTGTTTTTCTGTGGGAGTGGCTATATCTGAACTGCTAATCTGGTTTCCATTCCATGTATCCCAAAATTCTGAATGACCTGTCACTAATCCAGGAGTTTTCACTCGTGCTCCTGGAGCCCCCTTGCCCCACCTGTCTTCTATCCATTTCCTGCTCCAACCAGGTCAGTGTCGTTAAAACACTCTCCTCTAGAGTGCCACAGAGACTTCCCTCAGGTATTTGGAGCAAGGAAAAGTGGGGTCAATTGCAAGACTGAGAACAGCAGAACCGTTCATTCTGCTTGTAATGAATATGTGGTGATATGTCTGCCAAATTGAGTTAAACATGTCACTGTCGATTGTGAAATAAAAAATAAATAAGATGTGAGTAAGATGTTCTTCATTTCTCTGCCAGCCTTAAAGAGATTGATCTCTGAACAGCGTATTACCAAACCATCTGATCTGTCATGAAAAGGTCTCATAAAAGAAGACTTTGGCTCCCTCAGGTGGTTGCAGTGAGGACTGATGGGTGCCATAATATGGATGCATACAGTACTGTATATTGTCTGACCTCACTGATTGAGTATTGAGGACATGGAATTGCAATGTATGTCATTATTTTGCAGCCTGTTGAATATGTGGACCTAAAACACTTAGTATTACATATAATGAGGTAATTAAACAAGGAGACAATTTATATATGCATGCCTTTTGGTATTGTGAAAAAATTAAAAAGAAATGGGAGGATATTGGGAGGTGGCTTTCAAAACACACAGATAAAAAAGTAATATTAACTCAAAAAACATGTATTTTCCAAGATATAGAGGGAATAAGATACCCAACTGGTTGGCAGATACTTTTCTGTTCTTTAATCTTTAAAAAAATGATCTTGCAACACTGGAAGAATAAAGAGGCACCTGCATTAGAAAAATGGAAAGCCTTAATGCAATTCTACTTGAACATTGAAAAGTCAATGTCAGCGGACCAAAATAAAAAGAAACAATTTGATAGCCAATGGAGCTCCATCTATAACGAGCTTTACTTAACGCTGCCCAAGCAATACACATTAGAACCCATTTATTTTCTTTATTATTTATTAAGGTATGTATGCATGTGTGTATTTATTTAAAATATTGGATGAATGTGCTGTGTATTAAGGTTGTGGGATGTGGGTGGGGGAGGGGGAGGGGGAGAGAAAGGTCTGGGAGGGAATGAGTGGGTTGGGGAGGGATTGGGATATGGGGCTTGATGAGAGGGTTATAAGGTAGAACTGAAACTAAGGTAGAACTGAAGGGGTGGGGATAGATGGGGCCACCTATTTTGAATGGTAGGGGAAGCATTCATTATTAGAAGAAAGCTGAAAATTATGGTTTTGTTTGTAAAACTAGTTGCTTCCTTACATTATTTGTGATTATTGTACGTTTTGGTTCCCTATCATATTTTCTGTTGCCTTCTTACCAAATAAAAATAATTATATATAAAAAAAAAAGACAATTTATAATGTGAAGTCAAGTGAAGTCCAATTCTACTAAGATACATAAGTGGTGAAAATATATATGAAGGTAAAAGCTTTTTTGGGTGCATACCATTTTATTTAATTGTGTTTTTTGTGTGTGTGGGTGGGTGCATCATTTCTTATCTTCCTCCTCTCTCTGTTCCTCTTATTTATTTCCATACAGGAAAAACTTCCTCATGTCCACCCATAGCGGTTTCAGCTCCATACCTATCTTTTTCTTTTCTGCCAGCTCTTTCATCTTTCTCTTTTTCTTTTCAGCCAGCTCTTTCTTCTCTCTCTTTTTCTTTTCTGCCAGCTCTTTCTTTTCTCTCTTTTTCTTTTCTGCCAGTTCTTTCTTCTCTCTCTTTTTCTTTTCTGACAGCTCTTCCCCCTCTCTCTTTTTCCTCTTTACCAGCTCTTCCTTCTCTTTCTTCTTCTGTTCCATCAGTGCTTTCTCCAATCTTTTATTGTCCTCTTTTGCCCTCTTCTTCTCCAATTCCAACTTTCTCTTGTCCTCACAGGCTGCTCTCCTCATTGCCTCTTTGAGATGCTTTTCTTCCTCTTCAAGTTGCCTTTTCTCCTGTTTCTCATAAGCCTTCCGCTCGCTCTCCAGGAACTTCACCATCTGTCCTCCTTTCTCTTCCTCCTCCTTCAGCAGCTTAGAACATTCATGCAAATCTCTTTGGAGTTGAGCTCTCTTTCTGTCTATCGATTTATCTAATGTTCTCCTGTTTATTTTGATGTCCTTCTCCTCAAATAGGAGGTATTGTATGACGTATTCCCTCTGCTCTGGTGTCATGTTTTTTCCCATTCTATTAAAATAAGCCTTCCTTCGCTCCAGGTTCACTTGGTCCTCCTGCAGGTACATCACCTCCTCCTTCTCCACACGTGTCAGATCCTCCAAATGGTGTTGGGTGGCCATTTGAATCGCTCTGAGATACTCAGTAATGCTCATTTGAGCCATCTCTTCCCTGATAATGTCTTTTTCACAGATCTGAAGACAACGATAATCAGATATCAAACACAGACAGACATACGTATGACCATACTGTTTGCTGTAGTGTCCAAATGTCATATTCATTTAAAGAAAAATGGAAAAGATGGACTTACCAGATGGGGTTGAGGATGGTGTGAATGATCACCGGAACTCATCTTCATATAAAATCTAAAGAGAAAATGTGATTAATTTTGTTATTCAAACACCATTTGAGAGATTATAATGAAAGAAATGTTTATATACTACGACTGGATATAGATGGATATGTTTTTCTAAACTCAGGAAATAGACCAGAGTGGTCTTATTGCTATCTAATCTACTTCTTAAACATATAAATATATCATCCATGTACTTTTAACCCACCACAAACTTAATTGCGTTATTTCTTCTTGTGTCGTTCTGTATAGTCCTTAGTCTTGCCGTCCTAAACTTCATTCACTTTGCATGTGAAGCGTTATGGTAATTCAATCATTTTGATAGAATTTCACCATTGTTTCGTCAAATTGAGTAATCCTTGCCGATGCAACAAATGACGTCACAATCAGTGATATTGACGACAGCAAAGACACGTTGCCTAGCCATACAGTATTCCAAAGCTCTGCCTCCACTGGCATCCAAAACAAATCGTTTGTACATGATAGCGTTTTTGCCTTCTTCTAAATACAACCACTTCTAATAATAGTATTACCATTGTAGCTACTGCTACAACAACAACTACTAGCCTACTTATATTATTATTATTATTATTATTATTATTAATAATAATAATAATAACAACAATAATAATCATCATTTTAATAATCCTTATAATAATAATAGATTAACATGCGATCAGTTGGTACATTTTGCCCATAAACATATAAATTCTCCCTTTGGCCCTTGCTGTAGATTACTAAAATAAGCGTATATGACCTCTGGTGCATTCTTAAATCCTGCCATGAAAAATGAAAGCTGAAACGATAGAACTCTATCACAGTTTCCAGTGGTGTGGTTATAAAGGAACATGGCTGTGAGTTTCAGAGTATTGTGCTTAGTTTCCATGCTGTACCAAATTATGAATAAGCCTACCCAGGTCTGTGTGTTACATACAACTCGTGTGACACCCCTTGAAACGTCTCTCCCAGCGTTTTTGGCATCTTTGTTCAGGAATTGTTGAGGAATTAATCCCTAAATATAGAGGGAAAATAACGGAGAACAAATAATAGACTAAATGTTGATTTACTTTATTTACTTTTTTGTGATATCATGAAGGTGTATAATATCAAAGATCATGGATTTGTATATTACTGATTCACCAATAGCACAACGCAAACATTTATAGGCCTCCCCTCATACACAAACATAGGCTGTCCTACGTGGATTCAGTCCCTGTGTTGTAAATGTTTTGTGTGGGTCACCTGTAGGCTAATATTAATAATTAATTAGCACCTGAAATTAACCCAACCTTGCATATTCAGTGTTTGGGACGACGTGATATGGATTAGGATAATTATATATTACCTGTGTCTACCACCTGGTTCAACTTGAGTTGGATGTGCATACTTCGATTTGAATCAAATATGTATATAGCGCCATCATTTATTTGTTTTAAGCAGCCCATACAGCACAGGATAAACGCCCTGTTTTGAGAAGTGGCTATACCCAATGCTGACTGAAAATGAAGTGGGTATACTCCGTATACCTGCGTATACCCTGGACTACACCACTGAGCGCCAGTAACAATAGAAACGGTCTCAATACGCTTTAACGAGCCCAGAGCACGGAACTCCAGAGTAAGCATTTAGGCCCCTTCTTTCCTCTATTTTCTTCTTTTAAATCTTCTCAAGCAACAGATGTCGAATGCGTTATTCCGTTCAGGGCAAACTTTAAACAAAATCATGGTAGTTATAATTATTAGATTGTTTTTACATTTACATTTGTACTTTGATACGCTGTATTGTTTCTCTTTTTTTGTGTAAGGTTTTTATAATGTTGTATAAGTCTGCTAAATCCCATAACCATGTCAAATGAAAGTAGGCCTATGGCTGTTGTCGCGTTAAATCGATCAGTTCAGTAATTGATCACTAGGTATTTAAAGACTTTTTAATCAGAACAAAACAGCATAGGCCTACGCATTTCTTAAAAATATAACATCACAATAATCGGATAAATGCTTGTCAAAAGTCTAACCTGCAGAATTGTTAGCTAGTAAAGAAAGTGTAATGATGTCTCCTCCGCTGCATGGTAGCTAGGCTTCTTATGGACTTCATGTTCATTGGTCATTTACCAACATTTTCACTGTAAAGACACGCCATAACCTATCAAGCGCTGTGAGTTAGGTCTGCATTGAATGCCATATTCACAATTTGATTAACTTGACCCACATTTATTTTTTGTATTATTAATGACATGTTCACGTTTCTATACAGTACACCCGCACATATATTTGCGCTGAATCCATAAATTGTGTTCCATTCCTTCTCCAATCTCCTCTTTTCCTCTTTTGGCCTCTTGTTCTCCACTTCCAGATTTCTCTTTTCCTCAGAGGCCGCGTTTTGTCCAGTTTCTTGTCTCTTTGTGCTGCTCTTCTTCCTCTGCAAGTCGCCTTTTATCTTGTTTTTCAGAAGCCTTCCGCTCCCTCTCCAGGTACTTCTTTCTTTCTTTCTCTTCCTACGATGATGATTCCCAGATCGTATTAGCTTCTAGAAGTATCAGAATTACATAACTGTTTTCATTTGTATTAAATATATATACTTGGAATATGCTTACACTAACACGTTGGGAGCAGAGGGAGTGAGGGTATGATGGATAACATTCAGTAATATTTAAATATTTATTAAATATAAAACGACGTTAAAGCCTCTTGGTAAACCAACCACTTTTATCTCTGTAGAGAGCGCTGTGGTATCATTTTACAGGTGGAACCTTGGCGTTCGTTCCCACCGTTCTGCCCGGTTGGTTTGGTGTTGCTGCTTCCGGTTTTGGTACTACTTCTCTGGTAAGTGGAATTTTTTAACATTGTTCAATAGTTGTTATTTAGCTGCACCTCTATCGGTGAGTTTATTATGCATAGTTTATTGTATTTATTGCAAGCCTGGCACAGTTTTTTCTTACACGAATCTTGCATACGTAGTCGATGTAGTGATTGAGTCAGTGAGCTGTGAATGTTACGCTGCGGTATGCTAAATTCTATCCTCTGATAAAGGAAATGTTTTTTGTCAAGCTCTCGGTATTTAGTGGGAGTATTGTTATTTGTAGGTTTTGAGAGACTCGCCACGTTGTGGGGCAACGGTGATCTGGGATGGCTAGCTTTGTGATCTCCATATAGGTCTACCAACTTTATGCTATTTCCGCAAACTATCCTGACACAACTCCATATGATTATCACACGACATGCCTTTTCCATTGTTACGCCCGTATAATATAGCCTAATCCTGCCCGTGAATTATATTGTTAATAACGATATATTGACTTCCTAATGCAGCTCGTCTTGAATGCCTGTGTTCTTTTACTAATCTTATAGGTGACTAATATGATGGTGAAATGTTCTACAGCTTGCCGACAGCCTGTTGCAATGAAGAAGTCCCCTGTCACCGTTCTTCGGTTACCGAGAGGACCAGATCCCAACAGCCGCGGGTTTGACCCAAACTCCCCGCGGTTCATCGCCCTGTGTCCCACCTCCATACCTTCCTCTGCCGGAGAAGGTGCCTGCATTGAAGAGGAGCAGCGTTATCGCAGTGAATTGAGGGAACGTTTTCTCCGCACCCTCATTAAGATGTCAAATAAACCAGTTCATTTCGATATGTATGAGGGTGTACAGGTGCGGGCCAAATTCGGAGCGTCAGACATTGATGTGCTGAACTTTCAGGTTTCAGAGTTACAGACACCGATTGGTGTTCAGAAGGAGGCTTTACTTCGCTGTCGTGATATGATTTCATTTTCTTTTGATGTATGACCGTGAACATAAACGTCTCACATGGATATGTCACAGTTTCCAGTATTCAACCTCTAGTGATGGCTGTAATGTAGGCCTAGTAGTGGTGAGATGCGTCTTTCCCAGGTTTTGGTCCTTACGGATTACGGCAGTGGTCCCCAAATGGCGGCCCGTGGGCCAGATCCGGCCCGGGTACGGCACATTTTTGGCCCGCGACGTCGTAAAAAAAAAAAAAAAAAAAAAAGTTTTTTTTTTTTTTTTTTTTTTTTTTTTAAGATTAACGCTCTTTTTGGCCTCGCAAACTGTGTAGTAGGCTAACGTTACGGTTTGAGTGATGGTGAGCGCGATACGGCGAAATGTTTGATAAAAAGCTTCTGAATAGAAAGTTTACCTTTTAAAAGTTGTGCAAAAGAAGCGAGCTTCACTGTCAACGGGCAGCTTTTCAGCAGAGTCTGAAATGTGCACTTTATAATTTTATTTTGTACACCCCTGTTTGGCAATGTTGTTTTTCAATAAAATAAAACATTGCATAAAGCAAGCCAATCCACTTTTCCATGATAAGAGCATTAAAATAAAATTTGCGATTAATTAATTTGTGATTAATCGTGATTAAATATTTCAATCGTTTGACAGCACTAATAAAAACTGTTATTTTTTTAAACCGCTGTCATTTTTTTTGGGGGGGGGGGGTTGTTGGCCCTCAGCCTCACTTGCTTTACATAATTTGGCCCTTGGGGAAAAATAATTGGGGACCACTGGATTACGGCATACACAGGTCCTTTTGCAGTCAATATGTTATGACGACATGGTGCCACCAGGGGGAGCCCAATCTATTCAGATTACTTTAATCCCGGTTAGAGTGAGGTTGATATTTTGAGTTTAGGGGAACACTCCCTATGGGTTCGAATACACATAAGCGGTTTTTTAAAAACGGGACGCTAGAAAATGCATTGATTCCTATGGTTTGACGCGCTTTGCGTAGGCGCACACGCAAAGCGCGCTGTACCATAGGAATCAATGCATTTTCTAGCGTCCCGTTTAAAAAAAAAAACGCTTATGTGTATTCGAACCCTATGGGAGTAAGGCCGTTTTTTGGCACCTTCTCGGTTTTTTTTTTTGCTTTGTGTGTGTGTGTGTGGAGAGAGGAGGAAACGTCTGCAGGTGGAACACTGATATAATTGTCTGGAAAACTTGAATTCCCGGTGCGGGCCCTCAAAGGAAAGGACAACGTTCTGTTTGTTTCTGTTAATCGTTTTGCAGGGTTCATGATGGTGCCTGCCTGGAAGAAGTTCTTGTTTGTGCACACATCCGTTGGACTGCGTTCTGGAATATTTTTGTACCCAACATTCACCTGGGGTGAGGGAAAGGGGTCTGAAATTGTATTTGGCTAATAAAGATTTAAATTACCCAAGCTACAACTGTCAAAATGGTGTACAGCAGTTTGTATCCTGTAATGCATACATTTCATTTTCCTTACTGTAGTGAACATGGCTTTTGCCATTATATGAGTTCTGAGCCATCTTCAAAT
This sequence comes from Sprattus sprattus, assembly GCF_963457725.1. Taxonomy (NCBI): domain Eukaryota; kingdom Metazoa; phylum Chordata; class Actinopteri; order Clupeiformes; family Clupeidae; genus Sprattus; species Sprattus sprattus. Next base: position 25,523,389 of record NC_137928.1, on the reverse strand, counting down.
TCTTAAAATGTTCTTTGTTGCTTAGTACAGGGACCATAGTCCTTACCTCTGTCCTCAAAGCAATCTTCATCCAACGAATAAAATGATATGTAAAGAAAAAAATGAGTCGAATTCAGGCAACGTTTCCTGAGTGTTAAATTTGCATCCACCTTGCATGCCTAATATTTAGTATGGCAGTAGGAGATACATCTCCCACTGTTCTCTACCATCCTCTGCTGTCATTTGAACCCTGGTTTCTGGCCATTATGTCATCTTTTCTCAGGGCCTTGCATCATTTCTTTCCGGTGCGTCGCTTTGGGACGGATGCGGCAGTAATATTTTAATCTTCCTAAAAGGTACAGCTTGTTTTCCAAAGTCCCTTTTTTATTGGAATATCATTAGGCAGTGTACAATGACTGTCCCTCTGTCGTACAAGCTCAATTACTCGGGGCCCGGCTACGGCGAGTGCCGCCACCGCCGATGGCATGACTCATCCTCGGGCCCTGTGAGGTATGAGAGAGCTCCCATTTCGTCATCAGGGGCTCTGATTCAATCAGTAAGCCTGCAAGGACATACAATGTTAATTTCATATCCTAAGTCACTGTCGCTATTCTGTGCCACCACCGCCCCTCCCACCAGCCTAGTCTTAGGGTGGCAACTCCGACAGCGGCTGGCCGCCCGTACTGATCGTTGCTCACAGCACAGATGACAGGCTCCAGGAGTGTTAGTTTTCATAGCTTTGAATTGGGGATTGTAGTGTGGTGGTCATTTTTCACTAGACTGTTGGTGTCCCCTTTTGTAATGTTTGAGTTACTGCTGGTCACTATTGCGACTTAAGGGGACATTTGGTGCTCAGGTCTGTGGTGATGTGTACAAGGCCTTGTTTTTACATTTTTGTGTGTCATGTCCCCTGCCTGAGTTTCTAACTGCTGAACTCACTGTCTGTCTCTCTCTTATCTTCTCTGGGCTCCCTCTTTTTGCTTTTTTGCCAGTCCTGGTACCCTGCTTCTCTCCGATTCCAGTGGAAAAACATCCTTTTGTGTGTGTGACTGTGTTTGTGTGTGTGTGTGTGTGTGTGGGTGTGTGTGTGTGTGTGAGCCCTCAATAAGGGTTGGTGAAGGGTGAGGTGGAGGTTGCGTGGGCTCGCGTAGTCAACGATGGTACAAGGAATCTGCCCCGTCCAACAGGAAGCACATTCCACTCCATCCTGTTTGTGGCCCTCTCTCACTTCCTGTCTAACGCAAGAACATGTCTGTGATAGCTTACAAAAATACATGACCACGTCCACTTAATCACTCTACCCGCCCCCCCACCCCCCTGACACTCACACTCCTACACCCCCACCTCCTCATGCCCAAACACAGGTCAAATAGTCCTTTTTGGTTCTCCTGCTGTGCTGATGTTCTGAATCACAAGCCCCATGTATTGGACTGTCATGATGCACTTGTTTGTTTGACTTTTTTCCCACCTCTCTGTCTCTTACTCTTTTTGTCCTGTGAAGTGACATACTGGTGTCCTGCAGGTTTAGTTACATTAGTGGAGGCAGGACTGTTTTTTGACCCTGATGACATATTGTGAAGCACGGTCTGCGCATTTCTGGGCAAGCAACTTGTACTTGAAGAAGCATACTAACTTTTTTGTATTAAAGGTATAACGTAACGAGAGTAATTTGTTTCTGCATTCACATCATGCCTGAAGGACATATTTTTTCAGTAAGAGTCAGCAGCAACAGGTTTACTTGTTTAGCATCTTGCAGATGTGACGGAGTGTAAGGGGTTCACACAGCCAATTACAGAGTCAGTGGAACATGCTAGAGCTGGTATTCTGCAATGCCATTCCAAATTCTTTCAGGATGAAGCTGTTGCCGTTATCTAACAGTGGATCGAAACAACAGCAGTCAGATTTGTATAGATATATACAGGAATTGCTTGTAGTGGATTGTAATATAATTCATTCATTTTGATTATAAGCATACTGTATTCAGCTCACAAGAGCAATTTTTTCCTGTTTATTTGTGTACTTTATAGAGATACTGGATCTCCCATGTTCATACCAGATATTCTACACCAGCACACCCCTTCCAATCTCCTCTACCTCACTTACCTCCTTCCTTTAGCTTAAATTGTTGAGTACCATTAACACTACGGCCTTAGGTTACACTCTGCCTCTCCACCTGCTGATACATTTTATACCTGTACTGAGCCGTAAGTCGCTTTGGAAAAAGCAGCTGCTAAATAAATATGTTTCAATGTCCTTGAGAGTTGGTCATTTCCTCCACCTCACTTGAAACCTCGCTCTCTCATTGGTTCGTACTAACAACCGCACGGCTCTTGGATGCACTTAGGGAATAATATTTGTGTAATCCGACAGGATAAAGAGCGTCTCTTCACCCACACAAAGGTGCGTTTAATTGTGTTGTTCTCATGTATCGTGAGTAAGGGGAAACCTGTGGGCTCTCCTCCCTGCAAGGCTATCTCCTCTTCAAACACATGGGTACCTGTTGTACGATGATGTATGTATTTACTTAACCGATTTGGTCCAGTTCTCATTGGCAATCCATGTAGAGTGAAAGCTGTGACAAGAAGATCCACAAGCTGTTGAATCACTGTTAACTGATCTGTTGTGACTATTGTGAAACATTCTGGCTAACATGCCAACATCATCCATTTGACCTTAGTTATGAAGACCCTGTTTCCCCCACAGTCTTTTCAGTGCTTAGGCATTCTACACAGGACTATCCTGCTGGCCAGAAAGGTTCTATCTATCATCACATACTGAAAATCAGTAAGTGGAAACAGTAGGCTACCCTTAAAACTAATTAGCTAAACACATTCAACACAATCATTAACTAACATTTAATTTAAACAACAATGCTCATCCACCTCACCAGCCCTGTGCAAACGGTGTGTACCTGCATTATGTCCCCTTGCGTGATGTGTGGTGCTTAGGGTCTGCTGTTGCCCCCGTTGCTTGTCCAGGGCCCCTGTGCTCTGTTTAGGTTAGCCCAGGGAAGGTGGCTCCTTCTGGTTGGGATGTTTATTGGAATGTGCCCATTGTGGCGGCCATCGAGGCACTGAGTCATCAGGTTTGTTTGACTTGCCTTCTGGGGAATGTTGGAGGCTCTCCAGCGATTGTGAAGTCACTGGAGTTAATGTGACCCGTGCACTTCCCTGGCTCAAGTGGCCCGGGAGATAAAGCCAGCGCCAATACTGCCATGCCAGCCCCCATGAGACAGCTCGCCTCCAGGTTCCGGGTTCGACCTCGTGGGTATTTCACGCAGTGGCATTTCTGTGTGGCTCTGAGCAAAGCCTCCCTTTGGGGCCCTCTCACATGTCCACTTAGGCCATAACCCACCTAGAAATTAATTAACCGTAGACCAAGAATTGCTTTGTTTCCTGCCATCTAGCATGGCCTCACATCTCACATAAGGCCACCTCTGAGCAGTGGATCAGTTTACACTTTAGAGCTCTGGAACTGAACAAGACTCTTCTTCACACTAATGGTGGGCCCAAAACGCAACAAGTCACCTGAAAATCTGCACCGACGAACCCCCCCCCCCATTCACACATAAACAACCCCCTCTCCCCCAGCATACCTCTGCAGGGTGGAGAACTTGGCCGGAGGTTTTGGAGAGTGGGTGGGATGCGTCCCCAACGTCTAGACAGGAAGTGATGCGCAAGAAGGGCGATTGTAATTAGGCGGTGATTAAAGATAGCGCCCACTATCTACATCAAAGGCGCCCCCCGGGTGCACTCCCTCTGAGGGGCCCCAGAGTGTAAACACAGGAAGATGTCACTAACAAGATAGAGATGTGATGGGTGGAGGGGCTGGCTCCTTGGGGGACACTACTCTGATTGGTTGACCTCGCGACCTCCCGCCACTTGCAGCCAATCGCAGAGGACCTAGGTGCCGTGTGGTGCAGGAGTGTGGGAGGATTTTAGGCTTTGATCTGCCAAGATTCCTGGCCAAAATGGATTATCCCACCATTAGCAATCAATGTAGTTGGAGGGTTTCTCCCAGAAGTGATTGCCATGAGCTTTTCATGCTAGATGTGCTGTGTATGGAACTGAATAGATGGGGAATATATTGGTAATGCAATACTTCAAGCATCCTCAACTGAACCATAAACATGTCATGGCAAATTTCATATTTTGTAATTCTATTCAAGATGCATGATAATTGTACAATGCTATGGCAGCCTATCAATATTTGATATAAGCTGTTACGGCTTGTATCATTGTGGCAGCAGTCATGATAATTACCTGTGATGGAACCCTGACGTTGTGTTATCCCAGAGCATGATCACTCATAACAGTTATTGTCAGAATATGGCACGTATCATTGATACTTCCCGCTTTAATTTGTAATCATTGCTTAAGTATGCCTGTAAATGATTGATAGTATGAATACTGCTTTTCAGTATCAGGCCATTTAGAGGAATCACCGGTCTTTCAAATGTATTTTTTAAGTGATTATGATCCAATCTTAAGAAGATAATGACACTATTCAATTAAGTCCAATAGCCCTTAACTGGTTTATTGATTTGCCCCTCAGACTTAAATGACATATCCATATTAAGGTCCTGCATGATAGGTGCTGGAAGGCATGATATGTCTGGGTCATAGCCTAGAAGAGGAGGGGAGAGACTAGAGCTCATGTGGTTGTCCTTGGACACCTCTCTCCACTCTCCTTACTGTAAGGACAGTGTTTCCAGTGTTTTTCTGGATAAGGTTATGACCCCGCCGCAATAATCCTTTAATTGGCCAAAAACAGGAAGTAGACCCACAATATCTATGAAACGGTTTCCTGTTGGAACTAAATCCATTTGTTGTGGGCACTGTCCCAAGCCCAACCCTGCAATGCCAAGAGACACATTTATGTGTGTGTGTGTGTGTGTGTGTGTGTGTGTGTGGGTGGATGTGTGTGGGTGTGTGTGTGTGTGTGTGTGTGTGTGTGTGTGTGTGTGTGTGTGTGTGTGTGTGTGTGTGTGTGTGTGTGGGGGGGGGGGGGGGGGTGGATGTATGTGCATGTGTTAAGGAATCTTATAACAGCTTTACTCTATAAGTAAAATAGCATTAAAAAAGGCTGCTATCCAAAGACCTTATACAAAGCATTCCTATGTGTTAGATATCCACTGTCTGCGCTTGTGACAGCATTGAAGAGAGAAATGTCCTGAAAATGGAAGAATGACCTGAAGATTTGTAAATATCTAAAGTGGTGCTCTTCCTCTCCTGTGCCTATGCTGTGTGATGTATGGAAGTAGGTTTCTGCCTGTAAACGTGTGTGTGGATGTAGGTGTGTGTGTGTGTGTGTGTATGTGTGTGTGTGTTTGTGTCTGTGAGGTAATGATCTTCTCATCCTTCCTTTAAAACACCCCCCTAATCTTCCTCCCACCCAGACTCTTTCTCTCCCTCTCTCTCCCTCTCCCCTTGTCTCGGCATGATGGCAGTGCTCCATCCCTCTCATCCCTCTCTCCTCTCCTCTTCCCTCTCTCCTCTCCTCTCCTCTCGACTCTCCACTCTTCATCATCCAGAGTGTTTTCTGGGGTCTGTGGAGGCAGCCTTAATTACTTATAATTTTACTCACACATGCACTCAAGCTATCGCACAGCTTTCATATGCTCTCTCATCTCTCTCTTTCTCCTCTCTCTTTCATTCCTGCTCTAATGCACTCATTCTCTCTCTCTCATTCTGTTTCTATCCATCTGTCTTTCAGTCTCATTCAGTCCCCTTTCTCTCTTTTTATTTCATTCTCTCCCTATCCTCTCCTCTCCTCTCCTCTCCCTCTCCTCTCCTCTCCTCTCCTCTCCTCTCCTCTCCTCTCCTCTCCTCTCCCTCTCCTCTCCTCTCCTCTCCTCTCCCTCTCCTCTCCCTCTCCTCTCCTCTCCTCTCCTCTCCCTCTCCTCTCCTCTCCTCTCCTCTCCTCTCCCTCTCCTCTCCTCTCCCTCTCCTCTCCTCTCCTCTCCTCTCCTCTCCTCTGCTTTGCTCTCTACATGCAACGCTTGATTTACTTGTGTCAGGACAAGGACATCTGCCCATTAGAGAAGGGAATGACGTAGGTATCGTCCCCCTCCTCCTCCAACTCCTCCTCCTCCTCCCACTCACAAATTGGGGTCGCCAACCTCCCTCACGCAAGCGGGTGACTCATCAGTGGGGGCCCGTCTGTACCCCGTCTTGCCCCCCTCCCCGACTTCACACACACACCCACCCATCGCAGCCACCAAGCTTCCGTCCCCGCCCAAAATTACCACAGATACCTGACATTGTCTGTTCCGTACAGTCACACCACTCTTTGGCAGAGAGAGATAGAGAGAGAGAGAGAGAGAGAGAGAGAGAGAGGGAGAGAGAGAGAGAGAGAGAGAGGGAGAGGGAGAAAGAGGAGGAGGGGAGAAGAATGGAGAGATTATGGATGACAGAAGGAGTATGGTGAGTTTGTGCAACAATAGAGACACAGGTGCTTCTAGAAAAGAGAGATGAGAAAAAGGGAGAAAAAGGGAAGAGAGAGGGATACCCTCTCAGAAGAGAAGGTTTTTCAGCTACATTCTTAAAATTCTATGAAGCGCCCAGAAGTCCAGAATCCTTTAACGGTTTAAGTGAAACCTTCTTTGTTGAACATTCATGACCTTCAAGACTGCTGACATTAAGACAATCAGAATAGCTTTAGACCTTTAGAACATTTTTCAACAGTCTAGAAAGACAGAGAAAACCCAGAGGCCAAATGGCTACTGACACAGATCTGAAATAGATCTGCCTCTGGTTTGCTGTAGTGCTCATCCGAAAGGGTCGGTACCAGATCAGGGCAGGATCCAATCTAGCATTGGTTCCTGCCTGGGAAGAATGAGGAACAGCAGAGATTAAAGCACAGCATTTTCTCTTCCTTTTGAGGCACTGTGTGAGAGGTTTGGCCACAGGCATGTCCGGGTGGAGGTCTCTGGGCCTGGAAGAGGGGCATTGGTGAGGGAGAGGGTTGACTCTCTGGGCCTGGAAGAGGGGCATTGGTGAGGGAGAGGGTTGACTCTCTGGGCCTGGAAGAGGGGCATTGGTGAGGGAGAGGGTTGACTCTCTGGGCCTGGAAGAGGGGCATTGGTGAGGGAGAGGGTTGACTCGGACGAACGGGAGCTGGGACTGGGGGAAGAGGAGTGTGTGTAGATGTATGAGAGAGTGTGTGTGTGTGTGTGGCTCCTCTTTGGCAGTGTCCCAGTGCACGTCTTCAGTCCCTGCTTATTTACTGATGGTATCTGCAAGTCTGGATCTGGCTAAACACTGGGTCTTGAGATAACCAGCAGACAGAATCTTCCTCTCTTCTTCCTAACCCTAACCCCCCTCCCCCCTTCTTTTTGCGCTCCATGATGCCTCTGCCCTCTTCTGGGCCTCCTCCTCTGGCCAGGCCTCTCTGGGCCACTGGGCGGTCCTCGCCAGGACTGAGCTGGAGCTTCTTAATTAGTGTCTGAGCTTATGTTCTCATTCACACACGTGCACTCATCTGCAAATGAACACCCTACCACATGCCTGAACACACACACAGAACTGGACACACACTAAAACCGTGTTTGAAATCAACCTCTATGCGAGTGTTATTCCTTCTGGTGAGTGTAAACAGTTTCATCCATAGTTGCTTGATATTCTACTAGTGGGCTGAACTTACTAGTGATGACTACATTCCAAATGACTCATTGCCTGGGAAAACAAACAACTGGTATTAATCTTACTGAAGAATAAGTCAGATAAAACCATGCGCTTGCACTCACATGTAAACACACGTACTGCTTGCATTCAGACACTTCTACACACACACACACACAGAGATACAGGCTTATAAAGACACACACACACACACGTGTTCCCACACATGTGTTCCCACATAGGACATGGGGCCATCAGGTGACCTAATGACCCCCAGAACAAAGCAGAGATGGAGGCAGGAACAGGTGGTGATATGACCTGACACAGCGCACCTGCGACTAAACTGGACAGCCTTTCCCTCTCTCTCTCTCTCTCTCTCTCTCTCTCTCTCTCTCTCTCTGCCTCTCTCACACACACACACCCACACACACATACACACACACACACACACACAAGCCTCCTTTAACCTCTGCACATCTGGTGGACGGGGCAAATCTCTGTGGCGCTGCATTGCATAAATAACACACTCAGTTATCTGTGACTGTTCTGTCCTTGTGTTCCGTGTGTGTGATGGATGGCTCCTCGCTCCTCGGAGACGGTGCTTTATCACAGCCTCTTCTTTTGATCCCCTCAGCATCTCGGCGTAACGTGACCCTTCCAAAGCGCTTCGTGACGGACACTTTCACGATCGGCCCAACCCTAGTGAACTTCTCTGACGCTGTGTGTGTGCGAGCGTGCGTGCGTGTGTGTATCTTTTCTTTCAAGGGATGCACAGCCCACTCAGGCAGACCAGATGTCCGTGCATAACTGGTATAAATACATCACATTCCAGAACCTGCAGTAGAATGTTCCAGAACACACTCGAGAATATGGGCCTAAACAGAGCATACATTTCTGTTTTTTAATTAAAGGATTCATGTGCAGAATTACAGTCAATGGCCTTCGCAGTCATAGGAGAATTAACCACTTTCAAAAACATTCTTCAGCCTCAACTGAGTTGTCCATGGCCCAGTTGACACCCTCCATCACAGCAGATTTGTACTTGTTAATTTGTTTGTTTGTTTACTAGTTTGTTTTCTGAAAGCAGCTCCATGAAGCATCATCAAAAGAGGGGTTTGTTTTAGCCTGGATACCAGCCCAAACCCCGCACACAAAATTTAGAATTATGAGTATGACATCGTCAGGCTAGGTTTGTTTGTGTATGAATCTGAAATTAGATTATAATTCTAAAAATAATTTAGCTCATGTCCCCCATCGTGTGGGAGCAACTGACTTGTGTCTGTGTGTGTATCGAATTCTTCCCTACCAACAATTGCTTGACACCCTCGCCCAAGATTGTGTGATTTAGAGAAGTGGGCAAAATGGAAATGAGTGGCAACTTAACTCTCTGGCATTGGGAGTATGAAACGTCATTCTAGTTCTGGTCATAATACTGTCTTGATAGGGCAGGAGAGGGTAGTCTGGACTGAGCTGAGAGTCCTGTGTGATTTAAAAAGCTGCCGTCTGATCCTGATGATGATGTTGCTTCTTATTCATCCTTCATTAAATCTGGTTCCTCTTCATCGCCATTCCTTCTTATCAGTGGCCAAAACCCCGAAATAGGTGTTGTTGATGTTAAGGTAAGAGTGTGTATGATTGTGACACACACACACACACACACACACACACACACACACACACACACACACACACACACACACACACACACATACACACATACAGAAATATACACCCACACACACACATTTATTAACACATACATACACTTCCACCTTGGCCTCTTTCTCATAAACATCTACTCCCTGCCTCTCTGGGCCCCGTTTGTGTTCAAGTTTTTCTCTTCTCATTGTCAGCATGTTAGCCTCCCCACATGCACTTGCACAGATGAACAGTCACACACACACACACACACACACACACACACACACACACACACACACACACACACACACACACACACACACACACACACACACACTATGTTCTATACCACACTCCTCACACACAGCTGAGGCAGCTGCCATGGTATACAGTATGGTCACATCCAGCTGCAGGTGCTGTTGTTTAGATTTTATGGCTTCATTTTTTTTCCACTCTCTCGTTCTGTCTTTTCCTTGTTCTTGGTCTGTCCTTTTTCTTCTTCTCCTCCTTCTTCTTCCCTCAAGGAATTCCACTGCTTTTTTGGGCCTGGCGCTTATTTATTTATTTCAGATGGTCAGCGACCCCGACAGGTTTATACGAACGAGAGGAGTTCGCTTCCTGTTATTGCTTCACTTCCCCCTCACTCATTTCCCCCCCCCTTCATCTCCGCTGCATCCCCTTCCCCCCACAAAACCATAATGTCCACCCACAAGCCCCCAACAAGTGTGCTTCAGGGCCTATAGCTACGGTTTTATGATTTGTGTGCTCACTGCCTGAATGGGTGATAACTATACAGGCTAGATTAGGCTAACTGCTATTCAGCAACAACGACCCCATGATTGACAAGTTTATGAGAGTGCTTCAACAGAAAACTTGAGATGGAGGGAGTGCGTGAGTGTGTGTGTTTCTGTCTTTGTGTGTGTGTCGTGTATGTATCAGTGAGGTGTGTACTCTGTTGAGATTGCATGCTCTCGTTTGCTGTTTGTTACAGGTGAAAAGGTGATGCTGTTGCCATTGCAAGCCAGCTCTGTATGGGCAGGTGAAGGCTGTGGGGTTGGGCAGCCAACATTCCAACTGTGTCACAAAACACTCTGGAAATAGGAAGGCTGTAGAGTATTGGGAAGAGTTAGAGTTGAAATGGGCCTTTTACATGACCTCTGCACAATGGGCACTCATGGTTTTAGTTCTCTGTGGTTCTGTTCCCTAACGTTGATAGATCGATCAACAGTTTGATTGGACCATTCCATTTGACATGTTGTCATAACTTGTCATTTGGCATGATGTATACTCAGTGGTGTATAACGTACCCAAAAGCCATACTTGAGTAGAAGTAAAGATACCTTACTTGAAAATGACTCCAGTAAAAGTGAAAGTCACCTATTATAATACTACTTGAGTAAAAGTCTAAAAGTATCTGATATTTACTGCTTTAAGAGCACTTGTTTGCAATTGCACATAAACGTGATTAACCAATGATTTAACTTGCAAGCTAGGACCACTGATTCGCAAAAACTGCTTCCTTGCAGTCTGTGTTCCACCACAGTCCCCGACATTGGTCTCATGATTTATTTATTTTCTAAAGATAGATTTGATTTTGTAGCGAGTAACGAAGGTTTCGGGGGAAATGTATCGGAGCCAAAGTATCAGTTTTCTTTGCAAAATGCAGTGAAGTAAAAGTCAACAGAAATATAAATAGTAAAGTAAAGTACAGATATCCAAAAAAACTACTTAAGTACAGTAACAAAGTATTTCTACTTCATTACTATACACCACTAGTATGTATGTACTAGTATTTGTTATAATGCCGTGGATTAGTGTGTGCTCTGGAGTGGCCCTGATAGTCATATCCTGCCGACCTGACAGGCCCGATTTAGACAGATCTGCTGTTATGTGTCAAACTGGAGCAACATGAACAAAGTGAACTGTATCTATCAAGTATTAATGGCAACAGAGAGAGCACCTTCTGACCTACAGCAAGCTACAGCATGTAATGTCCTCACAGAAATCATCAGCCACAACTCACGTTCCTCATGGGCCGCATGGTTCTGTAACCCATCTGGACTCTGTAACCACAGAACCACCAGAACCACAGCGGATCAGAATCAGAAGTATATGTTAGTGTATAGTGGAAGATCTTAGAATTTCAGGCTTGAACTAATGGGCTGTGGATCTCAGTCTTAGATTGTTCA